>NC_140180.1:11197537-11272537 GCF_963971535.1 Notolepis coatsorum | reverse complement strand
AAGCACCTCTTGTCTCTGCAGGCTGTCTGCGCTCGAGCACCTCTTGTCTCTGCAGGCTGTCTGCGCTGAAGCACCTGTTGTCTCTGCAGGCTGTCTGCGCTGAAGCACCTGTTTGTCTCTGCAGGCTGTCTGCGCTGAAGCACCTGTTGTCTCTGCAGGCTGTCTGCGCTCGAGCACCTGTCGTCTCTGCAGGCTGTCTGCCTTGGATTTCTAAACAAAAACACAGGAAGGATTCAGAACATTGGCAAAACCAAGGAGCTGATCGTGGATTATAGGAGAGGACAGCAGGAGACACACACACCACTGATGATAAACGGGGCTACCGTGGACAGGGTGAGCAGCTTCAAGTACCTGGGGGTCCACATCTCAGAGGTCCTGACATGGTCAACACACATAGAAACAGTAGTAAAGAAGGCGAAACAGCGTCTCTACCACCTGAGACAGTTAAGGAAGTTCAGAGTATCGGGGAAGATACTCCAGTCCTTCTACTCAGGAGCTGTAGAGAGCATCCTGACCGGAAACATCACTGCCTGGTATGGAAACAGCACGGCACAGGACAAGAAGGCCCTACAGAGAGTGGTGCGCTCAGCCGAGCGTACCACGGGTATTGCACTACCCCCCCTGCAGGTTCTATACAACAAGAGGTGCAAATCCAGAGCCTGCAGGATAATGAAAGACCCTCACCACCCCCTGTTTCAGCTGCTGAGGTCAGGCAGACGCCTGCGAACCCCAGCTACTAGTACAGAGCGGCTTAGGCTCAGCTTCTTCCCCCAGGCCATCAGAGCCATGAACAATGAACATTGAGTGCTCAGAACATTGAACTGTCCACACACAAGCACACATGAACACACACACGACACGCACACTGTGCACGCTCACACACGAGCAGCCACTTAACACTTTAACATGAGCGGGCACACACTCATGTCGCACACACGCACACTTATGGCCAAAGGAAAGGACACTTTAAATTAGAATAACAGGAACAGTGTATTGCACTACCAAAGCTAACTAGCATGTCCCACATGCTCTGTAAATAACTATGTACAGATACAGAGAAAATTTTTGTCACTCCATGTTACCTGCTACCTGTTACTGCACAATGTTGTTTTCTTCTTTTGATTCTATTATATGTACCACTGTAGTTCAAGTTCTTTAATAGTTGTCATACAGAAGTACAGGATACTTTCATACAAAATGCTTCTTACTGTTACGCTCCAGAGACTGTGCTAGACAAGATAGTATCAAATAACATAATAACATAATATAGCATGAATTTAGAAGAAGAAAATGAGGTCAGTGTTCGGTATAGACATATGTACAATGTTCTGAGTTACCATATAATATACAATACACAATACTATGCAGTGTACTAATGTACAGTACTATCTAGTGCAAAGCAGAAATGGGATGAGGTACAATTTTAGGTACAATTTACAGTAAGGTGTACGAGTTGTAGTGCAATCCTTCATCCATAAATATAAAGTGTGGGGAGTGGGTGCTACAGTGTGTTTGTTTAAAGTGGGTGTGTGCTATAAGTGTGTGGAGTGGGTGCTACAGTGTGTTTGTTTAAAGTGAGTGTGTGCGTGTGGATGTGTGTGCTATGTGCGTTTGGTGGTTGTTGTTGTGTAGTGTTCATTCATTGTTCGTTTAGCAGCCTGATGGCCTGGGGATAGAAGCTTCTTCTGAGTCTTTCTGTGCTCGCCTTGAGACTCCTGTATCGCTTGCCTGACCGCAGCAGTTCAAAGAGGCAGTTGTTCGGGTGACTGGAGTCTTTAATGATTCTCTTAGCCTTGCCCTTGCAACGCTTGTAGTAAATGTTCTGGAGGGTGGGGAGCCCCCCTCCAATTGTGCGTTCGGCTGAACGTGTCACTCTTTGTAGTCTGCTTTGGTCTTGTGCAGTGCTATTCCCAAACCAGGAGGTGATGTTGCCGGTCAAGATGCTCTCTATTGTACATGAGTAGAAGTTCTTAAGGATCTTCTGGCTGACTTGGAACTTCCTTAGGCGCCTAAGGAAGTAGAGGCGTTGTCGTGTCTTCTTCACAACACTGTTAATGTGTGTGGTCCATGTCAAGTCCTCGGATATGTAGGCTCCGAGGTACTTAAAGCTGTTGACTCTCTCAACCGGTGCCCCGTCGATGCTGAGGGGGCTGTAGTCATTGACCCCCGACCTCCTGAAGTCCACAATCATCTCCTTTGTTTTGCTGACGTTCAGGGAGAGGCTGTTTTCCTGGCACCATCCCGCCAGGACCTTGACCTCTTCCAGGTAGGCCCTCTCGTCGTTGGCAGAGATCAGGCCCACCACCACTGTGTCGTCAGCAAATTTGACGATTGTATTGCTACTCCGCTGAGCCACACAGTCGTGTGTGTACAGGGAGTAGAGGAGGGGACTCAGAACACAGCCCTGGGGGGCCCCTATGTTGAGGGTGATGGATGAGGAGGTGCAGTTGCCTGCTCTCACCACCTGGGGTCTGCCAGTCAGGAAGTCCAAGACCCACTGGCAGAGGTCATAGCCCAAGCCCAGGTCCCTGAGCTTGGCTATGAGTATGGAGGGGACTATGGTATTGAATGCCGAGCTGTAGTCGATGAATAGCATTCTCACATAGTTCCCCTGCCTCTTGTCCAGGTGTGATGCTGCTGTGTGCAGCACATGGGATATGGCGTCCTCCGTGGACCTGTTGGGGCGGTATGCAAATTGCAGGGGGTCCATGTTGATGGGGAGGGAGGAGCAGATGTAGCCCTTTACTAGCTTCTCGAAGCACTTCATGGCTATGGAGGTGAGAGCTACAGGGCGGTAGTCGTTGAGGCAAGCAGGCTTGGATTTTTTGGGTACAGGGATAATAGTGGACTTCTTCAGGCAGGTGGGGATGACAGCCTGTTCTAAGGACAGGTTAAATATGTCAGTGAATACTGGGGCCAGTTGGTCGGCACAGACTTTTAGGACGCGGCCGGGGATGCCGTCTGGACCTGCTGCCTTCCTGATATTCACTTTTTTAAAGGTCCGCCTCACCTCATGCTCTGTTACCCTGAACACTGCGCCTCCATCAGCAGCCGACCCCCCCCCCCCCATTGCCGAGGCTTGTGAGCTGGTGTTGTTATTACCAGCATCAAACCTCGCATAGAAGGTATTGAGGTCATTTGCTAAGGAGATGTCACTGTTCAGTTTGAGGGAGGCGCCTTTGTAGTCTGTCATCGTTTTGAGCCCCTGCCACATAGCTCTAGAGTCAGCTTGTTCAAACTGGAGTTCAATTTTATCCCTGTAGCGTCGTTTGGCCTCTGACACTGTCCTCCTTACGTTGTATCGCGCCACCTTGTGGTCATTCATGTTGCCTGCCTCTAGGCCGTCGTTGTATGCTTTGGTGCGCTCTCTCAGAGCTTCACGGACGGATTTGTCTACCCAGGGTTTTTGATTTGGGTAAACTTTCATTTTGGTAGTGGGGATTGTTTCTTTCACCCTAGTACAAACATAGTCCAGCACTGTCTCCGTGTAGGCATTAATGTTATCTGTGTCGCGGAACACATTCCAGTCTGTGTGGTGAAACACTGACCGGATCGTCTCCTCTGACGTCACATCCCATTTCTGCACCTCTCGCGAGACTACGGGAGTACTTTTAATTCTCTGTCTGTACTTTGGTGAAAGAAAAATGGATGCGTGATCTGACTTGCCAAAGCCACTATCAGAATGAGCCTTGTAGCCACCTTTAAATTGCGTGTAACAGTGATCTAGGATGTTACCGCCTCTGGTGTTGCAAGTCACATGCTGATAGAAGTCAGGCAATACCTTTCTCAGATTGGCGCTATTGAAATCTCCCAGAACTAAAATGGCGGCGTTAACATTCGCCACTTGGATTCTATTTACCTCGTTGTGTAGTCTGGAGAGCGCAACCTTGTTGCTGGCTTGCGGTGGAATATACACTCCGACCAGGACGATCGCCGTTAACTCCCTCGGGAGGAAGAAAGGACGACACTTGATGGTTATATATTCCAGTTCTGGGGAGCAGTGGTTGGATAATTCCTTCACGTTCGTTGGATCGCTCCAATTTTTGTTAAACATGAAGGCAATACCTCCTCCACGTTGTTTACCGGACTCTGCTGATGACCGATCCTTGCGATGGATAAAGAAGTGATCAGCCGGTTGAATTGCGTGGTCTGGGACGTCCGGCGTCAACCACGTCTCGGTGAAGCAGAGGACGTTGCAGTCCCTAACGTCTCTTTGATATTGAATCCTTGCTCGGATGTCATCCAGTTTATTGTCAATTGATTGTACATTGGCTAGCAATATACTGGGCAGTGGTGTACGGTGGCGTCTGGATCTCAGCCTGTTACGGATCCCAGCCCTCTTCCCTCGCCGTCTGGTTCCTCTGTTCCTGGGGTCTAGGAACAAAGGATCTGGTCCTGATCTCCGGAGAATTTCTTCAGGCCATTGATGCGGTTCGGAAAGCTGATCCAGTGAGTAATCCAGTTGGTAAGTTTCCCGTAATCCAATGTCTATGAGTGACTGACGGTCATATACATTAAATGCACCAACAGTTGGTACGAACAAAACTCTAAAAACTATAAATATTAACAAAAGTAAACACAGTCTGTATTGCACATCGTTGCGGGCAAGACCACCCGCATTTCATTGTATACCTGTATGCCGTGACAATTAAAACTCTTGACTTGACTTGACTTGATATATTCCATAAATATCAACACCAGCTTTATTCAACGGTCAGAATAGCATTCTTAACATTTTCAGCGCCAGAGGTCGCTGTGGGCCGTGTGGCAAGAATGCCAGTTCTTTAATGAATGGGGATACATGGTGTTTGCAGGGCTAAAACTATATTAAATATCATAGCTATGGATATAAAACTATTGCCCATTTGACATAGAGTATCTATCGTTCAATTTGTGAAAAAGAAATACTTTTTTCATCCATACATTCCCGTATTATACCGCTGTGAATATGAGTATAGTTTTAGAGTAATTCTGTGTAATCCCAGGAAACGCCGCTATGCAGCGTTTAGTGCATTTCACTAGAAAACGTGGCATTCCTCGCCTGGATCAACAATCAATCTGAAATCAACGCTATATTATCGGTATTATGTTTCATCATGCATGCATGAAATGGTGGGGGGGGGGGGTTCTATGCTTCGATCGTCACCAATGGAATACGTTACACAGTACATGACACACATACGCTCCGATCGCGGGAAAGGGATTCTTCGATTAACGCAAGATTGATACCATATAGCCCTTACCTTGACTAGGATGAGTTCCAAAAAGAATATTCCAATTATCTGATCGCCATTCCAAGTATTGATTTCGATCGTGTTGCCAACATAATCCACCAAAGAACATGAACCGGCGGTGCTTGATTATCCTCAATCCATGTGTTATAAACGTTACTCCTGCCCGACTAGGAACACCTGGACCAGACTTTTTAGATCGACGGACAGACCAAGCCAGAGAGTTTCCAAGGATGTGCAATACCGGCTGCAAGGCAGCAGGCGGTGGTATTGGACGTTTGCGATCTCAGACCCATTCGGACAGCCTGCACAGCCTTCCTGGATGGATTATGAATGGAAATAGCGAATAAAAGAAATAACGACCAAAACCCGACTATACTCGGGTCTGGCGCCGAACGTTCGGCGAGTTAACCCGACTATACTCGGTTCCGGCGCTCAAAGTGTTAAAGCCCTTTCACTTGGCAACATTGAGAGTTTCTTTTCTCATGCTTCATACCAGTCGTAAGGATACAAAGTAGGCTAGCGGGAAGAATTTATGCTTTAATTAGTTCCATATTTTTATTGATTTCATTATTTAGGCAATAAAAAAATAACACACTTGGCAGACAAAGAGAAGAATCCTGTGCAAATGTAACAGTAAAGTGCGATAGTAACATACAATGTACAGGTGATTAAACTGGGTATAAAATATATAAATGAGTACTACTGAGTAATATTGTAATATTAATATGTACAGTGATGCAGGTATAAAGGCAATTAACAGGCAATGTTTCGAGTTGTGTGTGTGTGTATCAGGGGCGTTTTTAGGGTTAGAAAACATTGGGGGCTTCAGCCCAGGGGGGTGGAGGGGGGTTCCCCCCCCCCCCCCCCCCATTTTTTTTTAAACACAGTAATACGCAATTTTAGAGTAATTAGAGATGAATACTGAAGAACTAGAATCATTAGAGGTTCTCAAAGTGAGGTCCATGTCCATGAGAGGGATCTGGGCAGTCCCCATAGAAAATTCAAAGTTAACAGGACCAAATCATCAGTTTCTTATTTATTTATTTAACCTTTATTTAGCCAGATAAAACATTGATCTGGTCCAAGAGGCCCCAACAGGAGTACAAATATACATATATACACATATATATATATACATATACTGTACATACATACACACATATACACCAATAACCAAATAAAAACAGTTAAGAATCATACACATAAGCAAATAAACAAACAAACAAACATATGCACAGCCTATGTACAAAAGAAATAAACAGTTAATCTCTAGTCTTTACAGTTTTCTTCAATTGCATAAACACTCAAATCAAAAGTATTACACAATTATCAAAACATTACACTCAAGGAGCAAAACATAGGCCCAGATTTGCACCTCTATAAGCACAATGTCAGCCTCACACTTTTTGCAAAACAATACACAGAGCAAAAAAGTATCTTGCCAGATCCAGCTAGGCAAAGAGATAATGTCTAGTATTTTCTGTACTCTATTTAAATTTTATCAGTCTGCATCATTGATTTGGGTATATGGAGAGAAAATGTTTTTTTTCCAGCAGTCTGCATCATTGATTTGGGTATATGTAGATAAATAAATAATATTTTCATCAGTCTACAGCATTGGTCTTGTGTAGTGTTTGGTGAATTTATTGTATATTTGCACATTCTCTGCGTACTTCACTTACAGTACTCTAATCACTGAGAAGTAGAATAGCTAAATGTGTTTTAGGTTAAGCACAGCAGTGTGAGTAACTGGTTCAAACAGAATTAAGTCATATAAAACGTGTGTTTCATATAGTAACAAAATGTAGTTTTTTTAAATTAGTGTATGGTTTTGACAAGTGTTTAATTTAGCAAAGGATCTGAGGTGTTCTGATAATTGTGTGTGTGGTTGTGCTAATTGTGTGTTTTGAAACACCGGGCCCGTTTTAAAAATCATGCTTAAGCAATCGAAGAAAAAAAAGTCTCATAAAAAAGATATTAGATTTTTGGGTATTTTCCTGCCTTTGGTCCGCTTTGCATTCACATCTCAAATGCAGGGTTCACTTGCAAGAGTGAATGAGCTTTCACACCACCCCAAACCAACCGGACTATCCGAGGAAATGAACCAGGGTTCGATTAAAGCTTATTATAGTTTATCACAGTATCATGAGCATGTCTTTGTCAGTGGACACTGGACATGGGTATGGAGGCTCCAGGTGCTGCTGCGTTAAAGTGCACATCTTCAATACCTATCTGTACTATTTAAAAGCACAGTGCAGGACACACTCAAAGGTTATCGCACCTCAGAGATGGCAGTGGACATGTATGACAGGACAAAGGCCATATGTAATGGCATCTTGTGGCACAAGCTCAGACCTCAGCTCAGGAGATCAGCTGAGACAGAGACTGTTCTATCCAGAGCTTGAGAGCAGGTTCTCATGAGTTGGATAACAACTTATGAGAGGCATACAGGCATGTTATCCAGCCTCAGACCAGTTTCTCTCAGTGGAATTGCTGCAACCCCTCGCCACACATTACAATATCCAACTATTGCCAGAGGAGATCACAGTTGCAAAGTGTTTCCTGGTCAGGACAGGCAGAGATGCAGTCCCTACTATCCAAAGTGTCTTTTCCCTCCTGGATGATGATGATAATAATAATAATAATAATAATAATAATAATAATAATAATAATAATAATAATAATAATAATAATAATAATAATAATAATAATAATAATAATAATAATAATAATAATAATAATAATAATAATAATAATAATAATAATAATAATAATAATAATAATAATAATAATAATAATAATAATAATAATAATAATAATAATAATAATAATAATAATAATGCATTTGATTTATAAGGCGCCTTTCAGGACACTAAAAAAAATGTCCACAAATCGGTGAATGAAAAATTATAGGATCAAATGAAAACTACTTACTAAAAATGTTTAAAAGTACTAAAAACCAACAAAAAATACCAAACACTAACAAACATTCAGCAAAGACAATGGGGATGCTGACATAAAAAAAAAAAGTAAAAAAAAAAAAAAAATGTAAACAATTTTTTTTTTTTTTTTTTTAGATCCGGGGCTAGGAGAAAAACATCCGGGGCTAAAGCCCCGGAAGCCCAGGGCTAACGACGCCACTGGTGTGTATGTGTTTATGCATGCATGCATGTGTGTGTGTGTGTGTGTGTGTGTGTGTGTGTGTGTGTGTAGGTGTGTGTGCGTGTGCGTGTGCATGTGGATGTGCATGTGTGGGCTCATATGTTTTATGTGTGTGCGTCCCCTAACATGTGTGTGTCTGCCTACACGTGTGTGCGTGTATGTGAGCCCCTGTGTGTGCATCTACGTGCCTCTATGTTTCACCTTAAACAAAAAGCGGTGTGAGTGACATCAACTCTGATGCGTGACTCGTATACCTTGAGGTCACCGTGGTCACCGTAATGGGGGAAAACGGGTTAATAATTGACAAGCCTCATCAATACCTAATGAGCATAATATAAATACAAAAGCCTCCAGATAACCCTCCAGCACAGGACTCAAGCAGAGAGAATGGCCATTCCCCTTCAAATCAACATGTTGCTGGTACATTAAAGCTGCATAAAGTATGATATATCTTTATTATCTGATTGGCTGTGGTTGTCCTACCCTCCAACCACCTTTACCGTGCAAAAAAGCATCCTCTAAGAGAAATTTTGGTTCACTTTGCTTCAAAGACACTTCCTCTAAGAGAAATTTTGGTTCACTTTGCTTCAAAGAAGCATCCTCTAAGAGCAATGTTGGTTCACTTTGTTTCAAAGACACTTCCTCTAAGAGCAATGTTGGTTCACTTTGTTTCAAAGACACTTCCTCTAAGAGCAATGTTGGTTCACTTTGCTTCAAAGAAGCATCCTCTAAGAGCAATGTTGGTTCACTTTGTTTCAAAGAAGCATCCTATAAGAGCAATGTTGGTTCACTTTGTTTCAAAGAAGCTTCCTCTAAGAGCAATGTTGGTTCACTTTGTTTAAAAGAAGATAAGAGCAATGTTGGTTCACTTAGTTTCAAAGGGTGATTTTTGGGGATTTGTGTCGATATTATAAACAAAATTCAAGCATTTGTAACTAGCTATTGTAGAGGTAATCTTTTTCTTCTCAAAACTCCCCGGCGCAGCTTTAAAACAATATTCAAGCATTTGTAGTTATTATTATAGAGGTGTTATTTATTTTCAAAACTACCCGGTGCAGCTTTAAAGGAGAATTGAAATTAAAAGAAAATTACATAATTCAGAAAGAATTCATATCTTCCAATGAAATAATCATGTCACATTTGATTTTATGTCATTTACAAACGAGAAAAAAAAGTTACATTTTAGGGTAGCCCTGTCTTTGTTGTCATGGATAGACAGTGTCACTGGTTTGATAACCTAGCAGTTCACCACATGCTTACTACATGCTAGCTGTTTCAGGGACCATCACCGTGTGTCTATAATAAGTTGTAGAAAAGCGATGAGGTCTACTTTCTTGCACCAATGTACAGTAATGAAATCATATGGTTATTATTATGTTTATATAAGTAAATACAGTAAGCACGTAACTGCCACAAACCAGTGACACTGTGTAACCATGACAGCAAAAACATGCTACGCCCCCCCCCCCCCCCCCAAGAGACCGATAGCTTTAAATTTGGCATTTTAGTTTTTAGTTTGATCAAATATAGTGTGATTATTTGACGCAAGTATCAATTATTGTTTCATTTGATTCCTAGTGTTTCCACTTAAGATCACTGCCTTAGAAGGATCGCTAACGTTGTCACGGAAATGAGCATCAAGCATTCAGTTCAGTTCAGTTCAGTTCAGTTCAGTTCAGTTCAGTTCAGCTCAGTTCAGTTCAGTTCAGTTCAGTTCAGTTATATGCCGTATTTGCTATCGCGTTCCGCTCTGAGCCGCATGAGATATCTCCTATGATACCTATTGTATCTCCCTACGAACAAAAAAATACATGCACCACACCTGTATGGGGCTCCGCCCCATGGTGGCACCGCCCATATAGCAGTGACGGTAGTCACCACACACCCTTCCTCTATTTTCGTCCCAGCGTACTCGGATGCGTGCACCGTACGATAACTAGTAGGATGAAAAGATCAAAGTCATAATGTTGGAAGCTTACCGGAGGTTGCTGGCCCCTGGCATCTTCGACGCATGTTTTCGGCAACACGACGGGCCTGTGTTGATGTTCCTCGTTTGATGACAGCACATCGAGGTTCAGCTGTACAAGGCTGGCTGTCGGGCCAGCTTGTACTCAGGTAGGCCCTGTGTCTTCAGGCATGGGTATTAGTGTTAGTAATGCTGGTTTGTTTTGTTAACACAACCATGTTGTGTGTTGGCGCCGGGGGCAGGATGGTTTGGTGAACGTTCTCTGCAGGGAACGGTTTCCAAGCTGTCTTGGGCGTGCTGCTAAAACATCTAAAGCTATGCTACATGCTATCGCTAATGCCGCATGCTATTACTACTGCTAATTGCTATGCTGTTTTAATGTCTCCGCCGTGAGATGTTGTCACTCTCCCTCCTCTTGCCCGGTTCATCAATGAAGGTCAGTCGGTAGCTGTTGTGGTTTTTTTTGCTGAGTTCTATTTACCTTTTTCGGGTAAATGGGTTGACAACAGGGTAGGTCGTGGCTAGGTTTCCTAGCCAGGTATTTTACCTTGTGTTCCGGCGGGGTTTGTTGAACGGTGTTCCCATCTGGGTTGGCGTCGGGTAGTGGGGCTATGGGTCCAGCCGACATGGTAAACATGTTGCGCGTCTGTGCACAGGCAATTGTTGTCTTGGGTCCCACATTGCCTGGCGCTAGGCTGCAGTAGTATAAGGGCAGGGCCGCCTGGGAGAAATGTGAGGCCCTGTGCGTTTTTAGACGCGAGGCCCCCCACCTCCTGGGGCGGCCCTGTGTAGGGGGCTATTGTTTCGTTTTGTCACTCTGCTATGAGAAGGTCTGTCTTGCTACAGTTTTCTCTCCTCTCAACCATTCATACTGACGGTCAATCGGTATCCTGGGGGAGTAGTGCGGGGGGGGGGCTTTGTTTACCTTTTTTGGTAAATGGGCTAAACTAGGGCTGGTGTCCTGTTGTGAATATTTTGAATGAAGACGGGTCTGGTCCGTCTCCCCTTAAACTTTGTGTGTATGGGTTTGCTCATTCTACAGTTTTTTGTGGTTTAGTTCTTTTATTCATTTAACCCTTTCATGGTGCACACCACAGTGGAGGGTGCTGTTTGCAATCACCACTGGTGCTCCATGTTAACATCAGTCCTTTGTTTTTGATATATTGAAACAATGCCCCGCCCGGCCGACACCATGGGTGGGTTGGCCTGGCGAGTGGCTGATGGGCTGTTAAGGCTTGTACCGCCACGGTATGGAATTGGCAACGATTAGAACTGTGTTCGAATTGCTGTTTTTTTCTATTAGAAAAGTGGTGTCTGGTGGAGGGGCCTTGAGGGCCAGCCGACGTCGACACATCGCGCGAGGTTGTTGACGTTATTAGCTTTGACCCAGCCGCAAGCTATAACCGCTCAGGGTTCCCCTCTCCGCAGGGGATTTTGGTCTTCTGCTGTAGCGCGGGCGGTATTGTCCTAGGCCCTACACCGCCTCACACCGCGCAGCCAGAAGAAGAGAGAGCACGGCCTCGTCAGCGGCGATGACGGGGCCCTCGACAGGCGGCCATGTTTTTCCCCCGCCAGAGGTATCCTGGGCGTCGATTCGACAGGTGTCCACAAGGCCGACAGCCTTGGCGGCCGAGGGATCGGCCATGTAGGATGGGTTCGGCTTGAACAAACAAGCCGTCACCGTCCTGCCGCGAGCAGCCCGCTCTCCGATCGCTCCCTTCCCCAACACCGGCGGAAGAAGTGGGCTCTGATTGTTTCCTTTGGCTGCGGGCCGCGTGCCTTCGTTGATGCGCGGGCGGCCCCACTTTTCGCTTCTCATGGGGACAGGGGCTGACACCCAGTTTATGGCTGAGCCTGGGTCTGTCCGTGAGAATGTTGTGCTGTCAAGCGGCTCCCACACCTTGATCTGTGTTGGTTGAGCCTGGTGTTAAGTCTGTCAACTTAAGTGTTGTCAGCAGGGGGGCTCGAAACCTTTTGAGGCACACAGTGCGGGCTTCCCCGGCCTCGCCTTCGCCAGGCCTGGTATCATGTTGGTGCCTCCCACTCCTGGAATATTGGCAAGTGGTCGCAGCTCACATGATTTGGGGTGGTAGTAATATCACTGCAGGGCTACGGTGTGTAGGAACCCATGGGGGCCTTACACCTTGCATGTCCGGCTGCAGAACAACTCCTTCAGCATGTTCTGGAGGGGTGTTCAGTGGGGGGGCTTTTTTCATCGGAAGCCCCCCGTATCAGACCGGCCCTTTCTGTCGGGGTTCCCCCTTGGGTGCGATTGCCTCGTGGGTGGTGCCAGGGTCAGGTGTTCCGACACGGAACGCGCTCCTCGCACGGTTCCAGGTTTTGGCTACGCACAGCGGGGGGACCGGGCCAACTATCTACGGTTCCTAGCGGACCTGCGCCACGTGACGGCGGGTGCGTTGGGAGTGTCGTCACATATGACTACGGCAGTATCATATGTCGAGGTGGATGGAGAGAACGCTGAGGCGGGGACTTGTGTTTACACAACCCCACCCGTTTTCAGGTTTGGTACAGACCCTATTGTCGGGGTCTCCAGCTGTGACAGCTCTGGTCAACGAGATCCAATCTCTGTGGACGAAGCAAGCCATCGTCGTGGCGTTCTCCTCCCGGTGTTCTCTGCCCGAGAAGTCGGGAGGGAGGGGTGTAAGACCCAGGCTGGACCTGTCCCATGGGAAGGTTCAGCATTTTTTGGATCGTCTCCTACCTGTTGAACACTGTCAGGTGGGGGTCTGGTTCTCCTCCATAGACCTGTAGGATGCGTATGCGCATCTCCGATCTTCCATCCTAGGGCTTACCTACGCTTCCTTTGCAGGGTTAGCGTATGAGTACCAGAGGCTGCCGTTCGGTTTTCTCTGGCTCCCCGCATCTTCACCAAGTGCGTGGAGGCCGCACTGGGGCCTCTGCGTCGTCCGGGGTTACGGAGTGTTCTGCCCTGATGACGTTCTGGTCCTTCGCGGTCAAGGTGGATCGTCAGGTCTCGTACCAGGCAGGTCTCTACCAGCCTGGGGTTGCTGTAGACTGGTTGTAGAGTATTCCTCTTCCCAGTCAACGGTTGGAGGGCTATGGGCATCCATCTCAGAGCGTGTTGTCAACACGCTCGGGAGGTTCCGTCCTAGGACGGTTACGGCGCTGTCTCACGTCGCGTTTTCACCGACGCCTCCCTCGCTGGTGATGCGTCGGGCCAACGCAGTAGGGGGCAGCTGGCAAACCATGCTGCCCGGTCTGCGCTACGTTCAATGTGTTGGTGTTGAAAGCGGTCCTTCTGGTCCACAAATGGTGTTGATCAGGACGGACGATACGACGTCAGTGTCGTGTATCGACAGACAGGGAGGAGTACGCTCCCCCTGTCTGCACCAGGCGGCGGGCGGCTGGCTATGGGCGTCCTCCATCTGCGCGGCCTGAGGGCTCCCCACATCCCCGGCAGGGAGAATGTGGGTGCAGGTTACTGTCGCGGGGCGGCCCTCATCCTGACGGGTGAGGATTGCGTCTGGACATGGCCAGGCGGGTCTGGGACCGATGCCGTGCCGCCAGGGATTCTTCCCCATACATCTGTTAGGTCAGTTGTTGGGACGGGTACGTTGAGGGGCGCAGGTTCTTGATCCTGATGGTGTTACCATCTGGAATGCGCATGCTCCCTCCACTGTCGTGCTTACGCGGGCAGATGACGTATGTTCCAAGTGTGGTGTAAGGCGGGGGGCCGGGACTCAGTCTCCTGCCCCCTGGATGCTGTCCTTAGTTACCTCCAGTCTCTCCTTGATAGACTGTCGGCTTCGACGGTGAGTGTAACTGAGGGGTACAATTCCCTGACTGTATTACTAGATATGATACTTACTACCACTACCTTTGTACTTAATATTCGGCCACCCAGTACACGGCATAAATATATTATGATGAACACTGTCACGTAGATGAAACGGATCCAACACAAATGTACGAATTAGAAATAGGTCTTTATTTCTACACAGCGATGGTGTGTAGAGCAAGCACTTAATCAAATCAATCACATTTATGAATGGAAATTAGTATGCACTTTTATGGCAAGAGTATTCGTCGGTATATCAATAGAGAATGTCCAATCTCTGAAGGCGCAGGTGGTACATATACGACCTGGAATAGTTTAAGGAATAACAGCAATGATACTTTAATGATTATATACTGGATACGCTAGGGGGGGTTAATCCGGTCGCTTGTAAGCCGACAGGAGTAGGAGGGGGGGGGGGTAGAATCCGGCTGCCTCATCCGGCCAAGGGTATCCCAGGTGAACCCACTGTAGTGCCGTTCAATGCGCCGGCGATCCTTGGACCACAGATGAAAGCAGGTGGACTCTTTGTGGGCCGGCGTCATCCGGTCCACGGAGGAGAGACGTGAAGCGACCTCGTCTTGCAGAGCGTCTCCTCACCTTGCGTCCTCTCCAGGGGGGGGGTTCCAACACACGGCAGTGTCGGGGGTCTTTATCCATGGAATAATCAAAGTATACAAAGCATAATCCGTGCCTGGGAAGGCGGGCTGTCGTCGGCACAATAATCCGGTATACAGGTCCACTCGCTCGTCGGCTCTGGGGCTCCTCGGGTGCAGCTTCACGTGGGGTCAACCACCCTGGATAAGCAGCCAGTTCTCTGCCCGAAACGATGAGGTACTGACTACGGTAGTATTCTCACCGCACGAAGCACTATATATTAACAGACTATTATTAGCTTAATAGACTACGTCCAACTCGACGATATAGTGCCAAATATGACTATTCAAATATTAATATACACGATGTCTCAATACCGATGGTAGGCGAACTTGGCCTTACTCCCACACGTGGCGTCGCGGGGAGGCTTTACGTCTGTGACTCTATTGGAGGGTAAGAAACTGGACTGAAAAGGAAGTCCTACTTTAGTAGCGCAGTATATATACGCACTATGAACAAATAGTCCCATTAGTGGTGCGGTAGTCAGATTCCTACGCGGAACTAGGACTTGTTCGTACATGTGGAGCGGTACGTTTGAACTGGGTCTGAGGGGTATGGCAGCCTGGCACCAAGGTCTCGACCAATAGTAGAATGGAGACTATTATGGGATGTTCAGTAGGCTAGAATGGATATTCAATGCATATTGTACAAGGAATATACAAGGGATATCAGGGAATATTAGAGAATATACAAATACAATTAAATATATATATATAAATAAATATATATATTCGGTTTAATCTGGCCCTTCACAACAGCCACCCCCTGATTGGTCCCAGACCTAATCAGTTAAACAGAGACAGATTAATCGCGTTGTCTATTTACACATAAGGGTTTGCTGTAGGGGTCAGTCAACTTCACAAAGTCATAGGGTTATAGGGTCATGGTCATCATCGATTGTGTCTGGGAGTCGAGGCAGTTCTATGAGCCTCGCCACGGGACGGGTGTAAGTGCGACCCTGGACAAGCATTTCAGCTGCTCGGACCTTGCCGTCGGCACCGGTGATCACTTTGCTTACGCGGCCGGCCGGCCACATAGCTCTGGGCAGTGATTGATCAATAATCATGACGACTGTTCCTTCTGTCAAATTGTCTCTCTGGGCTCGCTGCAGTAGAAGCAATTCTGCTTCCTCGTAGTTAGCTGCTGACATATCAGCGGGGGACTTGCACTCCGGGTGGTACCGCAGGAATGTTCTTTGTTGTGCACTCTCTATGGACGTGCAATCGTCTATGTTAGGGTCGGTGGAGGCTACGGTGCTCAATCCACAGAACACAGACTTCTTATTTTCCCCCTCCTCTGGACTTGCTTCCCTCGGGATAGGCATGGGCCACTGTCCTTCCGGGAGTCTTAGGAATGCGGGGCCGTCACTGTAGACATTGCGACGGGTGAGGTCATCCAGGGGCATCCCCCGGGTGATGACGTCAGCTGGGTTCTGTTTTGTATCAACGTAGCGCCACTCTGTTTCTCCGGTTAACTCTTCGGTTAAGTCTTGAATCTCGGTGACTCTGACTCCCACGAAGACTTTGTACTTGCATGAGTCCGATTTGATCCAGGCGAGTACCGTCGTGGAATCTGACCACAGGATTGTTCTAGACACCGGTATGGTGAGCTCACGTTGGATGAGCGTGGCTAGGTGCGCTCCGGCTAGGGCTGCGCAGAGCTCTAGACGTGGGATAGATTGTTGCTTGCATGGGGCTATTCTCGAGCGGGCGAGGACAAATGCTGTGTAGATCTCTCCCCCCTTCTCTTGGGCCCGCAAGTAGGCTACTGATCCGTATGCGACCTCTGAGGCGTCACTGAAGACGTGTAAGTCCATTTTACATGTCTCTGGCCTCACCGTGGGTGGGAAGTAGCTTCGGCGCATATTAACGCCTGGGAGTGAGTGGAGCTCCATCTCCCACTCTCTCCAGGTGGATGCAAGGTGTGCGGGAATGGGGTCGTCCCAGCCCTGGTCCTTGTCCCACAATGCTCGTACAATCATTTTTGCCCTGGTGGTGTACGGTAGAATACATCCTAGCGGGTCATATTGTCGGGCGAGTGTTGTGTACACACTCCGTCTGGTGGTCGGCGCCGCCGCCGGCCTTCCCTGCTCCGTAGTCAGGGGCTTGTGTCTGTAGTGAAGCGAATCTGTTTTGAATCGCCACACCAATCCCAGGGTCATCTCCTGGGCTTCTCCCGGGATTGTAGCCATCCAGGTCTTGCTGCTGGCTGCCTTGTCCTCGGAGGAGAGGCTGCGCAGTACTTGCGGATCGCTGCTGGCCCACTGCCTGAGATCAAAGCCGCCTTTGATCAATGAGGCGCAGAGTTTAATCAGGAGAGCCTCGGCTTCTTCCTGGGTTGAAAGGCTTTGTAGACAGTTGTCTACGTAGAAGCTGTTCTTTACGCTGTGTCGGACCTCTTCGTCCGCTGCTGGGTCCTCTGCTACATGTTTCTGTAGTGCAAATGTAGCACAGCAGGGGCTGCACGTCGTTCCGAAGGGGAGGACTTCCCATTGGTAGATGGCTGGGTGCTCATCCCCTGGCTTCTCTCTCCATAGGAACCGTAACAGGGGCTTGTCCGCCTCTACTAGTCTCACCTGCAGGAACATTCCTTTAATGTCCCCGCTGATGGCCACCTTTTCCTGGCGGAAGCGGAGTAGAACGCCGAGTAGGGAGGGGCCGAGTGTGGGACCGGGCAGTAACTCTTTATTCAGATTTTGGGATCCGATCTGGTAGCTGCAGTTAAATACTATGCGGTCTTTACCGTTGTGATGGACCTTGTGGTGAGGCACGTACCACGATTCAGTGGTCTGGTCAGCCTCTTTAATGTCCATCTTGGTGACGTGTCCCGCTGTGATGAGCTTCTCAATCTCAGCGCGGTATACACTCTCTTGGGCGGGGTTCTTGGCTAAGCGCCGCTCCGTGTTCAGCAGGTACCGTTCTGTGGCGTCTGTCTTGGCGTGGAAAGTAGGCATTCCTTCTCGCCGCAGGAGTGGCGTGGCGTATCTCAACACGCCGTTGACCGGGACTCTCTTGGTCCCTGTCTCGAGGAGGTGAATGGCGTAAATGTCATCTTTAGAGCGAATGTCTTTCTTTCTGTTCTTAAAGGGCATTTGTTCCAAGGTCCATAGCCGCTCTACGTGTTGCAGGAGTGCGGTTTCTCCCTCTGTGACTCGGGAGTGGAGACATCTAGTGGCTGTATTTCGGTTGAGAGATTTGGCGAGCGGGCCTTGGAGAGTCCATCCCAAACGGGTCTCGACTGCTGCAGGACAGCCTCGGGGTCCGGTATGAACCCGGTCTATCGGGACAATGAGGTCTGCATGGTCGGAGCCTATCAACAGGGTCGGCATAGCATTGTCTATGAGCGGGATCGGTAGCTTGCGCAGATGTGCATATTTCTCCATCAGCTTGGCGACGGGGTATGTGTACCGCGACAGTCCTATTTCTTGGCTGGTGAAAGCGTCTGTAATCTGGTACCGTCGCTCAGGCTGGCCGCTTGCTGCGATAGAGAATGAGACATTCTCGCCCTTTATCGTCTTCAAATCTCGTCTTATTGTCCGAATTGTCATTTGGGTTTCGCTTCCCCGCAGCCCTAGCTGGGCCGCAGCGGAGGCGAGCAGCAGGGTCTTCTCTGACCCGTCATCGAGGACGGCGTAAGTGTCCAGGACTTTATTCTGGTAGCTTAGTGTCACACTCACTACTTTTAGGAGTACTCGGGCTCCACTGCTGCTGGCGGGATCGATGTACATGACGCTCGCTTTGCTGCTGGATGGTGCGGGTGAAGGGCGCCGTCTGTTACTGTCGTGAAGTATGTCCAGATGGGCTCCATCGCACTTGGTGCACCTTTTCTTTAAGCGGCATTCGGCTGCCATGTGTGAGCGCGCACAGCGAAAACAGCGCTTGTTGGACTTTATCCATTGACTTGCTTCCTCCGCGTTCAGCTTGGGGAAGGAGTCACATTGCGCTAGCCAGTGTTCTTTCTCACAGTAGGGGCACACTATCTTCCACTTCTCCGTTCTGGAGGGGGTACTGTGGCTCCTGCTGCTCGGTACTGACTCCGATTGGTGCATCACGGTCACCGATCTTCTTCCATCATTTAGTCGTCTGGTTCCTTCTCTGGAGCCAGGGGTGCTCCGTCCGAATGTATCTAGCCGTAGGCTGCTGACTTCTCTCGCCAGGAAGTCTGCTAGATCGAGGAGGTTCGGTTCGGGGCCATTCGGGTCTCGGTGGTCCCTCTGTCGCCTAAAACGCTCCTGTCGAGCGGGCGGCAGCTTCTCCAAGATCCTTTCCACATTTGAGTTGGCGTAAAGTTCATGCCTCCCCTTCTCTCTCTGCGCTCCCAACATCCCTACCAGGGACTGCACTCTGATGGACAGGTCGTCCAGTGCTCGATTGTCTATTGCTGGGGGTAAGCGGTCGATGTGTCGGATCTCCTGGATCACGTAATCCCATATGCGCCCATACCTCTGGTCCAATGCTACCAGCGCTGCTGTGTATGGGGTGGTGGAAGTCGCGTAGGCGAGCGCTATATTATGTGCGCGGGGCACCTTTAAGTGCTTCAGTAGGATGGCGTATTTATGGCGTTCATCCAATACATCCACCAACATGGTCTCCAGACACATGCGGAGTTCCGTATACTGGGCCCGGTTCTCTTGGGTGAAGTCGGGTACCATAGGCGGGCCAATGTATGACGCTGACTGTGGATACATCGGCGAGCGTTGGGGGAGAGGCCTCCTAGGCGAGTCTCCTCCCGCTCCTTGGTATGGGCTGGTACCGGCAGTGTACCATGGCCCGCTTGTCCAGGTGCTGTTCCTCGGTGCGGGTCGTGCGTCGTGCTCACCCGTGTATAGAGTCGGGGGTCTGTAGCGCAGCTCCGCGGGAGTATAGCCTGGGCTGTACCGGACCTCCTGGTCCGGTAGAGTACTGTGCTGTCGTCGGGCGTGGTTCTCCTCCTCTTCCTCTTCGTCTTCAGTTAGGTCATCCAGTGCTTGTAGTCTCTGGTTTAGCCTCTCCACAGGATATGCTGCTCCTTCCCGGTTGCTAGGTCTCGCTTGGACCGGTGGGGGGAGGTGGTCTGTGGGGGGTATAGACCTCGTCTGTTGGTCAAGTTCAGGGTTGTTTACTCGGCTAGGGGATGCCGCCCTGGAGGTGTGTCTAGACGAGTTCCTGGAGCCTCTGGCGGAGGGAGAGGGTGTTGTCCGTCTGATCAGCTGTTCTATTAGTTGCGCTTGCTGTCTGTCGCGCTCTGCGTCCCGTAGAGCACCAGCAGCTGCTCGCTGGCTGTCTGCTCGGTCTCGGGCCACATTCTCTTCTCTCTGAATGCGTCTTATTTCTAGACGTATATGCTCTTCTTCGCTCCGCTGCTGGATCTGCAGTCGGTCGCGTTCAGCAGCGGCGTTCAGGCTGATGAGGAAGGCCTGCTGTAGGGTCCTCTCTGCCTCGCTGGGGGAAGGCGGTTGTATAGGGGAGCCTTCCCTCGGGGTACTCCTTGCGGAGCCTTGGAGCTCTATCTCCACGGTGCTCTCCCCGTCTTCTTCCGTGCCGAGTTCTCTCTCGGTAGCGTTGTATTCCTCCCGGGACTCATCGGGGACTACTTCTTCAGTACTGGCGGGGTGTGAAGTCATGTCTGGTTCCAACTGGTCCCCACCGTGAACTTGGTCAGTTACATTAGAGCCCGTAGGGGCCTCTATGGTCGGGGTAGTCTGGGCGTTGGGGTTAGACATACTTTTACTTTCTAGTTTTACCGCGTTTACTGTTAGTAGAAGACTAGGTTGTTGACTGACAGCGTAGGCCTCTAAGTACTGAGGGAGCCGTCGTTCGCGCTGCGGGCGTTGGTTAGGAGGATCGTTTCGTGGAGTGTTCATCATAGGCCATTTCAATATTAATAACACTATATTAATATTACACTAATTACCATCCGGCTCGAAGGACCAATTGTAACTGAGGGGTACAATTCCCTGACTGTATTACTAGATATGATACTTACTACCACTACCTTTGTACTTAATATTCGGCCACCCAGTACACGGCATAAATATATTATGATGAACACTGTCACGTAGATGAAACGGATCCAACACAAATGTACGAATTAGAAATAGGTCTTTATTTCTACACAGCGATGGTGTGTAGAGCAAGCACTTAATCAAATCAATCACATTTATGAATGGAAATTAGTATGCACTTTTATGGCAAGAGTATTCGTCGGTATATCAATAGAGAATGTCCAATCTCTGAAGGCGCAGGTGGTACATATACGACCTGGAATAGTTTAAGGAATAACAGCAATGATACTTTAATGATTATATACTGGATACGCTAGGGGGGGTTAATCCGGTCGCTTGTAAGCCGACAGGAGTAGGAGGGGGGGGGGGGTAGAATCCGGCTGCCTCATCCGGCCAAGGGTATCCCAGGTGAACCCACTGTAGTGCCGTTCAATGCGCCGGCGATCATTGGACCACAGATGAAAGCAGGTGGCCTCTTTGTGGGCCGGCGTCATCCGGTCCACGGAGGAGAGACGTGAAGCGACCTCGTCTTGCAGAGCGTCTCCTCACCTTGCGTCCTCTCCAGGGGGGGGGTTCCAACACACGGCAGTGTCGGGGGTCTTTATCCATGGAATAATCAAAGTATACAAAGCATAATCCGTGCCTGGGAAGGCGGGCTGTCGTCGGCAGAATAATCCGGTATACAGGTCCACTCGCTCGTCGGCTCTGGGGCTCCTCGGGTGCAGCTTCACGTGGGGTCAACCACCCTGGATAAGCAGCCAGTTCTCTGCCCGAAACGATGAGGTACTGACTACGGTAGTATTCTCACCGCACGAAGCACTATATATTAACAGACTATTATTAGCTTAATAGACTACGTCCAACTCGACGATATAGTGCCAAATATGACTATTCAAATATTAATATACACGATGTCTCAATACCGATGGTAGGCGAACTTGGCCTTACTCCCACACGTGGCGTCGCGGGGAGGCTTTACGTCTGTGACTCTATTGGAGGGTAAGAAACTGGACTGAAAAGGAAGTCCTACTTTAGTAGCGCAGTATATATACGCACTATGAACAAATAGTCCCATTAGTGGTGCGGTAGTCAGATTCCTACGCGGAACTAGGACTTGTTCGTACATGTGGAGCGGTACGTTTGAACTGGGTCTGAGGGGTATGGCAGCCTGGCACCAAGGTCTCGACCAATAGTAGAATGGAGACTATTATGGGATGTTCAGTAGGCTAGAATGGATATTCAATGCATATTGTACAAGGAATATACAAGGGATATCAGGGAATATTAGAGAATATACAAATACAATTAAATATATATATATAAATAAATATATATATTCGGTTTAATCTGGCCCTTCACAACAGTGAGGGTATATGCAGCAGCTATATCCTCCTATCATGAGGGGTTTGAGGGGATGTCTTGTTCAGCCACCCTCTTGTGAAGCGTTTCCTGCTTGGAGCTTCGCTTGCGCGGGCAGATGACGTATGTTCCAAGTGTGGTGTAAGGCGGGGGGCCGGGACTCAGTCTCCTGCCCCCTGGATGCTGTCCTTAGTTACCTCCGGTCTCTCCTTGATAGACTGTCGGCTTCGACGGTGAGGGTATATGCAGCAGCTATATCCTCCTATCATGAGGGGTTTGAGGGGATGTCTTGTTCAGCCACCCTCTTGTGAAGCGTTTCCTGCTTGGCGCTCGACGCGTTAAGCCGGTGCAACGCTCCTTGGCTCCGACTTGGGATCTTCAATTGGTCCTCGGTCGGTTGTCCTTGGCCCCGTTTGAGCCGCTCGAGCAGGCGCCGTTGGGACAGCTGTCCTTCAGGACCGCGTTCCTTCTGGCTGTCACTTCCGCTAAACGCGTAGGTGAGCTCTGTGCTCTCTCGGTACGTCCAGAGTGCCTGTCTTTTCGGACCGATTGCGGTGTCACTCTGCGACCTGATCCTGCTTTCGTGCCTAAGAATATCCGGAGTTCCTTCCGCTCCCGGGATATTGTGGTTCAGGCGTTTCGTCCTCCTCCTCACACTAGTGAGTTAGATGCGGGCCTTCACCTGTCATGTCCAGTCCGTGCTTGGGGATTTACCTCAGCCGTACTCAGGATTTCAGGGTTACCGTCCAGCTTTTTGTCTGTTACGGTGGGGCTCGTGCTGGTAAGGCACTGTCGGAGCAGCGCCTGTCCCATTGGTTGTGCGAGGGTGTTACCCTCTGCTACACGTTGGCTGGGCAGGATCCCCCTGGGGGCGTCAGGGCGCACTCCACTCGTGGGGTGGCTGCCTCTGCCGCTCTCCTGGGTGGGGCCTCGGTGGAGGCCATCTGTGCTGCAGCTTCATGGTCCTCCCCGGGCTCCTTTGTAAGGTTTTTCCTCATGGACATGACCGGGGGTTCTGTCTCCCAGGCGGTTCTGGGGTCTGTGGCCTTTCCTGCTTCCCGTCCTTTGGTCGGGTAGCAGGAGTGTATGGGTATGGGCCACAGTGTGTTGAGTCACACGTGGTTCCGCCTGTACGGTGTGTTCAAGGGGTTCTAGTTTCCCTCTTGTTCGCATTCAGGTGGAGTTGACTGCGCCCCCCCTTCATTAGGGAGGATGGGGTGACAGGGCTCCCCGCACCCCTTGATGTGGGCTTACGGGTCCTCAGGGGGTACATTTGTCGGGCTTCGCGTCCGCTCTTCCCCATATCTCATACGGCTCAGAGCGGAACGCGATAGCAAATACGGCATATAACGGTAGGTTATGTAGAGATAACCTAGTTATATTAGTATTGGCTGAGCGTTCCGCTCTGCGCGGCCCTGAGTTCCCTCTTGAGGAATCTTTTCCTGGGACGGGTTTTTGGCGAGGAAGGGTGTGTGGTGACTACCGTCACTGCTATATGGGCGGTGCCACCATGGGGCGGAGCCCCATACAGGTGTGGTGCATGTATTTTTTTGTTCGTAGGGAGATACAATAGGTATCATAGGAGATAGAATATCTCATACGGCTCAGAGCGGAACGCTCAGCCAATACTAATATAACTAGGTTATCTACATAACCTACCGTTCAGTTCAGTTCAGTTCAGCTCAGTTCAGTTCAGTTCAATTGTATTATCCCAGATGGGAAATTCGACTTGCAGTCAGGGGCCAGTCAAGAGGAAAAACAACACAAGTACAAAATGTTCTGGACATACAATAATACACAACACAACAACACAGTAAACAACATCCAAAGAGCAGCGCTATTGCACAGGGAACAAAGGAGCTGTTGCTCCTCCTATTGCACTTAAAGGGATATTTCACTTCAAAGATCAGCAGTCTTACCTCTATGTAAAGTCGTCCACTAGTAAACTAGTGACCCCCTGCCGTCTGCTGTCAACACCACCGCTCCTCCCCAGTGTCCGGCTCCTCATTCACTTCCATTCATTTTGGGGACCACGTCTAAATATCACACTTCTGAAGTATAAAGAGAAGATAAGATAAAATATTCCTTTATTGATCCCCTTGGGGAAATAATCAAACAACAAACTAAACAACTACTGCTGTACAGATTTTTAATAAAATAAACAATTCTGAGTCAAAGGTACGTGTTTGTTTTTGGCATTTGATGTGTATTTACAGATTTAAAAAGCAGATCCCGTCAATTAGTTGTAGGTTTGCGTGTGCTGTGGATGTTTTCCCTGCATGGAATGTTCAGGGAGTGGTTACCATGGTTACCTGGCTGCCTTGCTGGAAGAAAGATTCTAAACATTCTGTGAAAAGTTGACAGTTAAACAACACCTCAAGTGAGAAATAGTTCCTGTACTGATGATTTTAAAATGGTAACATTAGCTAAAAAGAAACAAGTACATGATTTGACTCAGAATGTACTACACATAATAGTATTACTGTATAGTTTGTTTATACTGCAGACGTATTATATTTAGACTTGGTCCTCAAGATTAATGCAAGTGAATGAGGAGCCTGACACCTGGGAGGAATGGTGGTGTTGACAGCAGTCGACCCTAGCCTACTTGTAGTGAAATATCCCTTTAAACCGGGACACTCTGACTCTATGACCTGAGGTCAGGGTAGGGTTTCACACTCAGAGTGAAGGGGGTGGTCAGTGTCTAAACTGTCCAACATACACTTGGCCTTGAGGAGGACTTGCTGGTGAAAGACAGCTAACTGGGGAGTCGGGGAGAAACAGTGTGGAAAAAGTAAGAACAGATTCAATAATCATAGTAATCATAATAATGATAATAATAATCTTAACTACCCAACCCACTATAATAGTCTACCCATATACTCTGTATGATAGCATGTTCTTACAGTGTATATATATCCACCTGTCTGTACATACCTGCACATAATCCTTTTACTACCATATATCTACATATCCCTTACCTACTCTTACTAGTTACGCTGCTGGCCAGTGTGACTTAGTTACTACCATAGTGTCTTTATACCTGTATCACTGTACATATTATTATTATTATTATTGTATCATTGTAATTAATAACTGTTATGATATTTGTGTCCTTTGTTAACTCGTCATCACTGTAAATGAGGGAAACCTCAGTGCTTTCACGAGTATAAATAAAGGTTTGAAATGAAATGTTAATACTACAACTCTGTACATAACATCTGATTTAGCACTATTACTCTGTAGTACTAATTTATATATTTTATACCCAGTTGTTTGTCACCTGTACATTGTATATTACTGTTGCACTTTACTGTTAAATTTACACTCTGGTTGGATGCCAAACTTATTTTCATTGTACTGTACTTGTGCTGTATGATGACAATAGATTTGAATCTAATCGAATCGAATCTAATCTAATCTAATCTAATCTAATCTAATAATCCAATCTAATCTAATGTAAACTAATCTAATCGAATCTAATCGAATCTAATCTAATACTCCAATCTAATCTAATGTAAACTAATCTAATCTAATCTAATCTAATCTAATCTAATCTAATCTAATCTAATCTAATGTCTTTGGTGGCCATCTTGTGCGCCAGCAGAGATCACCGTGACACAAAAGGAAGCGTCTTTTCTATCCGCTCTAGTTCTGGGCCGACCCGACACGTGTGGTGTCTCCATTTAGCTTCTTTATTCTCTGGAGGAGTAAGTAATGGCCTGTGTGTGAAATCGCCGGGCTATCGTTTACGTGTTTACGTGGTTAACTATTCAGTGACCTGGTTACGTTTCTGCGGGTGGGCATCCGGGTTGTGTGCCAGGTGACCTACATCCTGCTCTCACTCCACACTACAACTACAGGGTTAATGGGCACAAACTGTGTTCTTCTTGTTATGTATGTTTGCTGTGTTTTTTTTTGGAGCTCCTATTTATCTGCTGTCACATGAATTGCCCAGTTTGGGACATGCTGATAAACTTGACCTTGACCTTGACCTTGACCTTGACCTTGACCTTGACCTTGAACTTTTTTTTGTTTCCAAAAACGATCCTGTCTGTATAAATAAATGGATAGAAATGAGGCTTCTATGAGGAATACTAATAACAATAATACACTTTATTTGTACAGCACCGTTCATACAAGAACTGCAGCCCAGGGGAGCTCCCGTAGCTCACCGCGTATCTCGGCGCTATCTCTGCGTCGGGGACAACCGTGCTCGTCACGGATCTGGGGGACATGAGTTCGACTCCCTGGACCCGGCAACCTTTGCCGAATGTCTCCTCCCCATATCTTCTCCCATCCTTCCTCTCTGCCGGGTCTGTCCAATAAAGCAATTAAATGCCAAAAAAAACAAATCTTGAAAAAAATAAAAATCTATAAAGAAAGATTGTAATAGAGGGAGACACTTTTTCCAGCCACTTAGACACATTTCTATGTTCCACCACATGTTGCCGATGTTGTTTTGCAGTGAAGTTTCCCTTAAATATGATATGGATGTTTCAGTAGAACTGCGTTACCAGGGAACATCTGACCACAGTTCATTTCCTGTCGCAGTTGCTGATGTCAGCGACTGACAGGACATTTAATGTAGTCCATATACTGCAGAGGTTCTCAAACTATTCTATCTCAAACCCCCAAACAGACATGTAATAGGTCAGGGACCCCCAAACAGACATGTAATAGATCAAGGACCCCCATTTGATAAGACTTTATTCCAGGGACTCCCACCTGAGAAAGATATAGATATTTAGATATAAATTATTCCAGAATTCCATAACTGTCTATACTGTAGTCGGGGAGATAACAGAGATCAGATAACAGAATTCCGATAACAGATGTCAGAGGTCATTCTTGTGCATTCTCTCATTGAGCTAACTTATTGTCAATACAACTTTAGTGAAAATAAACTATTCCCCACTTTTCCGGGGGACCCCCTGGAACCCTCTCCAGGACCCCTGGGGGCCCCCGGACCTGACTTTGAGAACCACCGCCATATAGAATGTCTATGTCGTTAAGCTGAAGCCATCCATAAAATGAAGGCCAGTGTAACACTATAAGGATACACTAGCATAGCAACGACCGAGGTGTATGGTGCTCCGACGAAATGGAGCCCAAAGGCTTATATGCTGTGTCCATACAGCGTTTATTACTGGCAGAAAAGAGCTGGCAGGGCGCCGGGGAGAGCTGGGATGGAAAGAAAAAGGCTGCCCCGTGAGTTTTGTATCTATGGTGCCAGTGTAGCTACTGTATCACCAACCACCTAATCTCCCTTGTATGACAGACTAGCATTGTTGCTTTTGATTAACATTATCAATTTGTAATTGTACTGTCTAGAACCACGATTTGCGCCTTTGCATTTTATTGTATATTTTGTTATGTATATAAATGTTAATATGGTGCATTTAGCGGCGGCCGGGTAGCGCAGCGGACTGAGCGCCTGCCTACCACCGCAGAGACACTGGTATCTAATTCCAGCTGTCAGCCGCACCTCCGGCTTGGTCGGTCGTCCAAGCCGGCGGGGTATGTATGCTGGTCGTTGTAAAACAGTGACTCCTACAGGTCGGTCGGGGTGCCTGCTCAGTGAGGAAGGGAACTGGGGGAGGTAGTGTGATCCTCCCACGCGTTACGTTCCCCCAGTGAGAGTCCTCGCTGTCAGGTGAAAAGAAGCGGCCGGCTGACTCCACATGTATCGGAGGAGACATGTGGTAGTCTTCAACCCTCCCTAGGCCGGCAAGTGGGGGAAAAATGCGCGCAACGACCAGGAAGAGAATTGGCATAACGACTAAATTGGGATGGGAGAAAAATACAGAAAAAAGGGGGAGAAAAAGTAGATAGAAAAATGTTATGGTGCGTTTAATCACAGCCAACTCTGGTTCTCTCTCCGTCCTCGTCCTCCTTGACCTCAGCGCAGCCTTTGACACCATCAACCACTCCAGCCTCGCCTTCACTCGTCCCTTGGCATAACCGGCACGGCCCTCTCTTAGTTCAAATTAAGGTTCAAAGTTAACGCGGTATTAACGTGTTATCGCCCGATTCTATTAACGCCACTATTTTTTTTAACTCACGATTAACTTTTAAGATATATATATATATATATATTTTTTTACTAGACTTCACTCAGGTGTATTATTGATGCTCTCATTGATACTATGTTTGTTTCTGAAGTGTGTGTGGGTGTGTGTGTGTGATATATATAGAGAGAGAGAGGGGGGTGAGAGAGATGAGGAAGGGGCAAGAGAGATAGAGAGCTGAGAGAGTGTGTGTGTGAGAGAGAGGGGGGTGTGATTACTCAGCCCTTGTGTGGGTGAATGTAACAAGTTCCTAACGTTTTCTTTCCCCTATTATTTCATGCACACTTTATTCGTTGTTTTAAATTATTATTTTCTTTTAAGTTATTTTGTGCATCACTCTGTTTTGAATTTGATGCAAATTTGCAATGCATGAGGGTCATCCTTTTGTGTTAAATGGCTGCATAAAGCAAGCATTTGTTGACTCATGTTGATAAGAGTATTAAAACTTGGAACTTGAAAAAAGCTCCGTTTTAGGGTAGATACAATTTTTTTTTTTTAAATGTGATTAATTTGCGATTAATCGCCAGTTAACTATGGACAATCATGCGATTAATCGCGATTAAATATTTTAATCAATTGACAGCACTAGTTCAAATCCTATCTTTCACACAGACACCAATTAATCTCCGTCAACAATTGGAAATCCCCCACTGCCCCAGTCACTCACAGTGTCCCCCAGGGCTCAGTACTTGGTCCCCTCCTCTTCAACCTCTACATCCTTCCACTTGGTCTGATCCTCCGCCAACATGGCCTCCACTTCCACTGCTACGCTGACGACGCTCAGCTTTACCTCTCCACCAAGACCATCTCCGCCCCCACTCATTCCACCCTCACCAACTGCCACACTGACGTTAAAATACGGATGCAAAACAGCTTTCTAAAATTCAACTGTGACAAATCGGGAAATCATCACCAACACATCCCTACCTCTCTGACCTCCTCCACCACCCCTACCTCTCTGACCTCCTCCACCACCCCTACCTCTCTGACCTCCTCCACCACCTCTACCTCTCCGACCTCCTCCACCACCCCTACCTCTCTGACCTCCTCCTCCATCACCTCTACCTCTCTGACCTCCTCCTCCATCACCTCTACCTCTCTGACCTCCTCCATCACCCCTACCTCTCTGACCTCCTCCATCACCCCTACCTCTCTGACCTCCTCCATCACCTCTACCTCTCTGACCTCCTCCATCACCCCTACCTCTCTGACCTCCTCCATCACCACACCCCTACCTGTTGCCTCAGGTCTGCTGATGCCAACCTACTGACTCCCATCAACATCGAGCTCCGGACCAGACAGGTCTTTTGCTGCGGCTGCGCCCTCCCTCTCAAATGCCCACCCTACTCTCACCCTATATACACCCTATATTGTCTTTTAAAACAGCCCTCAAAACACACCTGCCAACACCCCACTGTCCTTTAAAACAGCCTCAAAACACACCTGCCAACACCATACTGTCCTTTAAAACAGCCTCAAAACACACCTGCCAACACCATACTGTCCTTTAAAACAGCCTCAAAACACACCTGCCAACACCTTACTGTCCTTTAAAACAGCCTCAAAACACACCTGCCAACACCATACTGTCCTTTAAAACAGCCCTCAAAACACACCTTTTCACTCTTGCTTTCGACCATTACATTTTTATTTTTATTTTTTTTCTGTTTTTTATTGTTTACGCTGTAAAGCGACTTTGAATAATGTTTTTAATGTTACTTGACTCGACCTCAGTATCATGTGGTCTGGACTACAACCTCCCGCCGTGACTTCCTCGGTACTGGTATGTAAACACCGGTGCTCTCTGGGGCCTCTTTGATGATGATGATGATGGTTTTGAGTGGGAGGCCCTTGCACCTGCAGCTGAGTGACATGACAGCTTAAAGCTGTTTCTTTGTCCAGGTCCGTGAGAGTGTGTGTGTGTGTGTGTGTGTGTGTGTGTGTGTGTGTGTGTGTGTGTGTGTGTGTGTGTGTGTGTGTGTGTGTGTGTGTGTGTGTGTGTGTGTGTGTGTGTGTGTGTGTGTGTGTGTGTGTGTGTGTGTGTGTGTGTGTGTGTGTGTGTGTGTGTGTGTGTGTGTGTGTGTGTGTGTGTGTGTGTGTGTGTGTGTGTGTGTGTGTGTGTGTGTGTGTGTGTGTGTGTGTGTGTGTGTGTGTGTGTGTGTGTGTGTGTGTGTGTGTGTGTGTGTGTGTGTGTGTGTGTGTGTGTGTGTGTGTGTGTGTGTGTGTGTGTGTGTGTGTGTGTGTGTGTGTGTGTGTGTGTGTGTGTGTGTGTGTGTGTGTGTGTGTGTGTGTGTGTGTGTGTGTGTGTGTGTGTGTGTGTGTGTGTGTGTGTGTGTGTGTGTGTGTGTGTGTGTGTGTGTGTGTGTGTGTGTGTGTGTGTGTGTGTGTGTGTGTGTGTGTGTGTGTGTGTGTGTGTGTGTGTGTGTGTGTGTGTGTGTGTGTGTGTGTGTGTGTGTGTGTGTGTGTGTGTGTGTGTGTGTGTGTGTGTGTGTGTGTGTGTGTGTGTGTGTGTGTGTGTGTGTGTGTGTGTGTGTGTGTGTGTGTGTGTGTGTGTGTGTGTGTGTGTGTGTGTGTGTGTGTGTGTGTGTGTGTGTGTGTGTGTGTGTGTGTGTGTGTGTGTGTGTGTGTGTGTGTGTGTGTGTGTGTGTGTGTGTGTGTGTGTGTGTGTGTGTGTGTGTGTGTGTGTGTGTGTGTGTGTGTGTGTGTGTGTGTGTGTGTGTGTGTGTGTGTGTGTGTGTGTGTGTGTGTGTGTGTGTGTGTGTGTGTGTGTGTGTGTGTGTGTGTGTGTGTGTGTGTGTGTGTGTGTGTGTGTGTGTGTGTGTGTGTGTGTGTGTGTGTGTGTGTGTGTGTGTGTGTGTGTGTGTGTGTGTGTGTGTGTGTGTGTGTGTGTGTGTGTGTGTGTGTGTGTGTGTGTGTGTGTGTGTGTGTGTGTGTGTGTGTGTGTGTGTGTGTGTGTGTGTGTGTGTGTGTGTGTGTGTGTGTGTGTGTGTGTGTGTGTGTGTGTGTGTGTGTGTGTGTGTGTGTGTGTGTGTGTGTGTGTGTGTGTGTGTGTGTGTGTGTGTGTGTGTGTGTGTGTGTGTGTGTGTGTGTGTGTGTGTGTGTGTGTGTGTGTGTGTGTGTGTGTGTGTGTGTGTGTGTGTGTGTGTGTGTGTGTGTGTGTGTGTGTGTGTGTGTGTGTGTGTGTGTGTGTGTGTGTGTGTGTGTGTGTGTGTGTGTGTGTGTGTGTGTGTGTGTGTGTGTGTGTGTGTGTGTGTGTGTGTGTGTGTGTGTGTGTGTGTGTGTGTGTGTGTGTGTGTGTGTGTGTGTGTGTGTGTGTGTGTGTGTGTGTGTGTGTGTGTGTGTGTGTGTGTGTGTGTGTGTGTGTGTGTGTGTGTGTGTGTGTGTGTGTGTGTGTGTGTGTGTGTGTGTGTGTGTGTGTGTGTGTGTGTGTGTGTGTGTGTGTGTGTGTGTGTAATGCATTATGTACATGCTAAGAGCAGAAATGTCGCCGGTGTTATGTTGAGACAATGAACACACGACCGTGTAGTTTAATAACTTTATTCGACTGACGTTTACGTTACATAACACAACCCTTCCTGGAGTGCTACCCACGCCCCTCTCTTAAAGGCACAGTAGCCTACAGTGTAACTGCTAATGTGTCACAACCAGTGATGCCAGTAACGCGTTACTAAGTAACGCGTTATTGTAATCTGATTACTTTCCCCCGAAAATAGTAATCTAACACGTTAATCTTTAAAAGCCAGTAATCTGATTGCAGTTACTTGTCCAAGTGGCTGTGCGTTACTATTTCGTTACTATCTCATCATAAATTCATAATGCAGGCGGAATGCAGTATTTTATTTCGTTTTCGACAGTCAAAAATACATTTTGAGCTGTTTTTCTTATTTGGGAGTGACGTGGTGTGGCAGTGAAAGGGTTAAATACAAGAATGTGTCCCGCGGCGTGACTGGACCCTCTTTCTGTGAGTGACTTTGCTTTGGTCCAATCACATTCCCCATCCACAGTCTGCGAATCAGAGGCAGAGTAGGGCGGGTCTTCACAGCACGTCATGTGACATATGCGCCAATCGTGTGACAGCAGGGCTCCGTCGTCGGAGAATTCCACCACAAAACAAAAGCATCTGGAATCACAACACTAGCCACGCTTCGATTAGGTACAGGAGGGTTGATGGTGGCAGAGCAAAAGCTCTTATTTGCCAGATTTACAGTTCATTTACATGTTAAAGAGAGACTGATTGTATGTTTATAGAGAGACATTTATAAAAACAATTTAATAGTTACAGTTGATATAATTGAATAGTTCAGCCTGCATTTGTTAGATGTGATACACTGGTTTTGTAAAACCACTGGCTGGCTGCTCTAATGCTGTGAGCATCATAGACTGTTGCTTTACCATACTTGATGGTACAGAAGCTGAAGCACTAGTTTAACAATTTACGTTATGTGCAGAGAAACAAGTTAAAAACAATTTATGCACTTTCAATAAAGCGTTTAAAAAAAACTGTTGGGGGAACGACGACGACTTCGTAACCTAGTTACTTTCAAAGTAACTAAGTTACTCTGATAATCAAGTAATCAGTAAAGTAACTTAGATTACTTTTTAAAGGAGTAATCAGTAATCAGTAATCAGATTACTTTTACAAGTAATCTGTGGCATCACTGGTCACAACCTACACGTAGCATAACAGGACATACCAGCCGGTCTTAAGGCTGCTGAGTGACAGACGGAGACAATAGACACTACAGGTATGTGCACAGCTCTGTAATCACACACCCTGCAATTACACTTAGTCGTACTTAGCCTCCGTGTACAGATCAAAATCCTGTTGTCTTCCTTCTTCTTGGAAAAATGTTAATGCGAGGTTTCTGAGCGGTTAGGGAAAGTGTGGTCTTATGTGAAATATGCCTTGACCTATAGGGAGGTGTAGTGGTTACGTCATTGCTGTTTCTGGCCGGTCCACCTCGCAAAATTGCAACATATTTCCCCATTGCCCATTTCTAAATCTCGTCTTGTTTAAAACAAATAAAGCATGAACATTTGCATGGTGTACCTTTTCTGTGCGTTTTCATCCACAATCTATAGCTCAACATGAAAATATTCGCAATTAATCATAAAAAAATGTATTTCAACCAAAAATGCTTAAACAATAATGTTAGTGATAGAAGGGAACTCATTTTGTGCAAAAATGGAAAGCTTTCCAATGTTCATGAGGCAGAATTGTTACAATAGCCGATAATCCATTTTCCCAATGATAAATCCCAATACGGGTGGACCTCGCGGGCGGTCCAAAGTGACGTCAGACTACACCTCCCTATTCTGAGTGGTTTCTCTTGCCCCCCGGGGCATATGGCGATGAGCCATCATCTTGTATCCCATCCTGTATACATACGCTTGCAGTTGTTCTTAGTTCTATTCATTACTTGATTTCGCGATTCTCTTATATACTCTGATTCTATTCACATAATGCTTACTACATGTATCTATTCTATTCACATATATGCTTACTACTACATGTATCTATTTGCTATGTCCGCCCATCACAAACACGCAAACTGTCTAACTGTCTCCCTATCTCCCTGTGAGTGGACGTCCCGTGGTGATGGCCGGGAGGATGCTGTTGACAGAGTCACCTGGGGAGCAAACAATAACTGTTCATGACGACAAGGTCCTCTTTAGCCTTAACCGGCGTGGTTTATTTTCTTATGCACATTTGTACCACGAGACCTACTCTCCGTGAGAGTTAGAGTGAAAGAGATAGAGGGGGAGGGAACATTCCCTTTTATACCTTCTACCTGACGTCAGCTACAATAGCTGCTTCTCCTTGCGCCTATAGCGCCCTCTTGTGGAACAGTTAAAGTGCAGTTACATACAATCATATTAACCTTTACACTTAACAGATGCGATCCTCTCTTTTTTTTTTTTTAACTTTGGCCATTCCCCTGGCTCTTTTATACGTTTATCGCATTTATTCTGGTCAAGGATGACCGACAGAAACAGGCTGAAAGGGTTCAGATGGGGGGGAAGACACTCTGGGAAAGGCACGGCTGCAGTCCGGGATTCGAACTCGCTAAACCCCAGATCCGTGACGAGCACGGTTGTCCCCGGCGCCGAAATGGCACTCGCGGTACGTGGTGAGCTACTGGAGCTCCCCTGATGCGATCCTCTCTATGTCGCCCCCCATACCTCAAATGGATCCGTCATCAGCTCTATTCTATTTTCAAATCTTTCTAAATGTTCTTATGTGCCCCAGTTGCTATTGCATGTACTTATTTGTGTTTCATTACACGTATATGTACATACTTACCAACTGTTTCGCCTGTTTTATAGCAACACTACTATCGCCGACATCTAAGAAGGGAGATCTCCCCTTGAACATCCCATCTAAGGTTTCTCCCCTCCACATTGCCTGTGCGTGGGGTATGTCTGGGAGTGTTGCATTTATTTATTTTACATTTTATTTTGGATTTCATGGTGTTTTTTTTTATTTGTTCTTGATTTATTGTGATGTTTCTTCTTGACTTGTCTGGCCCATGGGGACATTAACGTGTGTTGTCAGGCCTTACAAATACATTTGTAAAGTGGCGGTCATGTACAGTAACATACTTATTAACGTACTTGCCGGACTTCGGGGTAATTCCCTCTAGATGTGTGGTGGTGACAGTAAACCACTGGAAACCGTTCTCTTCAGGACAAAGCATTTATTTCCATTGCATTCTTCATGTGGTTGATTACAAATACATTTTATTTTATTTGATTTGATATATACATGTAGTATGACCAAATATCGATAATCAAATATCGATAATATTACGACCAAATATTGATTATTCGATAATTGCTGGGATTTATCTGGCGCTATTTAAAAGTTTAACCTGTTTAGTCTAGAGCGTAGAACTCTAAACCTCCTGCCAGAGGGCAGTAGCTCATACTCTGCATGTAAAACATGGGAGGGGTCCGAGACTATTCTATTGGCTTGCCTTAGAGTAGCCTGTTCAAAAATAGACTGCAGGGATGGGTGACCTTTCACCCCTATGATCTTCCATGCAGTCTGCATCAGACGGACCAGTTTGGACTTTAGTTGTACAGACAAGTTACCAAACCAAGCTGTAATACCGTATCTGATGAGACTCTCTAATACAGAGTGCATACATTTTTTATCTACAACATGAACTCTAAGGCGGCGTAGAAAGTGCAGTCGTTGTTGTAGTCTGCTACACAGGCTGTCTACATGGGTGTTCCAGGTTAATGAGTTATTGTCACATTCAAAGGTCTGATGACCTAATACAAAATAGGGCCATCATTTATCAACGCTGCGTACGCACAGATATGTGCGTAACCCGTGCGTAATAAGTCATGTTAATTACCTGAAATTATTCCGTTTTTGGGGGGGGGGGGGGGGGGGGGGGGGGGGGGGAACCCTGCATATATCGGTATCGGTTGATATCGGTTGATATCGGTATCGGAAATTAAGAGTTGGACAATATCGGTATAGGTAAAAAAGCCAATATCGAGCATCCCTAGTCCAGAGCTATAAAATAGTCATCCACCTGAGGAGTGGTACCTAAGGGCCCGCGTCCACTTGGCGCATATTTCTGACCGCACGCATCTGTTTTCAATGTATTCCAATGGGGAGGGAGCGCATGCGGCCGCCTCTAGGAAGTGCGCTGCCGTCGGCTTCTTTTCTCAGCTTTTTTGTGCGGCCGAAAGTTGAAACTTTCTCAACTTTCAGAGCGTGGCGCTGAGCTCATTTTCAGACAACCAATCACAGCCATTCATATCTACCACTCTGTTTGTAACCTGACACCGGAGCTGCCTGCCTGTCTGGCTGTCTCCCACAGACCATTGAGATAAACTAATAATAAACTAATAATAATAACTACACGAATACACTACTAAAAAGCTAATAAAAAGCAAAGGGTGAACTGTGGTGTCAGGCAATAACTATATATATAATTAATATACAATAAAGTTATTCAAATATGCTATAATATGTGCAAAACCGCGGCATGGCTGTAGATTTCTTTCTGTCATCTACAAGATGCGCTTCATGCCAGCTCTGCCGGCGCACTCCCAGCATGTTTCAGCTAGAAATATGCGCCAAGTGGACGCAGGCCCTAACCGAGCCTCTCCAAGCCTTCAAGCTCATCACAGCAGCAGGGACGACCACACAACGCTATTCACCATGAGTCTGAGGAGCAAGCGCAACGGCCATCACAATTTAAGCAAGCCTAGTAATAGACACAATATTTCTGACACTGGGAATACATTCCATGAGATCCATAGATGTCCCTAGAAACCAAGAACATGCAAATGGACCTTGTAGAAGTGGAGCAATCCTCCATTTACTTAGGTATGTATTTTAGGCGGATTTTCAGAAAATAGGGCTCGGGCTTAAGAGGCTAAGTGCTTAGTGGTACATGTACCTGTGTTCTTTCATCACTCTGCAGAAAAACAGCACTTACCAGTTACGCTCACAAGCAAGCAAACTAAAACGGATCCAAAAAACTGCAGACATCAGTTTTCACTAGATTGATAAGTATTTTCTCTAAACACTCAAACTGGTCTTGAAACTTGACTTGACTTGACTCTTGACACCAGTAGTGAAAGTGAATCATCGCCGTTTAGTTCTGCGTAGTAAAATAATTATTGCTGGTATGGAGACTGGAAAGAGAAGCTCTCAATGTTACAGAGCAAAAGAGGTGTTGTCCATGTTATTCTGACCATTGAATAAAGCTGGTATTTATTAAAGGGTATATATTTCAAATATATATTTATTTAAAATCCCAAAGCAGCAGGTTACAAAAGCAGCAGATATTCATGCATATTGTCTGCATGCATCCCTAGAGCCGCACCAATAAAACAGCATTAAGGTTCAAACAGATTCAGATTTTTTTTCAGTTTTATTTGCCACATGGAAGTAATATAAATCATACAGTTTTCATACAAAAACATAAATCCAGTTCTACCATGGGCAAAAGGAGCAGGAAGAAGAATAAATCGTATAATTACCTGTCCCCTATTCCTGAACTAAACCAGTGACACTTGATGGTCGGCGTACAACCTAATTTACACAAAATAATAATTCATACAATATACAAAGAAACAAACTATTCACAGATTAAACAAGAAAAGAAAAAAAAGGAAAGAAAGAAAAGAAAAGATCTCACTATTCAGATTCATATTTCATAATGACTAAATCTTTTATTTTTATAATTCGTTTTGAATTGACAAATATTATTACACCCCTTAAGATCGCTATGGAAAGAATTCCACAATTTTTCATCAATCAAATTAAATAAATAAATCTGTTTAAGTGTGGTACGTGCAAACTGATGTTTAAAATAAAATGTCCTCCTACTAAACTTTCTTTCTAAATGAAAAAGACTTTGTAACCTTTCTGGCAGTATCTTATTAACACAATCCGAAGCTAACATTGTATTATTTTATCATGCCTATTTTATGTCTATTTTATTACCTGTTTATTATGACTATTTTTATTATTTAGTATTATTGCACAATCAAAGCGGGCATGGTCACCTGCATTTCACTGTATGCCCTGAATTTCAACGACCCTGGATTCCAGGACACCACAGGAGACAATACAACCAGTTTGTAGCAGGAGGAGGTGGGAGAAAGGAATGTGTCTGACTGGTTCCTCCACATTGGGGAGCTTGCATATCTGTACTATCATGCCACACCTATAGTCCAGAGCTATAAAATAGTCATCCACCTGAGGAGTGGTACCTAACCGAGCCTCTCCAAGCCTTCAAGCTCATCACAGCAGCAGGGACGACCACACAACGCTATCCACCATGAGTCTGAGGAGCAAGCGCAACGGCCACCCGGGGATGTACAGCTCTTCTGGGGGCTTCAGCAGCCGCTCCATGGGCTCCTTCTCCAGCACCAGGGCCAGCGTGTGCACCATGCCACTGGGTTCAACCATCACCCCGGTGACCATCGACAAGAGCCTGCTGACCCCACTCACCCTGGGCATAGACCCCGCCATCCAAGCCGTCCGCACCCGGGAGAAGGACCAGATCAAGGGCCTCAACAACCGCTTTATATCCTTCATTGATAAGGTGCGATTCCTGGAACAACAAAACAAAATGCTGGAGACCAAGTGGAAACTGCTGAACGGACAGACTGCAGCCACATCTGACGTTGAGCCAATGCTGAAAGCGTACATCGCTGACCTGCAGAGACGGCTGGACTGGGTCACTAATGACAAGGACAGACTGGACCTGGAGAACAACGCTATGCTCAAAAGTAAGCAAGATTACAAGTCAAAGTACGAAGTGGAGATCAACAAGAGGAACGGCGCAGAGAATGAATTTGTCCTGCTGAAAAAGGATGTGGGTTCCGGTTATCTCGCCAGGGTGGCTCTGGAGGACGGCGTTTCTGGTCTGGCGGACGAAATCAACTTCCTCCGGCACCTCTACGACGAGGAGCTGCGTGAGCTGGAGGACAGTCTGAAGGAGGTCTCTGTGGTGGTGCAGATGGACAACTCCCGTGGGCTGAACATGGATCACATCATGTCCGAGGTGAAGCTACAGTATGAGGACATCGCAGCGCGCAGCCGCGAAGAATCCGAACGCTGGTACCAGAGCAAGTTTGACCAGATGTCCTGCCAAGCCGACCAGTACAGCAGCGAGCTGCACGACACCAAGGGAGACATCGCTGAACTCAAACGTCTGATCGACCGTCTGCAGAATGAGATCCTGATGGTGACGTCGCAGCGTGAAATCCTGGAGGGCCAGATAGACGACGCAGAGAAGTGCGGGGAGAGGAGCGTGACGGACGCAAACGAGAGCATCAGGGACCTGGAGCGGGCTATCCTGAGAGCCAAACAGGATATGACACGCCAGGTCAGAGAGTACCAGGAGCTGATGAACGTCAAGCTGGCCCTGGACATCGAGATCTCCACCTACAGCAAGCTGCTGGAGGGGGAGGAGGACAGGATTGGACAGCAGTGTATTACGAACATCCAGACTGTGCAGAACCCAATAATAATAATAACAAGACCAACTCCAGTCCTCATCAAGACTGTGGAGACCGAGACCAACTCCAGAGTGTACTTCTGAAGCAGCAGCATTATACCGCGCCGTGAAAATGGCAGCGGTGATACACCAATTATCGGCCGATATTGGCATTAAAATGTGATATCGGAAATGATCGGTATCGGTTAAAAAAAATTCTAAAAATCTTTTTCTTTTTTTGCTTTTACATTTATTTAACCTTTATTTACCCAGGCAAGCAAGTAAGAACAAATTCAGATTTTATTTATTGTCAAAGGTATGCATAATGTTGTGTTAATTCCACGACAAGAGATATGTAATGTTAATTACCTGAAATGATTCTGTTTTTGGGGGGGGGGGGGACCCTGCATATATCGGTATCGGTTGATATCGGTATCGGAAATTAAGAGTTGGACAATATCGGTATATAGGATATCGGTAAAAAAGCCAATATCGAACATCCCTACCTGCATGTATCAACAAATGCGCATGTTGGTGTGAAAAGTATGTGTGCCATTATTACTATCAACTGCTAATAATTGTGGAATATTACTATAATGAGCTGTATGTGTATGAACCAAGCATCTCACTGTAATGTACCTGTACTTTATTCGTGACAATAAACTACCACTACCAAAGAAAACCCTTTACTGTGACTTTATCTAGTCTATTGGAAATAAACGGTACCAATGAGGCTATATAATATATTATGTCTGTATATTCATTGTTTGTGCCAAATGGTGCCATAATTCTGATCTGTAGCTCTGATATGAAGCCTTGAGTTTCTACTATGATGATGACAACTCCCCCGGTTTGAGATGTAATCCTTCTCGGAGGCGATACAATGTGCCAAAGGCCTACAAAGATCATCTATGAAAAACCTGTGCAATCAGCCTAAATTGAATTACATTTAAATCATTTTAAAGTTGTATGCCTTTAAATGTTTCCTGGGTGTGTGTTTTCTTTATGTTGTTATGTGCTTTGTGTTTCATGTTCATAGAGGACTATTCACCCTAGTGGACAATGAAGTTGTTTGAATTGAGAAAAAGAAAGTGCCTCACTTATTCCATCTCGTTCCGTAGGAATAGCGCATGCGAATGAAGTTTATTATCGAACGTCAAGCACAGTGAACTGGTGCTGTTATGACAGCTGTTATGACCGCAATTATCATTAGCCAGTGACTAACAGTACATAAAGTAAAAAATTAAGGTAGTATAAACTACAGTAGCTATACACGCAAAATATATACAAGAGTGGATGGGCTGTCAAATATCATCATAGATATAGGTTGTACTGTGCAGTTGGGTTGGATGGAACCAGACAGCATAGCATGTGCCAAGGATTGGATATGTGTGTTATCTATATTCACAGAGTATTCACAGTGTATAGAAATATAAGAATAAATAATATTTCATGAGACCAATATAGAATAAGATGAGAATATAGGACATAATTAGACTGGTTGAACAACACTCTACAAGAAGGGACATAGCAGGCTGTGACTCACGTCTTTCAATGTGTGCAATAGACTGCTGCAGTTGTTTTACCAGTCTGTAGTAGTCAGTGTCCTCTTATTTGCTGTTGTATTGGGGGGGCTACATCAACTCACGGGACACCAACAAACTGAACAAGCTGGTGAGGAAGGCTAGCTCTATGGTGGTTGAGGGTGGTTGACGTGACGTGGCCTTTTTGGAGTCCTTAGTGTCAAAGATAAGTAAATAATGAAAAGATATATGAGAACATTTTATTATATTGCACAGAACATTTAGTATTATATGAATGTACAGAGCATTTTTGCTAATATTGTTCCAGTTATTCAAAAATGTCAGCCAAATGAGTAAAAGCTCATATGGTGTGACTGTCCCACAGACATTTTGCAAAGTTTGATTTTGAATAAAAACAAGAAAATGTTTGCATTTGTTATTTATTTAACTACATATTGACAACTCAGTTGTCTACTTGTTAGTGTGATCTTCTAAAAGTCCAGGCATAATATTTTGAATGCTCCAGAAACAAAAAGGTTTTGTCCCAAAATTGGATATCATATGGTGTGACACCATTTTCATATTTTTCAACGGGCAATTGTTTGGAAACCTTTGGGGTGGAGGGGTCCTTCATCTTTTCAGGAAGTAGGACAACATCTCTGAAAAGTCATTACAAGGTTAGAAGGTGAGTTACCCCTCTTAGTTTTCTCAATATATAAGGTATATTTTGGCACTTCCACTTTTAGACCTTTCACACTGTCTTTTGGTGTGATGCATTTTACGCAAAAATGCCAAAAATAAGATACTTTTTAGTCAATACTAAACTTAAATCTATATTGCCATGTGCCAATGAGCATGTTGTTAGCATGCTAGCATATAGCCCCAATGCACAATGGTGTGCTAAGTTCATGAAACATCATATGGTGTGACACTTCATCATATGGTGTGACAGGGTTTTCATACATATTTTATAACTAATACCTACATATATAATGCTATTTCATACATATTTTATAACTAATACTTAAGTTTAATGAATATTTTGTCCTTTTAACACTTTGTCACTGTATTATAAACACGTTTTCTAAGGTATACCTACTTGTATCCCTACTTCCCTACTATTCCATTTCTCAAACTAAATCCATGTCTATCTACAAGATGTTGAAATATTTCCCTTTTCACCACAACACATCGGATGTGCCCCGTGCAGAGTCAAGTAGCTCTCCTGCTGATGTGCCACCTGACCCATCAAGCAAAGGTCCCATCATTCAAGTTCAGTCAGATCTCATTGATGAAGATGGTGATGATGATGATGATGAAAAGTCAAGGGGCTATTTGGGGCTATTTGTAATAGTGAAGTATGGAGAAAGGCCATATGTGGGGCAGATAATGGAAATAGATGAGGATGAGCTGAAGGTGAATTGTCTGGAGCAGCTTGGGAGGCAGAATGCTTTTGTGTGGCCAAGGAGGCCCGACTGCATTTTCTACCACCAAAAATAAATACTGAGTAAAATCACACAACCCCAGCATTGCAGTCGGTTTGCCATGTTTGCCAACTACGACTGGCTTCTGTTCAATCAGTAGGCCCTACTGAGCCGGCAATACATAATTGAGGCTTGTTGTTCAGTCACTGTTCAACTAAATTGCCTTGACTTACAAAATAAATAAATGTTCAATGATTATTAGAATTGATAAGACAATATTCCAATGAGACAGCACCTTGGAATTAATACAGTTGGACGATGTTTCTTCAGGTTCTTCAGTTGTTCAGAACCCAAGTGCTATTAATTGTAACGTTCGGGAGACTATCATCCTTAGGATTGTCTCCCACTGTCTACCTGGGTCACTCCTGTTGTTATTGTTCACCTTGTATGTCACCACTGATTGCTGTCATCACTAATTGTCTGTCACACCTGGGTGCTGTCATTGGCTGTTAGACTGCTGCTCCTCATTGACAGCGTGGAATGTTGAGAATGTGACGTATTTAACATTTGCTCTATTCCTTGTTCTTTGCTAGAGCTTCACCTATTCTACGGACGTACCTACCGCTGGACAAGCACAGACAGATTGTCTTCTCCTGTTATTGTTTATGCTTTTCCCCTGTTAAATAAACAGTTCAACTGTTTTGTTATAGTAATACATTCTCCGTCTCGTTCTTCTACCTCGACAACTTGGAAGTCACTTACCCGTTCGTAACAGAAGCTCTAGCCATCATGACTTCCAACGAGGAGATACGGGACGAGATGGTGAGCCTACGGGACCAGCTCAGGATCATGATGGAGCGGCAGATGGCAGTCGGTGTCGAGCTGGGTCGACTGGGAGATGTTTCCCTGGCTTCTCAGGAGACGGCGGAGACAGCGTTGGCGGCGGTGAGCCAGGCCCGCTCTACGACATCAACGAGGATATCCACAGCCGGAGGAGCATCATTGATCGGCGGGGAAGGCGAGCGGGGGTATCCGGTGGATCGGGAGGACTACCGAGAGCCACGTCTGCCGGCGCCGGAGCGCTATGGAGGGGCTCCTACCGGCTGCCGTGAGTTTATCGCCCAGTGCTCTCTCATTTTTCAACTACAGCCGCGTACTTTCCCCAGTGGTGTGGCTCGGGTAGCCTATATTATAACTCTCCTCACGGGTCGCGCTCTCTCTTGGGCCACAGCGGAGTGGGAGAGTGGGTCTGTGGTCTGCCGCGACGCGGATGCCTTCGCCCTGGAGTTGCGCCGTGTATTCGATACCTCCAGGGTGATTTCCATTTACGAGGCCGGCAGTCGACTTATGTCCTGCCGGCAGGGCATTCGCGCCGTAGCAGACTACGCCATAGATTTCCGTATTGTGGCTCGGGAGGCGGACTGGCCTGAGGTTCCCTGCTGTGTCCATTTTTTGCATGGTCTCTCCACTCGCATGCAGGACGAGCTGGCGACGCGGGAGCTACCCGAACGCCTGGATCTATTGATTAACATGGCCATTCGGTTAGATAATCGTCACCGGGAGAGGGGACGCGAGAGGGAGGCTTCGTCACAGGTACTCTTCCGTCCCTCTCCTAGTGTCGATCGGCCAGCATACCAGCCAATGAGAGAGCACCGGGGCGATGACGAGCCCATGCAGCTGGGAGCGTTGAACCTCTCTGAAGCGGAGAAACAGAGGCGGGTCAACGAGAAGCGCTGTTTCCATTGTGGCCGCACGGGGCATCGCTTCGCCGCCTGTCGGGGCTCGGGAAACGCAGGAGCCCGCTAGGCCTGGGGAAGGTGCTAGCAGGTGGGCATGTCTCTCCGGTCATAAACGTTAATCAAGACTCACGTACTTTTTTTGATGTCACTGTCAGGTGGGGGGATTCTTCTACAACGGCCAAGGCTTTAGTGGATTCGGGGGCTGCGGGCAACTTGATTCATGTGGGGGTGGCTCTAGAATGGGGGGTTCCTTTAGAGACACTAGAGGTGCCCATCCCTGTCCGTTCGCTGGACGGCCGACCGCTTGGTTGTGGATTTGTTACCCAGCGCACCGGGAAACTGTGGGTTCGGGTGGCGGGTAGCGAGGGGGAATATTTGAACTTTTTTGTTGTTATGTCTCCTCATTCCGACATTGTTTTAGGCCACCCCTGGCTTGTGCTGCATAATCCTCGTATTAATTGGGCTACGGGTGAACTCTCCATGGGAAGCGGCGTCAGCGCTGACGCTGGCGTGAGTTCATCCGTCCCTCCCCCCCTCCCTCTTTTGTCTCTCTACAGGTTGATGGTGGACGTTGCAGATTCTTTATTATCCCCCAACCCCGATTTGGCAGGTGTTCCTGCGGTCTATTGTGACCTGGCGGACGTTTTTAGTAAAACGCGTGCTAAAGCACTACCGCCTCATAGACCTTACGACTGCACCATTGATCTTCTACCCGGCGCTTCTCCGCCCCGGGGACGGATGTTCTCTCTCTCCCGCCCTGAGACAGTGTCCATGAACACTTACATTCGAGAGGCATTGTCCGCGGGGCATATCCGACCGTCCACATCCCCTGCAGGCGCTGGCTTCTTTTTTGTGGCTAAAAAAGATGGTGATCAGCGGCCGTGCATAGATTATAGGGGGTTGAATGACGTTTCCATCAAGAACCGTTATCCTTTACCGCTCATGGACACCGCCTTTGAGTGCTTACAGGGGGCACAGGTCTTTTCTAAACTTGACTTACGTAATGCATACAACTTGGTCAGGATTAGAGAAGGGGACGAGTGGAAAACTGCATTTAATACTCCTAATGGGCATTATGAGTATTTAGTCATGCGTTTTGGTTTAGCTAATGCTCCAGCAGTTTTCCAAGCCCTGGTCAACGACGTGCTGCGGGATCTAATTGGGGTGTCAGTGTTTGTATATTTGGATGACATCCTTATTTTTTCTCGCGATATGGTGCAACACCAACTGCACGTTCGTGAGGTGCTTCAACGTCTCCTTAAGCATCAACTGTTTGTTAAGGCTGAGAAGTGTGTGTTTCACACTGACACCGTTTCCTTCCTGGGCTTTGTGTTGACGAAGGGCGATCTTCGCATGGATCCAGCCAAGGTGAGTGCAGTCTTGGATTGGCCACGGCCTTCGTCGCTCAAGGAGTTACAACGGTTTTTGGGCTTTGCAAATTTTTACAGGCGCTTTATTCGCAATTTTAGCGCCTTAGTCAATCCATTAACCGCTCTCACTAAGTCCTCTCTCCCTGGCTTTGAATGGTCGCCTAGGGCAGAGTCGGCCTTCTGCGACCTCAAACGTCGATTTACCTCCGCCCCTGTACTGATCCGTCACGACACAGAGGCTCCGTTCATTGTGGAGGTGGATGCCTCTGACACCGCAGTGGGGGGGGTAATCTCGCAGAGATGTTTAAAGGATGGTAAGGTGCATCCTTGTGCCTTCTTTTCGCGCCGGCTGTCTCCGGCCGAGCGTAACTACGACGTGGGTAATCGGGAGTTATTGGCAATCAAATTGGCATTGGAGGAATGGAGACATTGGTTAGAGGGGGCGGCACATCCTTTCATTGTTTGGACTGACCATAAGAACTTGGCTTACATCCAAGGGGCTAAACGCCTTAACGCTCGCCAGGCCAGGTGGGCGTTATTCTTCACTCGATTTCGGTTTACCATCTCCTATCGACCCGGTTCCAAGAACGTCAAGCCTGACGCCCTGTCACGTCAGTTTGATCTTCCGGGTCGAGAGGAGAAGCCCCACCCTATTGTTCCACAGGCCTTGATTTTGGCACCCGTGTCATGGGGCATAGATAGGGTGGTGAGGTCGGCTCAGGCACGGGAGCCCGATCCCGGTGGGGGTCCTCCGGGTCGGATGTATGTGCCCAAGGCGGCACGCTCACGCCTGCTGCAGTGGGCGCATACATCCTCTCTCACCGGCCACTCTGGGGCCACCAGAACCCTGGAGTTTATCCGTAGGAGGTTTTGGTGGCCGACAGAGGGGGGGGATACACGCTCCTTTGTGGCGGCCTGTCCGGTGTGCGCGCGCAGTAAGACCTCTCGCCGTGCGCCGGCGGGTCTCCTCCGACCGCTTCCTATTCCCAAGCGTCCCTGGTCGCACATATCCCTGGATTTTATTTCCGGTCTTCCCTTATCGGATGGGTTCACTGCCATCCTGGTGGTGGTGGACCGGTTCTCCAAGGCGGCCCACTTCATTCCCCTTCCCAAGCTCCCCTCGGCCCGGGAGACGGCTGACCTTGTGGTGCAGCACGTCTTTCGGGTTCATGGGCTTCCAGTGGATATTGTGTCCGACCGGGGTCCTCAGTTCGCCTCCAGGTTCTGGAAGGCGTTCGCCGCCGGTCTGGGCGCCTCCGTCAGCCTGTCGTCTGGGTTCCATCCGCAGACGAACGGGCAGACGGAGCGTGTCAACCAGGACCTGGAGGGCGTTCTGAGGTGCTACGTTGCTGGGTGTCCGGCGACGTGGAGTAGGAGGTTGGCCTGGGCTGAGTATGCGCATAATACCCTCCTCTCCTCCTCTACTGGTATGTCTCCCTTTCAGTGTCAATATGGTTTTCAACCTCCTCTGTTTCCCGAACAGGAGCAGGAGGTGGAGGTGCCGTCGGCCCAGGCACATGTGGCTCGCTGTCGCAGGACGTGGAGCAGAGTGCGGACGGCGCTGCAGAAGGCCTCGGTTAAGGCTCAGCGGCAAGCTAACCGCAAGCGTCGTCCGGCTCCGGTTTTCCGTCCGGGACAGCGGGTTTGGCTTTCCACTCGTGATCTCCCTCTCCGGGTGGAGTCCAGGAAGCTGGCTCCTCGCTTTATAGGGCCCTTTAAAGTGGTACGTCGGGTGAATCCTATGGCTTACAGGCTACGCCTTCCGGCCTCTATGAGGGTCCATCCGACGTTTCATGTGTCCCTGTTGAAGCCATTCCTCTCATCGCCCTTGTCCCCGCCACTCCCTGCGGTTCCTCCGCCCCGCATTATTGACGGTCAGCCTGTCTATACGGTGCGGAGAATCCTGAGTTGTAGGCGGAGGGGTAGGGGGTTTCAGTTCTTGGTGGATTGGGAGGGGTACGGGGTAGAAGAGCGTTCTTGGGTGCCTCAACGGGACATATTAGATCCCAGCCTGATCGATGATTTCCGGCGGCTGCATCCCGAGGCCCCTAGGTGAACGTCAGGTGCCGTTCGTCGGGGGGGGATACTGTAACGTTCGGGAGACTATCATCCTTAGGATTGTCTCCCACTGTCTACCTGGGTCACTCCTGTTGTTATTGTTCACCTTGTATGTCACCACTGATTGCTGTCATCACTAATTGTCTGTCACACCTGGGTGCTGTCATTGGCTGTTAGACTGCTGCTCCTCATTGACAGCGTGGAATGTTGAGAATGTGACGTATTTAACATTTGCTCTATTCCTTGTTCTTTGCTAGAGCTTCACCTATTCTACGGACGTACCTACCGCTGGACAAGCACAGACAGATTGTCTTCTCCTGTTATTGTTTATGCTTTTCCCCTGTTAAATAAACAGTTCAACTGTTTTGTTATAGTAATACATTCTCCGTCTCGTTCTTCTACCTCGACAACTTGGAAGTCACTTACCCGTTCGTAACAATTAATGTCTTTTGTGAGACACTATTTTAAAACAGTTTTTCAAAATGATTCTACTGTTATGTTCGACTACATTTAATGTATGTAGTGAATAATTTTTTTTATTAAAAATAAATTTCAATGATTATTACAATTGATTGTAACGGTTGGACGATTAATTCATATGTTTCTTCAGGTTATTCAGTTGTTCAGAACCCAAGTGCTATACGATGTATTTTGTGACACACTGTTTATAACATTTTATAACAGTTTTTCTTAATTTGAACCCATGATATAATTCATATGTTTTTGGTTGTTTGTTACATTTATTAAATACATGTTTTTGCATTATGGGTTGTTGTGTGGTGTGATTCATCATATGGCGTGACGGCATATCATTTGGTGTGACTTTCAGAATTATGAAATTATGAAGGCTTTTTGGTAAGACATGTTAAAATCATCAATGGGACAGATAAATAACAGTGTCACCAAATATTTCTAGCATTTTGGTGTTTTTATAAGAAGGTTTGCCAAAATGAATTAGAAATACATAGTCAAATTTAGTGCAATCGTCTTACCATGAGTTTTGAGTAAGAAAAATTATGCAAAATGTAACTAATTTGCACAAGGAAGAGCTAGAAATGTGTAGAGTAGTGATGAGGAATGCTGATAAATAAACATACATAATAAAAAATACACCCCTTTTCAATTTTGTACAGAATAACCTTCATGTCACACCATATGACAATTTTACTCACTAGCACATTATACTAATGGAAAAAAATATATTACACGAAAAAATCTACAATACCACACATATTTTTAGAAAGATAAGAGTCCGTAAAACAGAACTGAATGATTTCCATTACTCATATGCGATATATTTAAAAAGAACGTTTTTTCAGCCTAAAACGTCAACCACCCGGGAGTCGTGCTGGTCAAACTGCAATTACACTTAATCGTACTTAGCCTTTGTGTACAGATCAAAATCCTGTTGTCTTCTTCTTGGAAAAACATTAATTGGAGGTTTCTGGGAGGTTAGGGAAAGTGTGGTCTTCTGTGAAATATACAGTATGTGAACTGTATTAATTTTACAAGTCAGCAGGAAGGGTACAACTCTGGCAGCTAAGGGTAAGTGATATTGTTCGTCGAACAGTGGTGAACTTGAGTGCTACAGTCTTGAGTGCATAGTAGTAGTAGAGACATATTAACCTCGTTAGCCCGAGCGGTCCGTCGGGCTAAATATAGCCGAGAGTAAATTCAATGAGGAACTGTACTTACAGTCGATTTCATTCACGGTTCTTGCTGCACGCCTGGTGATACTAAATCCAAATTGAACTCTGCCATTGGAAAGAGGAGATGTGGCCCGATCCATAGATGTGCGACTTGGCTATAATAAGGTAATTTATAGGCCTGATATTCTATATTCTATAATAATATTTTTAATTCTATGTGTCCGGATGGCAGAATTCAGTACTGTATCTATAAAAACCTTCTGTTTAATCATCTTCCCTTTATTAATTTCCTTAGGTTTTTGTACACGTGATCTCAAGAAGGTGCTGAATGAGCTCAGTGGCAGTTTTTCATGTCTGGTGATTTTTAGCATGGTGTTAAATCATAATTCATATTCTCCTTTGTTTCATCACAATTTAAGCAAGCCTAGTAATAGACACAATATTTCTGACACTGGGAATACATTCCATGAGATCCATAGATGTCCCTAGAAACCAAGAACATGCAAATGGCCCATGTAGAAGTGGAGCAATCTTCCATTTACTTAGGTATGTATTTTAGGCGGATTTTCAGAAAATAGGGCTCGGGCTTAAGAGGCTATAAGTGCTTAGTGGTACATGTACCTGTGTTCTTTCATCACTCTGCAGAAAAACAGCACTTACCAGTTACGCTCACAAGACAAGGTACTGCTGACCAAACCCTCCATAGGACTCTGCACAGAGAAAAAGCCTTCCAGTTTTCTGCCCCTAAGGCCTGGAATGAGCTTTAAAAAAAAAAAACATAGATCTGGAGGAGCTTATCTCACTTTTATCCTGTTTTAAAGCTAAGATAAAAATCATGGAGGAAGATGAACTAGTCTGTAAATGCTATGTTACGTAACAGGTCAGACTAAATGAATCTTGCCTGCCTTCAATGTACAACTCTGATGTGGTCCCCCCTTTTCTTTCTTTTTTCATTAAATGTTATACTGTGAATTTTATGAAATTGTGATTTGTAATTGTCTTAATTGCTGTCTTCTTGGCCAGGTCTCTCTTGTAAAAGAGGTTTCTAACTTCAATGAGACTAACCTGGTCAAATAAAGTACAAATAAATAAAATAAAATAGATATAAAATGAACCATGGCTTGGCTGCATCATCAGTCTGCTGTATTACACCTATAAGCAAACTAAAACGGATCCAAAAAACTGCAGACATCAGTTTTCACTAGATTGATAAGTATTTTCTCTAAACACTCAAACTGGTCTTGAAACTTGACTTGACTCTTGACACCAGTAGTGAAAGTGAATCATCACCGTTCAGTTCTGCGTAGTAAAATAATTATTGCTGGTATGGAGACTGGAAGACAGGAGACTCAGTGTTCAGGGTAACAGAGCATGAGGTGAGGCGGACCTTTAAAAAAGTGAATATCAGGAAGGCAGCAGGACCGGACGGCATCCCCGGCCGCGTCCTAAAAGTCTGTGCCGACCAACTGGCCCCGGTATTCACTGACATATTTAACCTGTCCTTAGAACAGGCTGTCATCCCCACCTGCCTGAAGAAGTCCACTATTATCCCTGTACCCAAAAAATCCAAGCCTGCTTGCCTCAACGACTACCGCCCTGTAGCTCTCACCTCCATAGCCATGAAGTGCTTTGAGAAGCTAGTAAAGGGCTACATCTGCTCCTCCCTCCCCATCAACATGGACCCCCTGCAATTTGCATACCGCCCCAACAGGTCCACGGAGGACGCCATAGCCCATGTGCTGCACACAGCAGCATCACACCTGGACAAGAGGAAGGGGAACTATGTGAGAATGCTATTCATCGACTACAGCTCGGCATTCAATACCATAGTCCCCTCCAAACTCATAGCCAAGCTCAGGGACCTGGGCTTGAACTATGACCTCTGCCAGTGGGTCTTGGACTTCCTGACGGGCAGACCCCAGGTGGTGAGAGCAGGCAACTGCACCTCCTCATCCATCACCCTCAACATAGGGCCCCCCCAGGGCTGTGTTCTGAGTCCCCTCCTCTACTCCCTGTACACACACGACTGTGTGGCTCAGCGGAGTAGCAACACAATCATCAAATTTGCTGACGACACAGTGGTGGTGGGCCTGATCTCTGCAAACGACGAGAGGGCCTACCTGGAAGAGGTCAAGGTCCTGGCGGGATGGTGCCAGGAAAACAGCCTCTCCCTGAACGTCAGCAAAACAAAGGAGATGATTGTGGACTTCAGGAGGTCGGGGGTCAAGGACTACAGCCCCCTCAGCATCGACGGGGCACCGGTTGAGAGAGTGAACAGCTTTAAGTACCTCGGAGCCTACATATCCGAGGACTTGACATGGACCACACACATTGACAGTGTTGTGAAGGAGGCACGACATCGCCTCTACTTCCTCAGGCGCCTAAGGAAGTTCCAAGTCACTCAGAAGATCCTTAAGAACTTCTACTCATGTACAATAGAGAGCATCCTGACTGGCAACATCACCTCCTGGTTTGGGAATAGCACTGCACAAGACCGAAGCAGACTACAAAGAGTGACACGTTCAGCCGAACGCACAATTGGAGGGGGGCTCCCCACCCTCCAGAACATTTACAACAAGCGGTGCAGGGGCAAGGCTAAGAGAATCATTAAGGACTCCAGTCACCCGAACAACTGCCTCTTTGAACTGCTGCGGTCAGGCAAGCGATACCAGAGTCTCAAGGTGAGCACAGAAAGACTCAGAAGAAGCTTCTATCCCCAGGCCATCAGGCTGCTCAACGAACAATGAACACTACACAACAACCATCAAACGCACATAGCACACACATCCACACGCACACACTCACTTTAAACAAACACACTGTAGCACCCACTCCCCACACTTTATAGCACACACTCACTTTAAACAAACACACTGTAGCACCCACTCCCCACACTTTATATTTATTGATAAAGGATTGCACTACAACTCGTACACCTTACTGTAAATTGTACCTAAATTGTACCTCATCCCATTTCTGCTTTGCACTATATAGTATTGTATATTAGTACACTGCATAGTATTGTATATTATATGGTAACTCAGTTACGTCTATTCTGCATCGAACATTGTACATATGTCTATACTGAACACTGTGACCTCATTTTCTACTTCTAATTTACATGCTATACTATGTTATTTGATACTTATCTTGTCTAGCACAGTCTCTGGAGCGTAACAGTAAGAAGCATTTTGTATAAAAGTATTCTGTACTTCTGTATGACAACTATTAAAGAAACTTGAAACTTGAAACTTGGAAAGAGAAGCTCTCAATGTTACAGAGCAAAAGAGGTGTTGTCCATGTTATTCTGACCATTGAATAAAGCTGGTATTTATTAAAGGGTATATATTTCAAATATATATTTATTTAAAATCCCAAAGCAGCAGGTTACAAAAGCAGCAGATATTCATGCATATTGTCTGCATGCATCCCTAGAGCCGCACCAATAAAACAGCATTAAGGTCCAAACAGATTCAGATTTTTTCAGTTTTATTTGCCACATGGAAGTAATATAAATCATACAGTTTTCATACAAAAACATAAATCCAGTTCTACCATGGGCAAAAGGAGCAGGAAGAAGAATAAATCGTATAATTCCCTGCCCCCTATTCCTGAACTAAACCAGTAATACTTGATGGTCGGCGTACAACCTAATTTACACAAAATAATAATTCATACAATATGCAAAGAAACAAACTATTCACAGATTAAACAAGAAAAGAAAAAAAAGGAAAGAAAGAAAAGAAAAGATCTCACTATTCAGATTCATATTTCATAATGACTAAATCTTTTATTTTTATAATTCGTTTCGAATTGACAAATATTATTACACCCCTTAAGATCGATATGGAAAGAATTCCACAATTTTTCATCAATCAAATTAAATAAATAAATATGTTTAAGTGTGGTACGTGCAAATTGATGTTTAAAATAAAATGTCCTCCTACTAAACTTTCTTTCTAAATGAAAAATACTTTGTAACCTTTCTGGCAGTATCTTATTAACACAATCCGTAGCTAACATTGTATTGTTTTATCATGCCTATTTTATGTCTATTTTATTACCTGTTTATTATGACTATTTTTATAGTATTATTGCACAATCAAAGCGGGCATGGTCACCTGCATTTCACTGTATGCCCTGTATTTCAACGACCCTGGATTCCAAGGACACCACAGGAGACAATACAACCAGTTTGTAGCAGGAGGAGGTGGGAGAAAGGAATGTGTCTGACTGGTTCCTCCACATTGGGGAGCTTGCATACCTGTACTATCATGCCACACCTATAGTCCAGAGCTATAAAATAGTCATCCACCTGAGGAGTGGTACCTAACCGAGCCTCTCCAAGCCTTCAAGCTCATCACAGCAGCAGGGACGACCACACAACGCTACCCACCATGAGTCTGAGGAGCAAGCGCAACGGCCACCTGGGGATGTACAGCTCTTCTGGGGGCTTCAGCAGCCGCTCCATGGGCTCCTTCTCCAGCACCAGGGCCAGCGTGTGCACCATGCCACTGGGTTCAACCATCACCCCAGTGACCATCGACAAGAGCCTGCTGACCCCACTCACCCTGGGCATAGACCCCGCCATCCAAGCCGTCCGCACCCGGGAGAAGGACCAAATCAAGGGCCTCAACAACCGCTTTGTATCCTTCATTGATAAGGTGCGATTCCTGGAACAACAAAACAAAATGCTGGAGACCAAGTGGAAACTGCTGAACGGACAGACTGCAGCCACATCTGACGTTGAGCCAATGCTGAAAGCGTACATCGCCGACCTGCAGAGACGGCTGGACTGGGTCACTAATGACAAGGACAGACTGGACCTGGAGAACAACGCTATGCTCAAAAGTAAGGAAGATTACAAGTCAAAGTACGAAGTGGAGATCAACAAGAGGAACGGCGCAGAGAATGAATTTGTCCTGCTGAAAAAGGACGTGGATTCCGGTTATCTCGCCAGGGTGGCTCTGGAGGACGGAGTTTCTGGTCTGGCGGACGGAATCAACTTCCTCCGGCACCTCTACGACGAGGAGCTGCGTGAGCTAGAGGACAGTCTGAAGGAGGTCTCTGTGGTGGTGCAGATGGACAACTCCCGTGGGCTGAACATGGATCACATCATGTCCGAGGTGAAGCTACAGTACGAGGACATCGCAGCGCGCAGCCGCGAAGAATCCGAACGCTGGTACCAGAGCAAGTTTGACCAGATGTCCTGCCAAGCCAACCAGTACAGCAGCGAGCTGCACGACACCAAGGGGGACATCGCTGAACTCAAACGTCTGATCGACCGTCTGCAGAATGAGATCCTGATGGTGACGTCGCGGCGTGAAATCCTGGAGGGCCAGATAGACGACGCAGAGAAGTGCGGGGAGAGGACCGTGACGGACGCGAACGAGCGCATCAGGGACCTGGAGCGGGCTATCCTGAGAGCCAAACAGGATATGACACGCCAGGTCAGAGAGTACCAGGAGCTGATGAACGTCAAGCTGGCCCTGGACATCGAGATCTCCACCTACATGAAGCTGCTGGAGGGGGAGGAGGACAGGATTGGACAGCAGTGTATTACGAACATCCAGACTGTGCAGAACCCAATAATAATAATAACAAGACCAACTCCAGTCCTCATCAAGACTGTGGAGACCCATGTACAACAAGTGTACATCTGAAGCAGCAGCATTATACCAAAGAAAACCCACTTTATCTAGTCTACTGGAAATCAACTGTACCAATGATGCTATATAATATATTATTTCTGTATAAGATATTCCTTTATTGATCCCCTTGGGGAAATTCAGGCAACATAACAGCATGGGGGAGGGGGAGGGGAGGTACAGGTAGTAGAAGACATGGTACAGGTCATAGAATTATAGTACAGTGGAGAAGTAAACATTTAAATAGAATAAAAAGTCAGTGTAAACAATATAACAATATAATTAACTCTGGAAATGTTTTGTTTTATTGGACAATACGAAATTGGGGAAGGGAGAAAAATAGAAAATGGGGAGAAAAAGTAGATAAAAAAAAGATTGTTTTTGTTTTAATGCCTTTAAATGTTTCCTGGGTGTGTGTTTTCTTTATGTTATGTGCTCTGTGTTTCATGTTCATAGAGGACTATTCACCCTAGTGGACAATGAAGTTGTTTGAATTGAGAAAAAGAATGTGTCCAGCCTCACTTATTCCATCTCGTTCCGTAGGAATAGCGCATGTGAATGAGGTTTATTATCGAACGTCAAGCACAGTGAGCCAGGTGCTGTTATGACAGCTGTTATGACCACAATTATCATTAGCCAGTGACTAACAGGAGATTATTCTTTGATTTGTATGCGATTACTATCAGTCAGTCTAATCACCAATAATGACTCTGTTATGGCGAATCCTAGATTAAACACAAAATGGTACCCAAGACAAACGGAGACAGACTGACAGACTGACAACACAACGTGGGTCTTATTGAGATGGGGGGTGGGGGAACGGCCAAGAGGGATAGTGTCATGGCTGACACTATTACAACACTGCTTTAGTGTTGCTTCAGTTGAGCAACACGCAGGGGTGTAAAAAGTACCCAGAAATTATACTTAAGTGAAAATATGGGTACTGTCTCAAAATCATACTCAAGTAAAAGTCAGAGTATCATGGCTAAAAACACACCTGAGTAAAAGTCAAACAGTTTCTACTTTTAAATGTACTTAAGTACTAAAAAGTTAAAGTAAAAACTTTTTTTTATTGCAAGGGATAGACCAGGGGTCTCAAACTCATTCCATCGTGGGCCAAGTTTGAATTTTAACCACACATTGTAACATACTGTGTGTTATCTCACTACACCACACTAACACACATCAGGCTGGCATTAGCCTTGAGCTATATCAGAGGTTCAGTGGGTTGGCTCGCCATCTGGTATCGGTCCGGCACACCGCCTCGTCCCGCGTGGGCACACGTGGTGATGGGTGGTCTGGAACTGCTCCCAGGGTGGAACGGGGTGCTGGAAAAAACCAAAACCGCAGGCTACTTTAACTGCAACGCTTCTTCGGTTTAGCAACTGGGGGAATCTTTTATAACTGTTTGATAACTGTTTTTATCATGCTATTTCGTCTCGTTATCCAGCAACATTTAGCTGCGTCATCTCAGTGGATGTGTGTGTCTCGTCTGCGTAGTGCTAGACTCACCTGCTGTAAAGCAAGGCGTGGCTGTCGTGACATCTATCTCACGTCATGAAGTAAATTAAAGGGCAGTGCTGTAATTCAAAGGATTTGGTACCCAATAATATTAACTACTTATGTTCTTACATAATAGCATTAACTATTTATGTTCTTATTCAATGACATTAACTATTTATGTCCCTATGACTAAATAGTTATGAATTTGAAACCTGGGTTACACTTACTACAGCTTTAACCCTTTCACTACCACACAAACCATCTGTAGTGTGGTAGTGAAGAGGTTAACCTTCTGTAGTGTGGTAGTGAAAGGGTTAACATTATGTAGTATGGTAGTGAAAGGGTTAACCTTCTGTAGTGTGGTAGTGAAAGGGTTAACCCTTTGTCGTGTGGCAGTGAAACGGGTAACCTTCTGTATTGTCGCAGTGAAAGGGTTAACCATTTGGTAGTGTGGTAGTGAAAGGGTTAAGGTTAGGGTAAATGTTAGGGTTTGGCATATAGCGTGTATGGTTATGGTCAGGGTAAGGGTCTAGAGAGACAACACAGAGGCCCTCTGCTGCAACTGGTTTGCCAGCTACCTTACTAACCGGATCCAACAGGGAATATCCTGTCTGAGCCACTTGCCATCACTAAAGGGGTGCCTCAGGGCTCAATCTTGGGTCCTACCCTGTTCTCCATTTATATTAATGATGTGGTCGAAGGCTGCAGGCAGCTCTCGGATCCTGTTATGATTGGCGCGTTTCGTTGGCATGGTGGAATGTGGAACCCAATTGCAGCAGATAACGGAGAGATAATTGACAGGAGGCGGAATGCGTGGTTGGCTCTTTCAAAATAACGTGCACTTTATTTCTGTTACACGAGCATAATATAAAAAGGAAACACTTTGAAACTAGAAAAGAAAAGAGAGACCGTGGTCTCAAAACGATATAAACATAACTACACAAGTACTCACAACGGTGACAGCAAACAAAAGTAATGATCCAGCAAAGGACAGCTGGGTTGACAACACTTATATACCAGGACTAATTAGAGACAAGAGGATGATTAGTGAAATGACACACAGCTGGGTAATGACTAAACATGAAACGTAACAGGGGAAATATACAGAAACATGACAACACCAAACAGCACATAGATACAGACACAAGGAGACAAAACTAAATTAGACAATGGGGCACAGTAAAGACAACAGATGAACACACAACAGATTGGTGATGACAGACAGGACATTAATAAATAAAAGACAACAAAGATGAATGCACTGAACTAGTCCACCTGGTGGTTGAGAGACGTAGTTCAGGTGTGGGAATTGTCCATGGTCAGATGAGGGTTGTGACGCAGGACCGGGGGGGACCGTTACAGGATCCACCTTTATGCTGATGACACCCTCCTGTATGCTTCTGGCCCTTCTCTCCATTCCGCTGCCTCCACTTAAACTTACAGCTCTTACTTCACTGACTGCCTTCAAGAAAATACTCAACACGCTCTTAGTAGATCCCTCCTGCTCTTGCTGATACCCCAGTTTCACACTTGCATACACCGTCACACACAACATACAAGCACTCATTCATACTCACACCTAGACACACACGCTCTGTTTGCATGGACATTGGACATGCACGCACACACACACACACACACACACACGCACACACACACACACACACACACACACGCACACACACACACACACACACACACACACACACACACACACACACACACACACACACACACACACACACACACACACACACACACACACACACATTCACATACTTTCACCCCCCCTAATCCTCCCGTTTATTTCTTTTGTACATAGGCTGTGCATGTGTTTGTTTGTTATTTGCTTATGTGTATGATTCTTAACTGTGTTTTTATTTTGTTATTGGTATGTATATATATATATATATATATATATATATATATATATATATATATATATATATATATACCGTACTTTTCGCACTATAAGCCGCACCTGACTATAAGCCGCAGCAGCTAAATTGAATGATGTGTACATATATAAGCCGCACTGGACTATAAGCCGCAGGTGTTTTAATGTTTAATTACCATATGTAATTAGCATTGGGACACAATACTGTCGGACAAATAACAAGAATTAACTCATTTACAAGTTGTATTAAGTTTAGCAAATAAGGGAACAGATAAATAACATTTCAATGCAGTCAAAAAAGCAATATTTAGATTTTTACATTTTCGGGTTTGGTCACGTCGAGTCACATATAAGCCGCACCGTTATATAAGCCGCAGGGTCGAAAAATGGGGGGGAAAGCCGTGGCTTATAATCCGAAAAGTACGGTATATATATATATATATATGTATGTATATTTGTATATATATATGTGCATATATGTATATTTGTACTCCTGCCTCTTGGACCAGATCGACATTGTAAATAAGAAACCTGTTTTATCTGGCTAAATAAAGGTTTTTATTAAGGGACATAGCAGGCTGTGACTCACGTCTTTCAATGTGTGCAATAGACTGCTGCAGTTGTTTTACCAGTCTATAGTAGCCAGCGTCCTCTTATTTGCTGTGGTATGCTGGGGGGGCTACATCAACTCAAGGGACACCAACAAACTGAACAAGCTGGTGAGGAAGGCTAGCTCCGTGGTGGGAGTCGTGCTGGTCAAACTGCTTAGGTGGTGGTAGAGAGGAGGATGAGAAGGAAGCTGGCCGCTATCCTGGAGAACCCCCCCCACCCCACCCTCTATGAGGAGCTAGCCAAGAGCTAGCCAAGATGAGGAGCACGTTCAGCCACAGACTCATACCAGACTCTCGTATTTTTATATTCAGATCAAATTTGATTGCCTATATTTTTGTCTTTCTACTATTACCCTGCCCATACCTGCACCTCCCCTCCCCCCTCCCCCATGCTGCTATGCCGTCCGAATTTCCCCAAGGCGATCAATAAAGGAATATCTTATCTTGTCTTATCTCATCTTATCTGAATAATATGTATATAATGCTATCTATATATATGTTCACAGAAAAATCCACAGTATATATAACCCTCGAGTCAACCTTCAAAAAACCCACTACCTGTCTCTTTAGTGACCGAAACTGCGATCTCAGTAAAACATATCTTTTTCATGTATTGTTCCAATTATCATTATTATTTTTTTTAACTTCAGTCCTCACCATACATATAGAATATTTAGTCATTTTCAGGATTTTAACCATTTCTTAAATTAGGGTTAGGGTTAGAGTTAGGGTTGGGGTTAGGGTTAGGGTTAGGGTTGGGGTTAGGGTTGGGCATAAAAGAAAATATTGTTTGTTTCCTATTGATTGTCAGTTAAGGCCATGGGTAGGTAGGGAATTTATTTTATTTAATTTTTTATTTTATTCTTTCCCACAGCGACTATGGATAGGGAATTTCTTTATTTAATTAAAATGTTCACAACAACATGGATGCATGTACTCTGCCAGCATGTTTAATATCCATAATACTAAAGGTTTGACTAAGATTTTTATGAAACTTTATTGTAAAAAAAAAAAAAGATAATAATAATTTCTTTTTACATTTTATATATATATTTTTAACTCATAAAATAAATTGGGTCGCACCTAAATCGGCAGGGTCGGTCGGCAACCGGAAACAAGCCATTTTTTCTTTTAGGCCCTGGGGTTAGGGTTAGGGTTGGGGTTAGGGTTACCCTATGGGTTTCTCTAACCCTAACCCTAACCTGTCCAGTTCTGTGACTAGGGTGAAAGGTGTGCCACTTGTTTTATTGGATTGGATTATTGTAATGTGAGTCCAAGATGTGATACTGAGCTACTTTTTTTGGCATATACATCAAATCTAGCCAACGCTATCCACAAACACACGTGAAGAAAACCCTAACTGTTACAAAGGATCAGATTAAACCGAATATATATATTTATTGATTGATATATATTGCATAGTATTTGTATATCGTTTGATATCCCTTGTATATTCCTTGTACATATACACGGAATATCCCTTTAGCCTAGTACAGACCATAATATTTCATTCTCCTATTGGACAGCGGTCCACAGGCGCCAGGGCCATGCCTCCAGAGTCAGGTTCAAGGCCACCGTCAAGACATGTCTGTACATGCCCGGCCTTGCCCAGGGATACGAGACGGAAATGAGGTTGGCACTAGATTGTTCGCCGTGCATATAAATATGGCGCAGGTGAATACAGAAGTAGAGTTACCCAATAAGTTGAAGCCTCACCCACGATACAACGTGCGGTGAAGTATGGCCTGTTTGGCCCCAAATAGAGCATTGAGACCGCGTGCGAATTAATAACTGAATTGTCAGAGTTTGGCGCTATACCGTCGAGTGCGACATATTTCTATTAAGTCAGTAATAGTCTATTTGTGTATAGTGTATCGTGCGGCTAAAGTTCTACAGTGACCAGCATCACCAACGCTTCCTCGTACCAGCTAGAGTGCTTATCCAGGCTGGGCTGCTTTCATGGCGCTTTCACCCGAGGAGACCTAGACGAGAACCGTGTGGACATGTACACTGGATTAATCTACCCGACGACTACATAGCCCTTTGCGGCTGGATTATATTTGTTTTGGTCCTGTGATTTATGGAGCGGAGAATCGCCGACGCCTACACGTGTGGGATTTACCCTGTGAGGAGCCACGTCGAGTCTGCGCCTCAGAGAGCCTGAGGCCGGCTAGCTTTCTTCACTGTGGAGCTACAGTCTACGGAGAACAGCTGTATTCGTCTGTGGATCAAGAGACTATTGCACCGTCTCCTGTACTTGGAGTCTCCTTAGTCATCGTTGACCAGACTCTCTACTACCGACAGATCCTCTACCCCTGCTGGCTTACAACCGGGGGGACCCTTCCAGTATCTCCCGCTATATATTACTAGTGTACCATAGATATAATTCCCTAAGATTCAGGTTGTATAATTACCTCCTGCGTAACCAGAGAATGGACATTCATTATTGATTTGCCTACGCACATTCCTTTGCCTTATAAGCGCATCCAAAGTAAAATAGAGAAGTATATTATGTACCTTTTGCTGCAATAAATACTTAATTACCACTTTGTGTGGAACCGATTCATTGTGGGAAGTGTTCATCATATTTATATATCATGTACTGTATGGCCAGTAATTAAAGTACATAAAGCGGTAGTGGTTTAATGATACCATACTTATCAATACAGTCAGGGAATTGTACCCCTCAGTTACACTAACCCTAACCCATTTGACGAGAACTGCGACAAAGCATGACTTGAGGGATAATTGTATGAATATAATATACAGTAAGGTGCTGCTGTGCTGAGATACACAGCATTGACCAGGTGAGCAAGTACTGAGCTCAGTGATGTTGTTCATCCTGTTGGGAGCAACCAGCAGCCCTATAGGCAGCACACACACACACACACACACACACACACACACACACACACACACACACACACACACACACACACACACACACACACACACACACACACACACACACACACACACACACACATACATACATACATACACACACACACAGACAGACACACATATATGAGGGGCCGTTAAGACCGTATACACACACACACACACACACACACACACACACACACACACACACACACACACACATACACACACACACACAGACAGACACACATATATGAGGGGCCGTTAAGACCGTATACACACACACGCACGCACATACACACACACACAGACACATACAGACAGACACACACACAGGCACCACACTTAATCTCTGCTCCATGGTAGCCTATAGCTTGCCAACACAGAAGAGGAAGTAGGAAATGGCTCCAGATGACATGTTGACAACCTGAGGTGCACCTTCGTGACACCTTCAAGACGCTGGCCAGGCGCTCGCATCGTCTCAAAGCAGTGCGAAAATAAATCAAGGGCTCATCCGGTCTTTATAAATATTTAAACCACACTCACATGCTATTCATTCTCCATGTGGGCCTGTTGGATCAACGACAGAGTTTTCGTTTTTTATATATATCCTCTTCTCCCACGTGGATATTGTACAAACATGCCGCTGCTGTTGCATGAAAACCTATATAGTGTTGTTGCATTTGAACGATACAGCAACAGCAGAGACGCGTTATGCGCAATTGCTCTCCATTGTGCACGCATGCATCAAGTTTCACAACTACATATTTGGAACACATGTCACAGTGTACAATGACCACAAGCCACGCAAAGATATTAAAAAAAAAAAAAAAAATCACTGCTGGCCACTCCCATGCGCATCCAGATAATGTGTCTCTCGCTGCAGTGGTATGACTTGACAATCAAGTACAGAAGAGGGAAAGACATGGAGTTGCCCAACACACTATCCAGAGCACAGCTCCCATTTACATTTACATTTAGTAATTTAGCTGAACGCTTTTATCCAAAGCGACTTACAAGTTGTGAACAACAAGTCTGCAGGAAGGGCACAACTCTGGCTAAGGGTAAGTAAGATTGTTCATCAAAAATATTTAACCCTAACTAACCTTACTGTAATCCACTTGTCCTAATATACTAACCTACACTGTAGCACTCAACACTTTGATGAACATTGTTAATCAGCTGATAGAGTTGTGCCCTTCCTGCTGTCTTGTTGTACACAACTTGTAAGTCGCTTTGGATAAAAGTGTCAGCTGAGCTAAATGACTAAAATGTAAATGTAAATGTAAACAGTGTTGAACCTGAGTGCTACAGTTCTGAGTGCATAGTAGTATAGACATATTAGCATAGTAGGTAGAGTAATATAGGCAAGGTTTGTTCCTCACATTTTTACCCATTCACTCACACATTCACACACCGATGGCAGAGGCGACCATGCAAGGTGTGACCTCCCCAACAACAGCCTGTTCAAGCTGCTGCGGTCAGGCAAGCACCTACGTACACACGCTGCAAGAACAGAGAGACTCCGGCTCAGCTTCTTCCCCCAGGCCATCAGAACACTGAACACTGAACTCTCCACTCACAAGTACACATGAGCACACACAGATACACACACACACACACACACACACACACACACACACACACACACACACACACACACACACACACACACACACACACACACACACACACACACACACACACACACACAACACTCATGCGTCAACCGCTAAAACAATCACTTTAAACAAAATGTCACTTTAAAAAAATTTAAAGTCACTTTAAAGGAAGGAGGTACTGTATATAGTTTAGATACTTTAAGGAGTTAAAGAGTTAAAATTGTAAATTGTATATTGTATAGTAGTGTATATAGGAACCAGTTTCTCAGGAACTTAGCATGTCTTTATTTTACCATGCATATCTTGTGTCTTACCTATTTAATTTTTTCTATGTCTATTTTATTATTGTATTTTGCACAATCAATGCGGGCATGACCACCCGCATTTCACTGTATGCCCTGGTATGTATGTGACAAATAAACCTCTTGACGTTAGTAATTGATGATAAAATTCTGAAACAAAACCTCTCGATGTCTCTCTTGCGTAGAAGAATTTGTGGTATCTGTGGTGTTCAATTGGTCTGTCTAATGGAACACCGTGAGACTTCAAACATAGCTCTAACTGTTTGTGAAAAAGCCATGTGGACTTGGTGAGATTACATTTTTTGCGTATTTCTTTATCACTACAAAAACCCTGTTTGTTAAAAACATCCCCTAATGAGTGTATGCCTTGCTCTTCCCATATAGGGAATCTTATAGGTCGTTTTCCAATTAAGAGTGCATTGTTATTGAATAAGGGAGTATGATTGTGCCATTTTTGTGGGTTAGGATTTTTTTTTTGTGATTCACGCCATATCCGGATCGCATGAGTAATTATGGGGCCAAATTTTCGTTCACAGTGCTTGATTGGTAGTTTAGTGTATGCTATGTCCTTCAGTCTATGTGGGGCTACTATGTTTTCTTCTATTTTTCTCCAGGATGCTAATGCTTGGGAGTCAAACCATGTTGTCAATGGACTTAATGTGTACGCCTTAAAATATAGGAAAAAATCTGGAAATGCCATGCCACCATCTGCTTTATTTCTCTGTGCGGTGGATCTTTTTATACGTGGTGGTTTGTTATTCCAAATAAATTTGTATGTGGAGGAGTGTAATCTTTTCCAGTAACCCTCTGGAGGGGGTAACGGTAGCATTGAACTGAAGAAGTTGATTTTAGGTAGTACATCCATCTTAACTATTGATATCCGTGCTTGTACTGTGTTTTTAAGTTTTGCCCATCTATCAAGGTCGTCTTTGATTTTGTTTTGGATTTTTGTGTAGTTGTGCTTCACCGTTTGTCTTATGGTAGGGAATATTTCCACTCCCAAGCATCTGAAATGTTTTACCATCGGTATCTGTCCTGGGAGGGTTGTATCTTTTTTTGCAGGGGTGTTAAGTGGAAGGAAAGCCGACTTCGGCCAATTTATCTTAAATCCTGATAAATCACCAAAGTCCTCAATCAACTTGAGCAGATGAGGCAATGTGGTGTTGGGGTTTTGCATGAACAATATTACATCGTCCGCATATAAACGAATTTTTTGTTGTGTGCCCTTGATTACGATTGGTTCTATGGATTGGGATTGTCTTATATATTGTGCTAAAGGCTCTAATGATAGATTGAACAGTCCGGGACTAAGAGGACAACCCTGTCTGGCAGAGCGTGATACCGGAAATATTTGGGAGATGATTGTGCCTGTTGTAATCATGGCCGATGGGTCTTTGTATACTACTTTAATCATATCGATGAATCCTTTTCCTAACCCCATCCTTTCTAGCACTGCCCACAGATACGACCATTCCAGCCTGTCAAAGGCCTTCATAGCATCCAGGGACAGCATCGCCTTAGGTATGGTGTCCTCCTTGTCGGCATCAAGTACGTGCAGTATTCGTCTTATGTTCTCAGTGATCAGGCGGCCTCCTATGAAGCCAGTTTGGTCCGGGTGAACTAAAGACGTCATATGCTTTTGTAATCTGATGGCTAATACCTTAGAGTACAGTTTGATATCTGTTCCGAGGAGGCTTAAGGGTCTATAACTACCGCACTCGTTGGGGTCTTTGTCTTTTTTAAGGAGGACTGTTATGAGTGCAATATTGTCATTCTTATGGAAGTTCCCCTCCTTGACTGAGTATAAGATCATATTTAGTAATAAGGGGCCAATTATGTCCCAACAAGAAAGGTACATTTCTGATGGGAAACCGTCTCTTCCAGGAGCCTTACCACTTTTCATTGCGGTTATGGCCTTCTTGAGTTCCTCTAGTGTGATCTGTGTTTCTAACTGTTTAGCGTCATCCTCTGAAAGTTTAGGGAGAATAATTTGATTAAGAAATGTGTCCATTTTGTTTTGATCGAAGGTCATTTCTGATTTATATAAGTCGGAGTAGAATACTTTGAATGTATCGTTTATTTTTACAGGATCTGTTACAAGTACTTGTTGTGCTCTAATGGTAGTTATATCTGCAAATGTTGCATTAATTCTTAATCGCATGGCTAATAGGTGGCTGGGTTTGGAACCATGGGAGTACTGCTGTTGTCTTGTGCTGCGTATTTGTATTTCCGATTGTTGTCTGTATATGGCATTGATCTCTATTTTTAGTACGTTAACTTGATTTTCTAGTCGAGTTGAGTTGTTGTATTTCAGAGAATTAAATAACGTTGAGTAAAGCGTTTCCAGCTCAGCCAGTTTTGTGCATTGATTCTTGCGCATTTTGGAGGAAAAGCTATCCGTGAAGTCTTTGATCATTCCCTTTACCGACATCCATATTATTCTGGGGTCTTGCACCGAGTTTGCATTCTCCCGTTGGAATACTATAAGAGCTTCTTTGAGTTGTGTAATGAATTCCTTGTTATTAAGCAGCAACGAGTTAAATCGCCATCTTGGGGCTCGGGAGGATAGTATACCAAATGTACCTTTAAGGAGTAAATAACAGTGATCTGATAGTGCGTTGGGTATCATTTCCACTTCATAATTATCAAATAGTCTCTGTGATGCAAAGACATAATCTATTCTGGATAGTGTATTATGTCTCGCAGATCGACAAGAGTACTTTCGGGTCGTGGGATTAAGTAACCGCCATAAGTCATTTACACCTGTAATCTTCGACCAATCCTTTAATGCCTTCGATGAATTCTTTTGTTCGCTGGAAAAGGCGAGGTAAGATTTGTCCATCCTTGGGTTCCAGATGGCATTAAAATCCGCTCCTATTATAAATGAGTAATCGGGAATGTCTAACATTGCATTGGTTAGTGTAGTGAAGAAATCTTCTTCGTACAAATTTGGGGCGTATACCGCTATCAACGCTATTTTCCTGTTCTTATGTTCAATCTTAGCTATAGTTATCCGACCTTCTACATCAGACCATACTCCCTTTAGTACAATATTCAACTTACGTTTAACGACTATTGCTACCCCCCGAGTTCTCGTACCAATAGAGGAGTGACTGATATTATGGTATATGTTGTCCGCTAATTTATCTATGTCTTTCCCTAGAATGTGCGTTTCGCTTAGCAGAGCAATGTCCACATGTTCTTTTTTCATCAGTGTGAGCACGCTTTTGCGTTTGAGTTGGTTATTTATTCCCCCGGTGTTCCATATCATTATATTCAAACTAGCCATAGTCTATACATGTTGCATTGTAATTTTTGGTAATGCTTCTAGAGTGCGAGGCAATAATAGATATACATCCCACTGAGGTCCCGTTGAGAGCCGAGCTTAAAAACATACATATATACAAATAAAAATCCCCTACCCTTCCCTTCCACCGAGAGTCGTACAGGATTCTGTTCCATGAACACAACCTTTGCGTATGACTCCCTCCCTTGCACCACCGGATATCCCAGAATGATCCAATTATCCTTAACATTCCTATGTATACCATAGGATCTAACACTCTAAATTCTACCATAAGTAGAATGTCGACTGTGGCTTGGCCACTTTCCCGTAAAAAATAAATAAATAAAAATGTAATTGAGATAAAACTAAAAATAAAGACCAAAAATAAGCTTCAATTGTCATGCCCTAATCACTTACATTTTATATGAACTTGTGTAATTTATAGTAACCCATGAATAATATGAAGGTATTGAACTGAAGAGAGAGCCTCAATAAATCAGAGAGAGCGGATGAAAAAGTCAGTTTTTTGTGTGTTTGGTGAACACTGAAGAAATACCGTTTTTGTTTTGTACTGGACTCAGCTAATTTGTGTGTTAGGATAACACTGAAGAATTCCGTTTTGTTTCGCACTGGACTCAGCTAATTTGTGTGTTAGAATAACACTGAAGAATACTGTGTTGATTTTCACTGGACTCAGCTAACTTGTGTGTGGTACACCGAAGATCAAGTCACTTGGGATTAATACTGGACTCAGTCACCTCTCTGCCTCTGTGTGTTCGTTGGGCTGTTTCTGATTTCTCTCTCTCTCCGTTTTCCACCGTGAGTGAAAGCTGGGAGTATCTGCAGAGCCGCTACAACGTCACATGCCAATTCCTCACCACTATCTACTGGGAGTATCTACAGAGCCGCTACATCGTCACATGCCAGATCCCCGTTTGTTTGATTACTGTACCTCATCCATCTTGTGACTCTGTAAATAAATACGCCCTAGCTTTTGGCTAACTCTGACCTTCCTGTCAGTGCCGTTGCGTTTGAGGTCGGTTACAAACCCTAACATTACGACCCAACCATGACGACCTCAGCCGACACAGAGAGGGTCAGAACAGCGTTGGCGGTCCAGATTGAGTTAACCAACGACCACAGCCTACAGCTAGGAGCCTCGGCCGGAGCATCACCCGCAGCCCTGGCAGGCCCCGCGCCTCCTGATCCCGCACCTCGGGAGCCCCGTCTCTCCGAACCACAGTTGTTCGATGGTAACTTCGAGGATTGTACCACATTCATCATGCAATACTTCGTGGCTGAGCTCCGCAGGGTTTTCTACCACCCAGCCCGTGGCCAGGACCCTGGAGCCCGGTTGGGCACCTTCCGGCAGGGCAGTGGCGGGGTCACCGACTACGTGCTGGAGTTCAGACTGGCGGTGGTGAGTCTTAAGCTTCCTGCTTCCATGCACATTCACCCCGTTTTCCATGTGTCCCGGGTTAAGCCTGTCTCTCTCAGTCCCCTGATGCCTCCTGCTCCGGAACCACCTCCTCCCGAGATGGTGGACGGTCACCCCCAGTGGCAGGTCCGCCGGTTGATGGGCGTTCGACGGCGGGGTCGGGGGTTCCAGTACCTGGTGGACTGGGAGGGGTACGGTCCGGAAGAACGGAGCTGGGTCTCCCGCCAGCTCATCGTGGATCCCGGCCTGATCACCGACTTCCATCGTGCCCATCCGGGCGAGCCGGGTCGGGCTGGTCTCCGGGTGGCTCCCGTGGAGGGGGGGGGGTACTGTGAGGTTTGGTCCGCTCCCCGCCACACGCTCCGTTCCTTTAAGGTACCATGTTGATTGATGCATTCCCCGCCACGCGCTCCGTTCCTTTAAGGTGCCATGTTGATTGGTGCATTCCCCGCCACACGCTTTTGGAGCAAGTATCAATCTCATCCCGCAGCTGTCACAGTTTGTAATTAGCGCCCCTGAAGGCTTTATATACACAGACCTCCTTGCTATCGAGGTTGGGTTGTTCTGGAATACAACTGCATATACCTGCCTTTCCCCGTCGCTGTTCCTGTCTTCTTTCTCTCCAGGACCTTTTTGTGGAGAACCGCTGTGGAGAACCTGGTTCCCCGTTTTGGAGCTGCGCCTCGCTATCTGCCCGCTTTACACGTTGCGCTCTGGTGAGTTTTTGGAAACAAGTCCTTTTGGATTATCAGTTTTTTGTGTGTTTGGTGAACACTGAAGAAATACCGTTTTTGTTTTGTACTGGACTCAGCTAATTTGTGTGTTAGGATAACACTGAAGAATTCCGTTTTGTTTCGCACTGGACTCAGCTAATCTGTGTGTTAGAATAACACTGAAGAATACCGTGTTGATTTTCACTGGACTCAGCTAACTTGTGTGTGGTACACCGAAGATCAAGTCACTTGGGATTAATACTGGACTCAGTCACCTCTCTGCCTCTGTGTGTTCGTTGGGCTGTTTCTGATTTCTCTCTCTCTCCGTTTTCCACCGTGAGTGAAAGCTGGGAGTATCTGCAGAGCCGCTACAACGTCACATGCCAATTCCTCACCACTATCTACTGGGAGTATCTGCAGAGCCGCTACATCGTCACATGCCAGATCCCCGTTTGTTTGATTACTGTACCTCATCCATCTTGTGACTCTGTAAATAAATACGCCCTAGCTTTTGGCTAACTCTGACCTTCCTGTCTGTGCCGTTGCGTTTGAGGTCGGTTACAAACCCTAACAGGAATAACCATTTACATTTACATTTGGTCATTTAGCTGAAATTTTTAGCCAAAGCGACTAACAAGTCAGCAGGAAGGGTATAACTCTGGCAGCTGAGTAACAATGTTCATCAAAGAGTGTGCTACACACAGTCTTGAGTGGATAGTAGTAAAGACATATTAGTATAGGTAGTAACATAGGCAAGGAAGATTATTTTGTGGTAAAGTGCATGAAAGTAAAAGGTTAGTATTTTTTATTATTATATATTTTTTTCAGATATTGATTGAAGAAGTGTGTTTTTAGTCTACGGCGGAAAGATCTTCTGGTTTCTGCTGTTCTGACTGTGGTGGGAAGTTTGTTCCACCATTGTGAAGCAAGGACCGAGAATAGCCGGCTTCTCTTTGATGCCCCCCCCCCTATGTAATTTATTGGTTGAATCTACACAGTTCTCATTCTCTCTCTCTCTCTCCCTCCCTCTCTCTCTCTCTCTCTCTCTCCCTCTCCCTCTCCCCCTCTCTCTCTCTCTCACGATAGACCGGCCTCCCCTCCTAACGCTCGAACATCTCCCCTATCTCGCTATCTTCATTGCCGGCAGCACTAACAGCTGTGAACGACACCCTCCCCTCCTAGAGTGTGTGACTCCACAGGGTGCATTTAGAGTCTTGTCGTGTTTTGAACATTTATGTTGTGTTGATGGAATCAATACGTTATTTCGATTGATATGAATTGGATAATGCTTGCAGGCTGTTAGAGGTTAGAGGCAGAACTAGCGTAACGCGCTGTTTGGGCGTAGAGAGAGCGTACATCAGTGGCCAATCAGATCGCAGAACCCGAACGCGGAACTGCAAGTTTGTTGGTAAAAGACTACATGGGAAGGCCGGCAGGGGCAGAGCTTCCTACAGGCGATATAGGCGGTCGCACATACTGTTTAATTGTTTTTTGCTCGGCACAGTTTTGGCGCCGCCTCTATATCTGCAACCATTCTTTTTACATAAAAAAAATGCTAACATAAGGGAAAATGAGCCAAAAATCTAAAACGGTCGGTCGGTCTGAGCCTCAGCTTTAGTTGTTCACAGTCAGAACATGCTAGAGCGCTGTGCATTGATGGGTATCGGTCAAGTGTTTATAGAATTGAGCGTTGAGGAAAGAAAGACTAACGTTAGAGAACTATGAAGAGGCAAAAGCCATCCGGCCATCCGGTATAAAAAGAGAAGAAAAGAAGAAGACGAGAAACGTGCCAAGGTGAAAGGTATGCAATTTTGTACAACTTCCAAGACCTGCCACACCAAGAGCTGATGAAGCAAGCAGAGGCACTTGTACACACCTTAAACCATGGAGGGCAATCTGATTTGGATGGGAAGGAGCTGGCTCAGGAGTTGGACAATTTGATGTGATTGATGACTTTGCAGCGAGGAAGGCCAGAAGGATTGCACTGTAAATGGAAACCAGTAGGAGCTACAGGCTAACCTTGAAGTGTGATGATAGGGAGTGGAATGTAAATAGTTCTTTAGACAAAGTGAATTTGTAATTTTTATTTATTTGTTTGTTTATTTAGCATATTATATTTTGATTATATATGTGTAACATATTTTACAATACATAATTTTCTTTTAAAGCAAATTTGCACGTTATTTTATTGTTTGTTATTGTTATTATTATTATTGATTGTTAGCTAAGTTGTTTATTTGTTTTAATTCTTTAATGTGCACTTTACATTTATTCTTAGCTCTTGTTCTTGCTTGTAAAAAATAAAGGTTCAGTACTTTACTGTATAACTTGTTGTTAACCCTTTCACTGCCACACGACGGAGGGTTAACCCTTTACTATCACACAACCGACGGTCGTGAAAGGGTTAACAAGTTTCAAGTTTTCAAGTTCAAGTTTCTTTAATAGTTGTCATACAGAAGTACAGAATACTTTTATACAAAATGCTTCTTACTGTTACGCTCCAGAGACTGTGCTAGACAAGATAGTATGAAATAAAATAGTATAGCATGTAAAATAGAAGTAAAAAAAGAAAAAAAAGGTCACAGTGTTCAGTATAGACATATGTACAATGTTCGATGCACCTTCGGTGTATTGTCGCAGTGAAAAGGGTTAACCGGTTGGTAGCGCGGCGGTGTTTTGATTTTTTTTTGGGGGGGGGGGCAGTGGGGAACCTCGCCTAGGGCGCCAAATGTGCTAGGTCCGCCCCTGAGGGCGGCCTTAAGGTTCAGGGGGGGTTGTTTCAAGATCAAATATGCCCCCCCCCCCTATGTACAATTACAGGAGAATGTAATTTTAACTAAAACGTGCCTCTCTGACACACAAAACTGCTCTCAGGAAACTATCTCTCTCTCTCACTCTCTCTCTCTCTCTCTCTCTCTCTCTCTCTCTCTCTCTCTCTCTCTCTCTCTCTCTCACACTCTCTCTCTCACACTCTCTCCCCCTCTCTCTCTCTCTCTGTCTCTCTGTCTCTCTCTCTCTCTCTCTCTATCTCTCTCTTCCCCCTATCTCTCAGTCTCTCTCTCAGTCTCTCTTTCTCAGTCTCTGTCTGTCTCTGTCTCTGTCTCTGTCTCTGTCTCTCTCTCTCTCTCTCTCTCTCTCTCTCTCTCTCTCTCTCTCTCTCTCTCTCTCTCTCTCTCTCTCTCTCTCTCTCTCTCTCTCTCTCTCTCTCTCAAACACACACACAGTGGCCAAACCAGTGATTGTCAAACTGTGGGGTGCAAGCTTAATGTGGAGTGCCTGCACACACACACCAGAGACATTATCTGCATATTTTTCAACCATAAAACCGTACAGCATAATGCTACAGTGACATGATGTCTCATACGGAATGAAACGGGTTCCTGAAGATATGATGTGGTTGCTCGCCTCTCACCACAACGCAGCTCAACTAGACCCTGGATATTTACATTACTTGTAGGTTTCATCTACAAGGAGAAAGATTTTGTCGGTAAACATCTTTCTGTGTCTTTTCATGCGTTTCCACTGTGCATCAGTTATCCACATTGACACAGTGCACACATTTTGCACATGTTCGCTTTAGGGGAACTTCAATATCGCCCAAGCCCCGACGAGTTGAGTGGCATCAACATGGCAGGTATGAGAAGGCATGATAAGTGATCATGTTACCCAGAGATTTGGTGTGGAGAGAGAAGAGGAGGGGTCCAAGGAATGAGCCCTGGGGGACACCGGTCTGTAGGGGCATGGGGCAGATATAGGGTGGCTCTCCGTGATAATTGCGCTTTTCAATCCGGAGGGCCCTGCCAGCGAGTGGGGCCCCTTTCAGTTGAAACGGGGGTTTAACCCCAGATATATATATATTTTTTTTATAAATGTTTTTCTTTTTCTTTTTTCCAAACATACATAGAACAAGACATTACAACACAGCAAATACAACAACAGTAATGATGACAATAACAACAACAATAACAACGGCAACAAAAATAATAAAGACATACCCTAAACCATAAAGATACATTAATACAGACAGGGGCGGCTACGTGGCGTAGTGGGCAAGGCGCTCGCCACTAATGCAGAGACGCTGGGCTCGCCTGTTCAAGCCCAGCGCTCCACATTGCTTTCAGTTTAGCTGGTCGTTCATACTAATACACATTGGCCGTATTAGGGGGTGGGAAACTGATGGGTGGGGATCGGGCGTTGTGGACAGCGACTCCTACAGGTCGGTTGGTGCGCCTGCGCAGTAGAATCAGGAAGTGTCAGGGGCAGCGTGAGCCTCCCACGCGTTACTCCTCGCCACTGAGAGATCGAGCTGCGCAGGTGAAAAGATGCGACTGCTGTTACCTCAAGTACCGGAGGAACTTGTGCTATGTATGACTTAGTCCACATTGCAGCCGGCTTGTGGGAGGCAAGAAACAGCGTTCGTGACAGGGGAGGGTTGAATTGGATGATACGAAATTGGGATGGGAGAAAATATAGAAAAATGGGAGAAAAAGTGGAAAAAAAAAATATATATATATACATTAATACAGACATAACAGGAGACAGAAAACAAGAATATGGCTCAACATGTTTTCCGGAGTAGGTACCATAACAGTGTTGCGTTAACTCCTAGCCAGTGAAGGCACCCAGTGGGCTAGTATCCCAGAGATTATTTCGAGCTTCACAGCCAAGACAGCTGTAGACAATCAGGACATGATTGCCTGCTCCCACACCGGGTTCACCACAAGATGTTTCCGCTCCAGGGAACCCTGCGCTGCCGTTCAGTCTGAAACGTTACGAAACAGACATCCCCAAAGATGTGAATCTGCTCGAGCAAGGTAATCACATCACGGTGTGACAGTTTGGTCCGAGTTTATTTCCGTAAAAGTTACTTTATCGTTATGTTATTGACGTGAACAGTGTTCCTACTTTCTCTCGGTCTAAGGCAGGCAAAATGAGAGGAATGTTCAAATCTGAGTTACGATATTTTGTGTTTTTTCGGTCTGACCTTGGACAGGGTGGTGCAGCACCTCCTGCTTGAGACGGTAGCAACTTGCTGTTTTGTGGTTCCTTTGGGGGGGTGCATATTGTGTGTGTGTGTGCGTGTGTGTGTGTGTGTGTGTGTATCTCTGTTTAGTTTTTTTGTTTTTTTCTGTTTAAAAATTATAAAAATACACAATACATGGGTGGCTGGGTGGCGCAGCGACATTGCGCTCGTCACCAACGCTAGAGACACCGGGTTCGAATCCGGCTGTCAGCGTTGCCTCCGGCTTGGGCCGGCCGTCATACTAACTCAATTGGCAGAGGTCAGCGGGAGGGGAGTCGATGGGTGGTAATCTGGTCGTTGTAAACAGCGACTCCTACAGGTCGGTCAGGGCGCCTGCACAGCAAAAGACAGGAAATGGCGGGGGCAGTGTGAGCCTCCCACACGTTACACCTCGCCAATGAGAGTCCGCGCTGGCAGGTGAAAAGAAGTGACTGGCTGCCTCCTCGTGTACCGGAGGGGACATGTGATGGGCTTCTATCCTCCCTACGACCGGCCAGTGGGGGGCACATGCGAGCAACGATCAGGACAGGGGAGGGAGAATTGGCACGAGAGGAAATTGGGATGGGAGAAAAATCACAGAAAAAAGGAGAGAAAAGCGGGCAAAAATAAATAAATACACAATACATAATATACACAGAAAATAGATATAGATAGAATAGATAGATAGAGATAGATAGATAGATAGATAGATAGATAGATAGATAGATAGATAGATAGATAGATAGATAGATAGATAGATAGATAGATAGATAGATAGATAGATAGATAGATAGATAGATAGATAGATAGATAGTAGATACTGTAGAGAGAGAGAGAGAGAGAGAGAGAGAGAGAGAGAGAGAGAGAGAGAGAGAAGAGAGAGAGAGAGAGAGAGAGAGAGAGAGAGAGTGGTGGGCGACAGTGGCTCAGGGGCATAGAGCAGTCATCTGGTAATCCGATGGTTCCCAATTAGATTCCAGCTCCTCCCGGACTGCCTGTCGGGTAAAGTGTCCTTGAGCAAGACACCTAACTGCCCCTATGAGCAGGGTTGCACCTTGCATGGTCGCCTCCACCGTCAGTGTGTAATGTGCGACTGAATGGGTGAAT
>NC_140180.1:11127788-11192788 GCF_963971535.1 Notolepis coatsorum | reverse complement strand
GTTAAAGTAGCCTGCGGTTTTGGTTTTTTCCAGCACCCCGTTCCACCCTGGGAGCAGTTCCAGACCACCCATCACCACGTGTGCCCACGAGGGGACAAGGCGGTGTGCCGGACCGATACCAGATGGCGAGCCAACCCACTGAACCTCTGATATAGCTCAAGGCTAATGCCAGCCTGATGTGTGTTAGTGTGGTGTAGTGAGATAACACACAGTATGTTACAATGTGTGGTTAAAATTCAAACTTGGCCCACGATGGAATGAGTTTGAGACCCCTGGTCTATCCCTTGCAATAAAATAAAGTTTTTACTTTTACTTTTTAGTACTTAAGTACATTTAAAAGTAGAAACTGTTTGACTTTTACTCAGGTGTGTTTTTAGCCATGATACTCTGACTTTTACTTGAGTATGATTTTGAGACAGTACCCATATTTTCACTTAAGTATAATTTCTGGGTACTTTTTACACCCCTGCGTGTTGCTCAACTGAAGCAACACTAAAGCAGTGTTGTAATAGTGTCAGCCATGACACTATCCCTCTTGGCCGTTCCCCCACCCCCCATCTCAATAAGACCCACGTTGTGTTGTCAGTCTGTCAGTCTGTCTCCGTTTGTCTTGGGTACCATTTTGTGTTTAATCTAGGATTCGCCATAACAGAGTCATTATTGGTGATTAGACTGACTGATAGTAATCGCATACAAATCAAAGAATAATCTCCTGTTAGTCACTGGCTAATGATAATTGTGGTCATAACAGCTGTCATAACAGCACCTGGCTCACTGTGCTTGACGTTCGATAATAAACCTCATTCACATGCGCTATTCCTACGGAACGAGATGGAATAAGTGAGGCTGGACACATTCTTTTTCTCAATTCAAACAACTTCATTGTCCACTAGGGTGAATAGTCCTCTATGAACATGAAACACAGAGCACATAACAACATAAAGAAACACACACCCAGGAAACATTTAAAGGCATTAAAACAAAAACAATCTTTTTTTTATCTACTTTTTCTCCCCATTTTCTATTTTTCTACCTTCCCCAATTTCGTATTGTCCAATAAAACAAAACATTTCCAGAGTTAATTATATTGTTATATTGTTTACACTGACTTTTTATTCTATTTAAATGTTTACTTCTCCACTGTACTATAATTCTATGACCTGTACCATGTCTTCTACTACCTGTACCTCCCCTCCCCCTCCCCCATGCTGTTATGTTGCCTGAATTTCCCCAAGGGGATCAATAAAGGAATATCTTATACAGAAATAATATATTATATAGCATCATTGGTACAGTTGATTTCCAGTAGACTAGATAAAGTGGGTTTTCTTTGGTATAATGCTGCTGCTTCAGATGTACACTTGTTGTACATGGGTCTCCACAGTCTTGATGAGGACTGGAGTTGGTCTTGTTTGGGTGCTGCAGGTCACATAGGTTATTGGGTTCTGCACAGTCTGGATGTTCGTAATACACTGCTGTCCAATCCTGTCCTCCTCCCCAGGCACGTGCACACATAGAGGCCAAGGGGTGCCTGAGCACCTGCCTTTTTGAGCCTCATCAAAAAAGTGCCCTTTTTGAAAAAAAAAAATAATAATTAATTTTTGCTTTTTTTTTTTTTTTACTGTTACGCATATAGACTGCCCTTCCAACTGAAAAATGTCAGGATAGAATAAAAATATTAGGTAAAGAGAGAGAGATGCCCCATATTCCATTGCAGTTTGCACGGCCTCCTCAGCGTGCCTCTCTGCGGACCTATATATTTTATGCATAGCGTGGGTGATGATGATGATGATGATAGAAACCGCTGTGGCGCATACATAATGCTGGTATTATACTCATTGAGGGACACAAAGAAGTCAAGTCCGATGGGATTTGGGAATCTCAAATACAAATCGGGATTGGAATAAAAAATGCATTTATATTAAACAATACAGAATATACAGCACTTCTTGGGGTCTGTAGGGCAGCGTTTCCGTTAGCCGGTAATTACCGGTATTTGACTGGCAAAATCTGTTGAAGTCCGACAAATTTAATCTCTCCGGTCATAGTGTCCGGTGAAAATAGTTCCCTCTGGGCACAGTTTGATTATTTGAATTGTATTTGGATGGGCTGGAGTTGGGTGGCCTATGCGATGAACGAAACAATCATTGCGTTTGTTGTCGTTGCTTCGCTCAGCAGCCGGTCTGGTAATGACGACGCTGTGTCAGTGAGAGCTTGTTGCTGGATTTGCGGAAGGCATGCAGCTGCAGACCCACAGAACCCACCAGCTTTGCTGGCACAGTGCGGTCCCCAGACCTGGAAAGCTGCTCTGCGGGTCTGCAGCTGGATGCTTCTTGCAAACTAACTGCGGCGCTCGCGCTGATATTGTTGGACCGGCTGCTTGGTGGAGCGACGATGAAACGAATGTAATGAATCGTTCGTCGCATGGGCTATTTAATTTTGGCCTGTTCTGGTACGGTTCGGGTGGTCAAGTTGTGCTTGGAGGGAGTTGTTTTCACCGGACATTATGACCAGCACCAAGTCGTTGGGAGGTGGAGTATATACATCACGCAAACCCACGATAATGTTGCCGTCTCTCTGCCAAATTTCTCAGTTCTTCGCTTGATATAATTAATACAAATGTCCAATATAACGGAATTCGTTAGCTCATAAATGTGATTATAACAGACTGCTGTTTATTAATGTCGGGCCGACTGCCCACAGACACCTATTTGATTTAAAGTCGGCAGCAGCACGGAGTCTCTGGACTTATTTTATTTGGAATATAATGACTGTATACGCAAAAGTAGCCTAGCTTTAAGTTAAAATATTATAAATCTACATGCCTTGAGGATGTCATTCTTTATATAGCCTGTTGTTTTTAAGCTCAATAAACTCTGACCGGAATTTCTCTCATTTGACCGGTAGATAAAAATCTACCGGACCCTGAGACCGGCAACAATTTTTTCTAACGGAAACCCTGCTGTAGGGTAAGCACTTATTCCCTCCCCCCTGAACATTTATGGAGATGTATGGGCCTTTTAAGGTCAGTGATAAAAGTGTCTTTCAAGGATAAGTGAGCTCCTGCACTGATTATTATAGTTCAATATTCAATATTTGATCACCAAAACCCCCCAAAAAGCATAAAAAGGGGGCCCCCCCACCGAAAAGGGCCCTTAAAAATCGTGCACGGTCGCTTAATACATACACACAAGTGTTGTGCCCTTTTCAGCCTTTGAGCACCTGCCCCTCTAAAGTCCTGTGCACGTCCCTGCTCCTCCCCCTCCAGCAGCTTCATGTAGGTGGAGATCTCGATGTCCAGGGCCAGCTTGACGTTCATCAGCTCCTGGTACTCTCTGACCTGGCGTGTCATATCCTGTTTGGCTCTCAGGATAGCCCGCTCCAGGTCCCTGATGCGCTCGTTCGCGTCCGTCACGGTCCTCTCCCCGCACTTCTCTGCGTCGTCTATCTGGCCCTCCAGGATTTCACGCCGCGACGTCACCATCAGGATCTCATTCTGCAGACGGTCGATCAGACGTTTGAGTTCAGCGATGTCCCCCTTGGTGTCGTGCAGCTCGCTGCTGTACTGGTCGGCTTGGCAGGACATCTGGTCAAACTTGCTCTGGTACCAGCGTTCGGATTCTTCGCGGCTGCGCGCTGCGATGTCCTCGTACTGTAGCTTCACCTCGGACATGATGTGATCCATGTTCAGCCCACGGGAGTTGTCCATCTGCACCACCACAGAGACCTCCTTCAGACTGTCCTCTAGCTCACGCAGCTCCTCGTCGTAGAGGTGCCGGAGGAAGTTGATTCCGTCCGCCAGACCAGAAACTCCGTCCTCCAGAGCCACCCTGGCGAGATAACCGGAATCCACGTCCTTTTTCAGCAGGACAAATTCATTCCATGCGCCGTTCCTCTTGTTGATCTCCACTTCGTACTTTGACTTGTAATCTTCCTTACTTTTGAGCATAGCGTTGTTCTCCAGGTCCAGTCTGTCCTTGTCATTAGTGACCCAGTCCAGCCGTCTCTGCAGGTCGGCGATGTACGCTTTCAGCATTGGCTCAACGTCAGATGTGGCTGCAGTCTGTCCGTTCAGCAGTTTCCACTTGGTCTCCAGCATTTTGTTTTGTTGTTCCAGGAATCGCACCTTATCAATGAAGGATACAAAGCGGTTGTTGAGGCCCTTGATTTGGTCCTTCTCCCGGGTGTGGACGGCTTGGATGGCGGGGTCTATGCCCAGGGTGAGTGGGGTCAGCAGGCTCTTGTCGATGGTCACTGGGGTGATGGTTGAACCCAGTGGCATGGTGCACACGCTGGCCCTGGTGCTGGAGAAGGTAGCGTTGTGTGGTCGTCCCTGCTGCTGTGATGAGCTTGAAGGCTTGGAGAGGCTCGGTTAGGTACCACTCCTCAGGTGGATGACTATTTTATAGCTCTGGACTATAGGTGTGGCATGATAGTACAGGTATGCAAGCTCCCCAATGTGGAGGAACCAGTCAGACACATTCCTTTCTCCCACCTCCTCCTGCTACAAACTGGTTGTATTGTCTCCTGTGGTGTCCTGGAATCCAGGGTCGTTGAAATACAGGGCATACAGTGAAATGCAGGTGACCATGCCCGCTTTGATTGTGCAATAATACTATAAAAATAGTCATAATAAACAGGTAATAAAATAGACATAAAATAGGCATGATAAAACAATACAATGTTAGCTACGGATTGTGTTAATAAGATACTGCCAGAAAGGTTACAAAGTATTTTTCATTTAGAAAGAAAGTTTAGTAGGAGGACATTTTATTTTAAACATCAATTTGCACGTACCACACTTAAACATATTTATTTATTTAATTTGATTGATGAAAAATTGTGGAATTCTTTCCATAGCGATCTTAAGGGGTGTAATAATATTTGTCAATTCGAAACGAATTATAAAAATAAAAGATTTAGTCATTATGAAATATGAATCTGAATAGTGAGATCTTTTCTTTTCTTTCTTTCCTTTTTTTCTTTTCTTGTTTAATCTGTGAATAGTTTGTTTCTTTGCATATTGTATGAATTATTATTTTGTGTAAATTAGGTTGTACGCCGACCATCAAGTGTTACTGGTTTAGTTCAGGAATAGGGGGCAGGGAATTATACGATTTATTCTTCTTCCTGCTCCTTTTGCCCATGGTAGAACTGGATTTATGTTTTTGTATGAAAACTGTATGATTTATATTACTTCCATGTGGCAAATAAAACTGAAAAAATCTGAATCTGTTTGGACCTTAATGCTGTTTTATTGGTGCGGCTCTAGGGATGCATGCAGACAATATGCATGAATATCTGCTGCTTTTGTAACCTGCTGCTTTGGGATTTTAAATAAATATATATTTGAAATATATACCCTTTAATAAATACCAGCTTTATTCAATGGTCAGAATAACATGGACAACACCTCTTTTGCTCTGTAACATTGAGAGCTTCTCTTTCCAAGTTTCAAGTTTCAAGTTTCTTTAATAGTTGTCATACAGAAGTACAGAATACTTTTATACAAAATGCTTCTTACTGTTACGCTCCAGAGACTGTGCTAGACAAGATAAGTATCAAATAACATAGTATAGCATGTAAATTAGAAGTAGAAAATGAGGTCACAGTGTTCAGTATAGACATATGTACAATGTTCGATGCAGAATAGACGTAACTGAGTTACCATATAATATACAATACTATGCAGTGTACTAATATACAATACTATATAGTGCAAAGCAGAAATGGGATGAGGTACAATTTAGGTACAATTTACAGTAAGGTGTACGAGTTGTAGTGCAATCCTTTATCAATAAATATAAAGTGTGGGGAGTGGGTGCTACAGTGTGTTTGTTTAAAGTGAGTGTGTGCTATAAAGTGTGGGGAGTGGGTGCTACAGTGTGTTTGTTTAAAGTGAGTGTGTGCGTGTGGATGTGTGTGCTATGTGCGTTTGATGGTTGTTGTGTAGTGTTCATTGTTCGTTGAGCAGCCTGATGGCCTGGGGATAGAAGCTTCTTCTGAGTCTTTCTGTGCTCACCTTGAGACTCTGGTATCGCTTGCCTGACCGCAGCAGTTCAAAGAGGCAGTTGTTCGGGTGACTGGAGTCCTTAATGATTCTCTTAGCCTTGCCCCTGCACCGCTTGTTGTAAATGTTCTGGAGGGTGGGGAGCCCCCCTCCAATTGTGCGTTCGGCTGAACGTGTCACTCTTTGTAGTCTGCTTCGGTCTTGTGCAGTGCTATTCCCAAACCAGGAGGTGATGTTGCCAGTCAGGATGCTCTCTATTGTACATGAGTAGAAGTTCTTAAGGATCTTCTGAGTGACTTGGAACTTCCTTAGGCGCCTGAGGAAGTAGAGGCGATGTCGTGCCTCCTTCACAACACTGTCAATGTGTGTGGTCCATGTCAAGTCCTCGGATATGTAGGCTCCGAGGTACTTAAAGCTGTTCACTCTCTCAACCGGTGCCCCGTCGATGCTGAGGGGGCTGTAGTCCTTGACCCCCGACCTCCTGAAGTCCACAATCATCTCCTTTGTTTTGCTGACGTTCAGGGAGAGGCTGTTTTCCTGGCACCATCCCGCCAGGACCTTGACCTCTTCCAGGTAGGCCCTCTCGTCGTTTGCAGAGATCAGGCCCACCACCACTGTGTCGTCAGCAAATTTGATGATTGTGTTGCTACTCCGCTGAGCCACACAGTCGTGTGTGTACAGGGAGTAGAGGAGGGGACTCAGAACACAGCCCTGGGGGGGCCCTATGTTGAGGGTGATGGATGAGGAGGTGCAGTTGCCTGCTCTCACCACCTGGGGTCTGCCCGTCAGGAAGTCCAAGACCCACTGGCAGAGGTCATAGTTCAAGCCCAGGTCCCTGAGCTTGGCTATGAGTTTGGAGGGGACTATGGTATTGAATGCCGAGCTGTAGTCGATGAATAGCATTCTCACATAGTTCCCCTTCCTCTTGTCCAGGTGTGATGCTGCTGTGTGCAGCACATGGGCTATGGCGTCCTCCGTGGACCTGTTGGGGCGGTATGCAAATTGCAGGGGGTCCATGTTGATGGGGAGGGAGGAGCAGATGTAGCCCTTTACTAGCTTCTCAAAGCACTTCATGGCTATGGAGGTGAGAGCTACAGGGCGGTAGTCGTTGAGGCAAGCAGGCTTGGATTTCTTGGGTACAGGGATAATAGTGGACTTCTTCAGGCAGGTGGGGATGACAGCCTGTTCTAAGGACAGGTTAAATATGTCAGTGAATACCGGGGCCAGTTGGTCGGCACAGACTTTTAGGACGCGGCCGGGGATGCCGTCCGGTCCTGCTGCCTTCCTGATATTCACTTTTTTAAAGGTCCGCCTCACCTCATGCTCTGTTATCCTGAACACTGAGTCTCACTGAGAACACTTTTCCTGTCTTTTGCTGTGCAGGCGCCCTGACCGACCTGTAGGAGTCGCTGTTTACAACGACCAGATCACCACCCCATCGACTCCCCTCCCGCTGACTCTGCCAATTGAGTCAGTATGACGGCCGGCCCAAGCCGGAGGCAACGCTGACAGCCGGATTCGAACCCGGTGTCTCTAGCGTTGGTGACGAGCGCAATGTCCGCTGCGCCACCCAGCCACCCATGTATTGTGTATTTTTATAATTTTTAAACAGAAAAAAACAAAAAAACAAAAGCAGATACACACACACACACACACACACACACACGCACACACACACACACAATATGCACCCCCCCAACACCCCACCCAAAGGAACCACATTTAAAAACAGCAAGTTGCTACCGTCTCAAACGGGAGGTGCTGCACCACCCTGTCCAAGGTCAGACCGAAAAAAACACAAAATATCGTAACTCAGATTTGAACATTCCTCTCATTTTGCCTGCCTTAGACCCGAGAGAAAGTAGGAACACTGTTCACGTCAATAATATAACGATAAAGTAACTTTTACGGAAATAAACTCGGACCAAACTGTCACACCGTGATGTGATTACCTTGCTCGAGCAGATTTCACATCTTTGGGGATGTCTGTTTCGTAACGTTTCAGACTGAACGGCAGGCAGCGCAGGGCTCCCTGGAAGTCAGCGGAAACATCTCGTGGTGAACCCGGTGTGGGAGCAGGCAATCATGTCCTGATTGTCTACAGCTGTCTTGGCTGTGAAGCTCGAAATAATCTCTGGGATACTAGCCCACTGGGTGCCTTCACTGGCTAGGAGTTAACGCAACACTGTTATGGTACCTACTCCGGAAAACATGTTGAGCCATATTCTTGTTTTCTGTCTCCTGTTATGTCTGTATTAATGTATCTTTATGGTTTAGGGTATGTCTTTATTATTTTTGTTGCCGTTGTTGTTGTTATCGTCATCATTACTGTTGTTGTATTTGCTGTGTTGTAATGTCTTGTTCTATGTATGTTTGGAAAAAAGAAAAAGAAAAACATTTATAAAAAATATATATATATATCTGGGGTTAAACCCCTGTTTCAACTGAAAGGGGCCCCACTCGCTGGCAGGGCCCTCCGGATTGAAAAACGCAATTATCACGGAGAGCCACCCTATATCTGCCCCATGCCCCCTACAGACCGGTGTCCCCCAGGGCTCATTCCTTGGACCCCTCCTCTTCTCTCTCCACACCAAATCTCTGGGTAACATGATCACTTATCATGCCTTCTCATACCTGCCATGTTGATGCCACTCAACTCGTCGGGGCTTGGGCGATATTGAAGTTCCCCTAAAGCGAACACGCCCTGGATGGATGAAGCAAAATGTGTGCACTGTGTCAATGTGGATAACTGATGCACAGTGGAAACGCATGAAAAGACACAGAAAGATGTTTACCGACAAAATCGTTCACCTTGTAGATGAAACCTACAAGTAATGTAAATATCCAGGGTCTAGTTGAGCTGCGTCGTGGTGAGAGGCGAGCAACCACATCATATCTTCAGGAACCCGTTTCATTCCGTATGAGACATCATGTCACTGTAGCATTATGCTGTACGGTTTTATGGTTGAAAAATATGCAGATAATGTCTCTGGTGTGTGTGTGCAGGCACTCCACATTAAGCTTGCACCCCACAGTTTGACAATCACTGGTTTGGCCACTGTGTGTGTGTTTGAGAGAGAGAGAGAGAGAGAGAGAGAGAGAGAGAGAGAGAGAGAGAGAGAGAGAGAGAGAGAGAGAGAGAGAGAGAGAGAGAGACAGAGACAGAGACAGAGACAGACAGAGACTGAGAAAGAGAGACTGAGAGAGAGACTGAGAGATAGGGGGAAGAGAGAGATAGAGAGAGAGAGGGAGACAGAGACAGAGAGACAGAGACAGAGAGAGAGAGAGAGAGAGAGAGAGAGAGAGAGAGAGAGAGAGAGAGAGAGAGAGAGAGAGAGAGAGAGAGAGAGAGAGAGAGAGAGAGAGAGAGAGAGAGAGAGAGAGAGAGAGGGAGAGAGTGTGAGAGAGAGAGTGTGAGAGAGAGAGAGAGAGAGAGAGAGAGAGAGAGAGAGAGAGAGAGAGAGAGAGAGAGAGAGAGAGAGAGAGAGAGAGAGAGAGAGAGTGAGAGAGAGAGATAGTTTCCTGAGAGCAGTTTTGTGTGTCAGAGAGGCTACCAACCGGTTAACCCTTTTCACTGCGACAATACACCGAAGGTGCATCGAACATTGTACATATGTCTATACTGAACACTGTGACCTTTTTTTTTTTTTTTTTTTACTTCTATTTTACATGCTATACTATTTTATTTCATACTATCTTGTCTAGCACAGTCTCTGGAGCGTAACAGTAAGAAGCATTTTGTATAAAAGTATTCTGTACTTCTGTATGACAACTATTAAAGAAACTTGAAAACTTGAAACTTGTTAACCCTTTCACGACCGTCGGTTGTGTGATAGTAAAGGGTTAACCCTCCGTCGTGTGGCAGTGAAAGGGTTAACAACAAGTTATACAGTAAAGTACTGAACCTTTATTTTTTACAAGCAAGAACAAGAGCTAAGAATAAATGTAAAGTGCACATTAAAGAATTAAAACAAATAAACAACTTAGCTAACACACAATAATAATAATAATAAACAATAAAAGAATGTGCAAATTAGCTTTCAAGGAAAATTAAGAAGAAATGTAAAGTGCACACTAAAGAATTAAAACAAACAACTTAGCTAACAATCAATAATAATAATAACAATAACAAACAATAAAATAACGTGCAAATTTGCTTTAAAAGAAAATTATGTATTGTAAAATATGTTACACATATATAATCAAAATATAATATGCTAAATAAACAAACAAATAAATAAAAATTACAAATTCACTTTGTCTAAAGAACTATTTACATTCCACTCCCTATCATCATACTTCAAGGTTAGCCTGTAGCTCCTACTGGTTTCCATTTACAGTGCAATCCTTCTGGCCTTCCTCGCTGCAAAGTCATCAATCACATCAAATTGTCCAACTCCTGAGCCAGCTCCTTCCCATCCAAATCAGATTGCCCTCCATGGTTTAAGGTGTGTACAAGTGCCTCTGCTTGCTTCATCAGCTCTTGGTGTGGCAGGTCTTGGAAGTTGTACAAAATTGCATACCTTTCACCTTGGCACGTTTCTCGTCTTCTTCTTTTCTTCTCTTTTTATACCGGATGGCCGGATGGCTTTTGCCTCTTCATAGTTCTCTAACGTTAGTCTTTCTTTCCTCAACGCTCAATTCTATAAACACTTGACCGATACCCATCAATGCACAGCGCTCTAGCATGTTCTGACTGTGAACACCTAAAGCTGAGGCTCAGACCGACCGACCGTTTTAGATTTTTGGCTCATTTTCCCTTATGTTAGCATTTTTTTTTATGTAAAAATAATGGTTGCAGATATAGAGGGGGCGCCAAAACTGTGCAGAGCAAGCAAAAAAAATTAAACAGTATGTGCGACCGCCTATATCGCCTGTAGGAAGCTCTGCCCCTGCCGGCCTTCCCGTGTAGTCTTTTACCAACAAACTTGCAGTTCCGCGTTCGGGTTCTGCGATCTGATTGGCCACTGATGTACGCTCTCTCTACGCCCCCAAACAGCGCGTTACGCTAGTTCTGCCTCTAACCTCTAACAGCCTGCGAGCATTATCCAATTCATATCAATCGAAATAACGTATTGATTCCATCAACACAACATAAATGTTCAAAACACGACAAGACTCTAAATGCACCCTGTGGAGTCACACACTCTAGGAGGGGAGGGTGTCGTTCACAGCTGTTAGTGCTGCCGGCAATGAAGATAGCGAGATAGGGGAGATGTTCGAGCGTTAGGAGGGGAGGCCGGTCTATCGTGAGAGAGAGAGAGAGAGGGGGAGAGGGAGAGGGAGAGAGAGAGAGAGAGAGGGAGGAGAGAGAGAGAGAGAGAGAGAGAGAGAGAGAGAGAGAGAGAGAGAGAGAGAGAGAGAGAGAGAGAGAGAGAGAGAGAGAGGGAGAGAGAGAGAATGAGAACTGTGTAGATTCAACCAATAAATTACATAGGGGGGGGGGGGGGGGGGCATCAAAGAGAAGCCGGCTATTCTCGGTCCTTGCTTCACAATGGTGGAACAAACTTCCCACCACAGTCAGAACAGCAGAAACCAGAAGATCTTTCCGCCGTAGACTAAAAACACACTTCTTCAATCAATATCTGAAAAAAATATATAATAATAAAAAATACTAACCTTTTACTTTCATGCACTTTACCACAAAATAATCTTCCTTGCCTATGTTACTACCTACTATGCTAATATGTCTTTACTACTATCCACTCAAGACTGTGTGTAGCACACTCTTTGATGAACATTGTTACTCAGCTGCCAGAGTTATACCCTTCCTGCTGACTTGTTAGTCGCTTTGGCTAAAAATGTCAGCTAAATGACCAAATGTAAATGTAAATGGTTATTCCACAACATTGTATGTGTGGCTGAGTCTCTGGCTCAAGTTTGGAAGCAACCCTGTCGACCTCCGCTACCCGTCTACGGTCACAAATATACGTGTCACCGTATGTGAAGGCTTCTGCCGATCGGCCATCAGGAAAGCAGACTTCATCGCTCGAGACTCTGGGTTCGAATCCAGCTGTCCGAATCCCTCAGCAAGACACTTAACCCCTAACTGCTCCCGATGAGCAGGTCAAGAATCAAGAATCAACAATCAAGAGGTTTATTTGTCACATACATACCAGGGCATACAGTGAAATGCGGGTGGTCATGCCCGCATTGATTGTGCAAAATACAATAATAAAATAGGCATAGAAAAAATAAAATAGGTAAGACACAAGATATACATGGTAAAATAAAGACATGCTAAGTTCCTGAGAAACTGGTTCCTATATACACTACTATACAATATACAATTTACAATTTTAACTCTTTAACTCCTTAAAGTATCTAAACTATACTATACAGTACCTCCTTCCTTTAAAGTGACTTTCAATTTAAAGTGACATTTTGTTTAAAGTGATTGTTTTAGCGGTTGCCGCATGAGTGTTGTGTGTGTGTGTGTGTGTGTGTGTGTGTGTGTGTGTGTGTGTGTGTGTGTGTGTGTGTGTGTGTGTGTGTGTGTGTGTGTATCTGTGTGTGCTCATGTGTACTTGTGAGTGGAGAGTTCAGTGTTCAGTGTTCTGATGGCCTGGGGGAAGAAGCTGAGCCGGAGTCTCTCTGTTCTTGCAGCGTGTGTACGTAGGTGCTTGCCTGACCGCAGCAGCTTGAACAGGCTGTTGTTGGGGAGGTCACACCTTGCATGGTCGCCTCTGCCATCGGTGTGTGAATGTGTGAGTGAATGGGTAAAAATGTGAGGAACAAACCTTGCCTATATTACTCTACCTACTATGCTAATATGTCTATACTACTATGCACTCAGAACTGTAGCACTCAGGTTCAACACTGTTTACATTTACATTTACATTTTAGTCATTTAGCTCAGCTGACACTTTTATCCAAAGCGACTTACAAGTTTTGTACAACAAGACAGCAGGAAGGGCACAACTCTATCAGCTGAGTAACAATGTTCATCAAAGTGTTGAGTGCTACAGTGTAGGTTAGTATATTAGGACAAGTGCATTACAGTAAGGTTAGTTAGGGTTACATTTTTTTGATGAACAACAATCTTACTTACCCTTAGCTGCCAGAGTTGTGCCCTTCCTGCTGACTTGTTGTTCACAACTTGTAAGTCGCTTTGGATAAAAGCGTCAGCTAGGGGAGCTCCAGTAGCTCACCGCGTACCTCGAACGCTATTTCGGCGTCGGGGACAACCGTGCGCGTCACGGATCTGGGGTAGCGAGTTCGACTCCCGGACAAGCCGTACTTTCTCAGAGTGTCTTTCCCCCCATCTATACCCCCATTCAACCTGTTTCTGTCGGTCATACTTGACCAGAAAAAGCGATAAACGCGAAAAGAACCAGCTGACTGGTCAAAGTTTAAAAAAAAAAAAAGCGTCAGCTAAATTACTAAATGTAAATCTGAGTTGCTGTATCGTTCAAATGCAACAACACTATATAGGATTTCATGCAACAGCAGCGGCATGTTTGTACAATATCCACGTGGGAGAAGAGGATATATATTTAAAAAACGAAACTCTGTCGTTGATCCAACAGGCCCACATGGAAAATGAATAGCATGTGAGTGTGGTTTAAATATTTATAAAGACCGGATGAGCCCTTGATTTATTTTCGCACTGCTTTGAGACGATGCGAGCGCCTGGCCAGCGTCTTGAAGGTGTCACGAAGGTGCACCTCAGGTTGTCAACATGTCATCTGGAGCCATTTCCTACGTCCTCTTCTGTGTTGGCAAGCTATAGGCTACCATGGAGCAGAGATTAAGTGTGGTGCCTGTGTGTGTGTGTGTCTGTCTGTATGTGTCTGTGTGTGTGTATGTGCGTGTGTGTGTGTGTGTGTGTGTGTGTGTGTGTGTGTGTGTGTGTGTGTGTGTGTATACGGTCTTAACGGCCCCTCATATATGTGTGTCTGTCTGTGTGTGTGTGTATGTGTGTGTGTGTGTGTGTGTGTGTGTGTGTGTGTGTGTGTGTGTGTGTGTGTGTGTGTGTGTGTGTGTGTGTGTGTGTGTGTGTGTGTGTGTGTGTGTGTGTGTGTGTGTGTGTGTGTGTGTGTGTGTGTGTGTGTGTGTGTGTGTGTGTGTGTGTGTGTGTGTGTGTATGCTGCCTATAGGGCTGCTGGTTGCTCCCAACAGGATGAACAACATCACTGAGCTCAGTACTTGCTCACCTGGTCAATACTGTGTATCTCAGCACAGCAGCACCTTATATTATATTCATACAATTATCCCTCGAGTCATGCTTTGTCGCAGTTCTCGTCAAATGGGTTAGGGTTAGGGTTTTCTTCACGTGTGTTTGTGGATAGCGTTGGCTAGATTTTATGTATATGCCAAAAAAAGTAGCTCAGCAGTATCACATCTTGGACTCACATTACAATAATCCAATCCAATAAAACAAGTGGCACACCTTTCACCCTAGTCACAGAACTGGACAGGTTAGGGTTAGGGTTAGGGTTAGAGAAACCCATAGGGTAACCCTAACCCCCCAACCCTAACCCTAACCCCAGGGCCTAAAAGAAAAAATGGCTTGTTTCCGGTTGCCGACCGACCCTGCCGATTTAGGTGCGACCCAATTTATTTTATGAGTTAAAAAAAATATATGTAAAATGTAAAAAGAAATTATTATTATTATATATTTTTTTTACAATAAAGTTTCATAAAAATCTTAGTCAAACCTTTAGTATTATGGATATTAAACATGCTGGCAGAGTACATGCATCCATGTAGTTGTGAACATTTTAATTAAATAAAGAAATTCCCTATCCATAGTCGCCGTGGGAAAGAATAAAAAAAAAAAAAAAAAAATTCCCTACCTACCCATGGCCTTAACTGACAATCAATAGGAAACAAACAATATTTTCTTTTATGCCCAACCCTAACCCCAACCCTAACCCTAACCCTAACCCCAACCCTAACTCTAACCCTAACCCTAATTTAAGAAATGGTTAAAATCCTGAAAATGACTAAATATTCTGTATGGTGAGGACTGAAGTTAAAAAAAATAATAATGATAATTGGAACAATACATGAAAAAGATATGTTTTACTGAGATCGCAGTTTCGGTCACTAGGGAGATAGGTAGTGGGTTTTTTGAAGGTTGACTCGAGGGTTATATATACTGTGGATTTTTCTGTGAACATATATATAGATAGCATTATATACATATTATTCAGATAAGATAAGATAAGATAAGACAAGATAATATATTCCTTTATTGATCGCCTTGAGGAAATTCGGACGGCATAGCAGCATGGGGGAGGGGGGAGGGGAGGTGCAGGTATGGGCAGGGTAATAGTAGAAAGACAAAAATATAGGCAATCAAATTTGATCTGAATATAAAAATACAAGAGTCTGGTATGAGTCTGTGGCTGAACGTGCTCCTCATCTTGGCTAGCTCTTGGCTAGCTCCTCATAGAGGGTGGGGGGGGGGGGGGGGGGGTTCTCCAGGATAGCGGCCAGCTTCCTTCTTATCCTCCTCTCTACCACCACCTCAGCAGTTTGACCAGCACGACTCCCACCACGGAGCTAGCCTTCCTCACCAGCTTGTTCAGTTTGTTGGTGTCCATTGAGTTGATGTAGCCCCCCCAGCATACCACAGCAAATAAGAGGACGCTGGCTACTATAGACTGGTAAAACACATTGAAAGACGTGAGTCACAGCCTGCTATGTCCCTTAATAAAAACCTTTATTTAGCCAGATAAAACAGGTTTCTTATTTACAATGTCAATCTGGTCCAAGAGGCAGGAGTACAAATATACATATATGCACATATACATATACATACATACCAATAACAAAATAAAAACACAGTTAAGAATCATACACATAAGCAAATAACAAACAAACACATGCACAGCCTATGTACAAAAGAAATAAACGGGAGGATTAGGGGGGGTGAAAGTATGTGAATGTTTGTGTGTGTGTGTTGTGTGTGTGTGTGTGTGTGTGTGTGTGTGTGTGTGTGTGTGTGTGTGTGTGTGTGTGTGTGTGTGTGTGTGTGTGTGTGTGTGTGTGTGTGTGTGTGTGTGTGTGTGTGTGTGTGTGTGTGTGCGTGTGTGTGTGTGTGTGTGTGTGTGCGTGCATGTCCAATGTCCATGCAAACAGAGCGTGTGTGTCTAGGTGCGAGTATGAATGAGTGCTTGTATGTTGTGTGTGACGGTGTATGCAAGTGTGAAACTGGGGTATCAGCAAGAGCAGGAGGGATCTACTAAGAGCGTGTTGAGTATTTTCTTGAAGGCAGTCAGTGAAGTAAGAGCTGTAAGTTTAAGTGGAGGCAGCGGAATGGAGAGAAGGGCCAGAAGCATACAGGAGGGTGTCATCAGCATACAGGTGGATCCTGTAACGGTCCCCCCCGGTCCTGCGTCACAACCCTCATCTGACCATGGACAATTCCCACGCCTGAACTACGTCTCTCAACCACCAGGTGGACTAGTTCAGTGCATTCATCTTTGTTGTCTTTTATTTATTAATGTCCTGTCTGTCATCACCAATCTGTTGTGTTGTGTGTTCATCTGTTGTCTTTACTGTGCCCCATTGTCTAATTTAGTTTTGTCTCCTTGTGTCTGTATCTATGTGCTGTTTGGTGTTGTCATGTTTCTGTATATTTCCCCTGTTACGTTTCATGTTTAGTCACTCATTACCCAGCTGTGTGTCATTTCACTAATCATCCTCTTGTCTCTAATTAGTCCTGGTATATAAGTGTTGTCAACCCAGCTGTCCTTTGCTGGATCATTACTTTTGTTTGCTGTCACCGTTGTGAGTACTTGTGTAGTTATGTTTATATTGTTTTGAGACCACGGTCTCTCTTTTCTTTTCTAGTTTCAAAGTGTTTCCTTTTTATATTATGCTCGTGTAACAGAAATAAAGTGCACGTTATTTTGAAAGAGCCAACCACGCATTCCGCCTCCTGTCAATTATCTCTCCGTTATCTGCTGCAATTGGGTTCCACATTCCACCATGCCAACGAAACGCGCCAATCATAACAGGATCCGAGAGCTGCCTGCAGCCTTCGACCACATCATTAATATAAATGGAGAACAGGGTAGGACCCAAGATTGAGCCCTGAGGCACCCCTTTAGTGATGGCAAGTGGCTCAGACAGGATATTCCCTGTTGGATCCGGTTAGTAAGGTAGCTGGCAAACCACTCTAATTATGTCCTATATTCTCACATTATTCTATATTGGTCTCATGAAATATTCTTTATTCTTATATTTCAATACACTGTTAATACTCTGTGAATATAACACACATATCCAATCCTTGGCACATGCTGTCTGGTTCCATCCAACCCAAACTGCACAGTACCTATCTATGGTGATATTTGACAGCCCATCCACTTTTATACTAGCTTAATTTTTTACTTTATGTATTTATGCACTTCAGCAACAAGCATTTCACTGCACAGTGTACTTGTGTATGACGGAGTATGTGACAAATAAACATTGATTTGATTTGATTAGATTTGATTGTGTGCGAGACTGAGCAACTGAGTATGTAGTATTTGTGCACTGTACTGTATGTGTCTGAGTCTGAGTCTAAGTGTGTGTCTCTTTCTGTGTGTGTGAGTGTGTTTGTGTGTGCGTGTTTGTGTTTATGTGTACAACGTGGACATGTAAATGGAGCAGCTAAAAGTAGCAATAATCCAGATCACATGTGTCATGAGATTAAGAGATTAAAAATATTGTTTTACTATATTTGTGAGGACATTGTATTGATTTACAGTGCATTAATTCTCTAGACCCTTACCCTGACCATAACCATACACGCTATATGCCGAACCCTAACCTTTACCCTAACCTTAACCCTTTCACTACCACACTACCAAATGGTTAACCCTTTCACTGCGACAATACAGAAGGTTACCCGTTTCACTGCCACACGACAAAGGGTTAACCCTTTCACTACCACACTACAGAAGGTTAACCCTTTCACTACCATACTACATAATGTTAACCCGTTCACTACCACACTACAGAAGGTTAACCTCTTCACTACCACACTACAGATGGTTTGTGTGGTAGTGAAAGGGTTAAAGCTGTAGTAAGTGTAACCCAGGTTTCAGATTCATAACTATTTAGTCATAGGGACATAAATAGTTAATGCCATTGAATAAGAACATAAATAGTTAATGCTATTATGTAAGAACATAAGTAGTTAATATTATTGGGTACCAAATCCTTTGAATTACAGCACTGCCCTTTAATTTACTTCATGACGTGAGATAGATGTCACGACAGCCACGCCTTGCTTTACAGCAGGTGAGTCTAGCACTACGCAGACGAGACACACACATCCACGGAGATGACGCAGCTAAATGTTGCTGGATAACGAGACGAAATAGCATGATAAAAACAGTTATCAAACAGTTATAAAAGATTCCCCCAGTTGCAAAACCGAAGAAGCGTTGCAGTTAAAGTAGCCTGCGGTTTTGGTTTTTTCCAGCACCCCGTTCCACCCTGGGAGCAGTTCCAGACCACCCATCACCACGTGTGCCCACGCGGGACGAGGCGGTGTGCCGGACCGATACCAGATGGCGAGCCAACCCACTGAACCTCTGATATAGCTCAAGGCTAATGCCAGCCTGATGTGTGTTAGTGTGGTGTAGTGAGATAACACACAGTATGTTACAATGTGTGGTTAAAATTCAAACTTGGCCCACGATGGAATGAGTTTGAGACCCCTGGTCTATCCCTTGCAATAAAAAAAAGTTTTTAGTTTTACTTTTTAGTACTTAAGTACATTTAAAAGTAGAAACTGTTTGACTTTTACTCAGGTGTGTTTTTAGCCATGATACTCTGACTTTTACTTGAGTATGATTTTGAGACGGTACCCATATTTTCACTTAAGTATAATTTCTGGGTATTTTTTACACCCCTGCGTGTTGCTCAACTGAAGCAACACTAAAGCAGTGTTGTAATAGTGTCAGCCATGACACTATCCCTCTTGGCCGTTCCCCCACCCCCCATCTCAATAAGACCCACGTTGTGTTGTCAGTCTGTCAGTCTGTCTCCGTTTGTCTTGGGTACCATTTTGTGTTTAATCTAGGATTCGCCATAACAGAGTCATTATTGGTGATTAGACTGACTGATAGTAATCGCATACAAATCAAAGAATAATCTCCTGTTAGTCACTGGCTAATGATAATTGTGGTCATAACAGCTGTCATAACAGCACCTGGCTCACTGTGCTTGACGTTCGATAATAAACCTCATTCACATGCGCTATTCCTACGGAACGAGATGGAATAAGTGAGGCTGGACACATTCTTTTTCTCAATTCAAACAACTTCATTGTCCACTAGGGTGAATAGTCCTCTATGAACATGAAACACAGAGCACATAACATAAAGAAAACACACACCCAGGAAACATTTAAAGGCATTAAAACAAAAACAATCTTTTTTTTATCTACTTTTTCTCCCCATTTTCTATTTTTCTCCCTTCCCCAATTTCGTATTGTCCAATAAAACAAAACATTTCCAGAGTTAATTATATTGTTATATTGTTTACACTGACTTTTTATTCTATTTAAATGTTTACTTCTCCACTGTACTATAATTCTATGACCTGTACCATGTCTTCTACTACCTGTACCTCCCCTCCCCCTCCCCCATGCTGTTATGTTGCCTGAATTTCCCCAAGGGGATCAATAAAGGAATATCTTATACAGAAATAATATATTATATAGCATCATTGGTACAGTTGATTTCCAGTAGACTAGATAAAGTGGGTTTTCTTTGGTATAATGCTGCTGCTTCAGATGTACACTTGTTGTACATGGGTCTCCACAGTCTTGATGAGGACTGGAGTTGGTCTTGTTATTATTATTATTGGGTTCTGCACAGTCTGGATGTTCGTAATACACTGCTGTCCAATCCTGTCCTCCTCCCCCTCCAGCAGCTTCATGTAGGTGGAGATCTCGATGTCCAGGGCCAGCTTGACGTTCATCAGCTCCTGGTACTCTCTGACCTGGCGTGTCATATCCTGTTTGGCTCTCAGGATAGCCCGCTCCAGGTCCCTGATGCGCTCGTTCGCGTCCGTCACGGTCCTCTCCCCGCACTTCTCTGCGTCGTCTATCTGGCCCTCCAGGATTTCACGCCGCGACGTCACCATCAGGATCTCATTCTGCAGACGGTCGATCAGACGTTTGAGTTCAGCGATGTCCCCCTTGGTGTCGTGCAGCTCGCTGCTGTACTGGTTGGCTTGGCAGGACATCTGGTCAAACTTGCTCTGGTACCAGCGTTCGGATTCTTCGCGGCTGCGCGCTGCGATGTCCTCGTACTGTAGCTTCACCTCGGACATGATGTGATCCATGTTCAGCCCACGGGAGTTGTCCATCTGCACCACCACAGAGACCTCCTTCAGACTGTCCTCTAGCTCACGCAGCTCCTCGTCGTAGAGGTGCCGGAGGAAGTTGATTCCGTCCGCCAGACCAGAAACTCCGTCCTCCAGAGCCACCCTGGCGAGATAACCGGAATCCACGTCCTTTTTCAGCAGGACAAATTCATTCTCTGCGCCGTTCCTCTTGTTGATCTCCACTTCGTACTTTGACTTGTAATCTTCCTTACTTTTGAGCATAGCGTTGTTCTCCAGGTCCAGTCTGTCCTTGTCATTAGTGACCCAGTCCAGCCGTCTCTGCAGGTCGGCGATGTACGCTTTCAGCATTGGCTCAACGTCAGATGTGGCTGCAGTCTGTCCGTTCAGCAGTTTCCACTTGGTCTCCAGCATTTTGTTTTGTTGTTCCAGGAATCGCACCTTATCAATGAAGGATACAAAGCGGTTGTTGAGGCCCTTGATTTGGTCCTTCTCCCGGGTGCGGACGGCTTGGATGGCGGGGTCTATGCCCAGGGTGAGTGGGGTCAGCAGGCTCTTGTCGATGGTCACTGGGGTGATGGTTGAACCCAGTGGCATGGTGCACACGCTGGCCCTGGTGCTGGAGAAGGAGCCCATGGAGCGGCTGCTGAAGCCCCCAGAAGAGCTGTACATCCCCAGGTGGCCGTTGCGCTTGCTCCTCAGACTCATGGTGGGTAGCGTTGTGTGGTCGTCCCTGCTGCTGTGATGAGCTTGAAGGCTTGGAGAGGCTCGGTTAGGTACCACTCCTCAGGTGGATGACTATTTTATAGCTCTGGACTATAGGTGTGGCATGATAGTACAGGTATGCAAGCTCCCCAATGTGGAGGAACCAGTCAGACACATTCCTTTCTCCCACCTCCTCCTGCTACAAACTGGTTGTATTGTCTCCTGTGGTGTCCTTGGAATCCAGGGTCGTTGAAATACAGGGCATACAGTGAAATGCAGGTGACCATGCCCGCTTTGATTGTGCAATAATACTATAAAAATAGTCATAATAAACAGGTAATAAAATAGACATAAAATAGGCATGATAAAACAATACAATGTTAGCTACGGATTGTGTTAATAAGATACTGCCAGAAAGGTTACAAAGTATTTTTCATTTAGAAAGAAAGTTTAGTAGGAGGACATTTTATTTTAAACATCAATTTGCACGTACCACACTTAAACATATTTATTTATTTAATTTGATTGATGAAAAATTGTGGAATTCTTTCCATAGCGATCTTAAGGGGTGTAATAATATTTGTCAATTCGAAACGAATTATAAAAATAAAAGATTTAGTCATTATGAAATATGAATCTGAATAGTGAGATCTTTTCTTTTCTTTCTTTCCTTTTTTTTCTTTTCTTGTTTAATCTGTGAATAGTTTGTTTCTTTGCATATTGTATGAATTATTATTTTGTGTAAATTAGGTTGTACGCCGACCATCAAGTATTACTGGTTTAGTTCAGGAATAGGGGGCAGGGAATTATACGATTTATTCTTCTTCCTGCTCCTTTTGCCCATGGTAGAACTGGATTTATGTTTTTGTATGAAAACTGTATGATTTATATTACTTCCATGTGGCAAATAAAACTGAAAAAATCTGAATCTGTTTGGACCTTAATGCTGTTTTATTGGTGCGGCTCTAGGGATGCATGCAGACAATATGCATGAATATCTGCTGCTTTTGTAACCTGCTGCTTTGGGATTTTAAATAAATATATATTTGAAATATATACCCTTTAATAAATACCAGCTTTATTCAATGGTCAGAATAACATGGACAACACCTCTTTTGCTCTGTAACATTGAGAGCTTCTCTTTCCAAGTTTCAAGTTTCTTTAATAGTTGTCATACAGAAGTACAGAATACTTTTATACAAAATGCTTCTTACTGTTACGCTCCAGAGACTGTGCTAGACAAGATAAGTATCAAATAACATAGTATAGCATGTAAATTAGAAGTAGAAAATGAGGTCACAGTGTTCAGTATAGACATATGTACAATGTTCGATGCAGAATAGACGTAACTGAGTTACCATATAATATACAATACTATGCAGTGTACTAATATACAATACTATATAGTGCAAAGCAGAAATGGGATGAGGTACAATTTAGGTACAATTTACAGTAAGGTGTACGAGTTGTAGTGCAATCCTTTATCAATAAATATAAAGTGTGGGGAGTGGGTGCTACAGTGTGTTTGTTTAAAGTGAGTGTGTGCTATAAAGTGTGGGGAGTGGGTGCTACAGTGTGTTTGTTTAAAGTGAGTGTGTGCGTGTGGATGTGTGTGCTATGTGCGTTTGATGGTTGTTGTGTAGTGTTCATTGTTCGTTGAGCAGCCTGATGGCCTGGGGATAGAAGCTTCTTCTGAGTCTTTCTGTGCTCACCTTGAGACTCTGGTATCGCTTGCCTGACCGCAGCAGTTCAAAGAGGCAGTTGTTCGGGTGACTGGAGTCCTTAATGATTCTCTTAGCCTTGCCCCTGCACCGCTTGTTGTAAATGTTCTGGAGGGTGGGGAGCCCCCCTCCAATTGTGCGTTCGGCTGAACGTGTCACTCTTTGTAGTCTGCTTCGGTCTTGTGCAGTGCTATTCCCAAACCAGGAGGTGATGTTGCCAGTCAGGATGCTCTCTATTGTACATGAGTAGAAGTTCTTAAGGATCTTCTGAGTGACTTGGAACTTCCTTAGGCGCCTGAGGAAGTAGAGGCGATGTCGTGCCTCCTTCACAACACTGTCAATGTGTGTGGTCCATGTCAAGTCCTCGGATATGTAGGCTCCGAGGTACTTAAAGCTGTTCACTCTCTCAACCGGTGCCCCGTCGATGCTGAGGGGGCTGTAGTCCTTGACCCCCGACCTCCTGAAGTCCACAATCATCTCCTTTGTTTTGCTGACGTTCAGGGAGAGGCTGTTTTCCTGGCACCATCCCGCCAGGACCTTGACCTCTTCCAGGTAGGCCCTCTCGTCGTTTGCAGAGATCAGGCCCACCACCACTGTGTCGTCAGCAAATTTGATGATTGTGTTGCTACTCCGCTGAGCCACACAGTCGTGTGTGTACAGGGAGTAGAGGAGGGGACTCAGAACACAGCCCTGGGGGGGCCCTATGTTGAGGGTGATGGATGAGGAGGTGCAGTTGCCTGCTCTCACCACCTGGGGTCTGCCCGTCAGGAAGTCCAAGACCCACTGGCAGAGGTCATAGTTCAAGCCCAGGTCCCTGAGCTTGGCTATGAGTTTGGAGGGGACTATGGTATTGAATGCCGAGCTGTAGTCGATGAATAGCATTCTCACATAGTTCCCCTTCCTCTTGTCCAGGTGTGATGCTGCTGTGTGCAGCACATGGGCTATGGCGTCCTCCGTGGACCTGTTGGGGCGGTATGCAAATTGCAGGGGGTCCATGTTGATGGGGAGGGAGGAGCAGATGTAGCCCTTTACTAGCTTCTCAAAGCACTTCATGGCTATGGAGGTGAGAGCTACAGGGCGGTAGTCGTTGAGGCAAGCAGGCTTGGATTTTTTGGGTACAGGGATAATAGTGGACTTCTTCAGGCAGGTGGGGATGACAGCCTGTTCTAAGGACAGGTTAAATATGTCAGTGAATACCGGGGCCAGTTGGTCGGCACAGACTTTTAGGACGCGGCCGGGGATGCCGTCCGGTCCTGCTGCCTTCCTGATATTCACTTTTTTAAAGGTCCGCCTCACCTCATGCTCTGTTACCCTGAACACTGAGTCTCCTGTCTTCCAGTCTCCATACCAGCAATAATTATTTTACTACGCAGAACTGAACGGTGATGATTCACTTTCACTACTGGTGTCAAGAGTCAAGTCAAGTTTCAAGACCAGTTTGAGTGTTTAGAGAAAATACTTATCAATCTAGTGAAAACTGATGTCTGCAGTTTTTTGGATCCGTTTTAGTTTGCTTATAGGTGTAATACAGCAGACTGATGATGCAGCCAAGCCATGGTTCATTTTATATCTATTTTATTTTATTTATTTGTACTTTATTTGACCAGGTTAGTCTCATTGAAGTTAGAAACCTCTTTTACAAGAGAGACCTGGCCAAGAAGACAGCAATTAAGACAATTACAAATCACAATTTCATAAAATTCACAGTATAACATTTAATGAAAAAAGAAAGAAAAGGGGGGACCACATCAGAGTTGTACATTGAAGGCAGGCAAGATTCATTTAGTCTGACCTGTTACGTAACATAGCATTTACAGACTAGTTCATCTTCCTCCATGATTTTTATCTTAGCTTTAAAACAGGATAAAAGTGAGATAAGCTCCTCCAGATCTATGTTTTTTTTTTTTAAAGCTCATTCCAGGCCTTAGGGGCAGAAAACTGGAAGGCTTTTTCTCTGTGCAGAGTCCTATGGAGGGTTTGGTCAGCAGTACCTTGTCTTGTGAGCGTAACTGGTAAGTGCTGTTTTTCTGCAGAGTGATGAAAGAACACGGGTACATGTACCACTAAGCACTTATAGCCTCTTAAGCCCGAGCCCTATTTTCTGAAAATCCGCCTAAAATACATACCTAAGTAAATGGAAGATTGCTCCACTTCTACATGGGCCATTTGCATGTTCTTGGTTTCTAGGGACATCTATGGATCTCATGGAATGTATTCCCAGTGTCAGAAATATTGTGTCTATTACTAGGCTTGCTTAAATTGTGATGAAACAAAGGAGAATATGAATTATGATTTAACACCATGCTAAAAATCACCAGACATGAAAAACTGCCACTGAGCTCATTCAGCACCTTCTTGAGATCACGTGTACAAAAACCTAAGGGAATTAATAAAGGGAAGATGATTAAACAGAAGGTTTTTATAGATACAGTACTGAATTCTGCCATCCGGACACATAGAATTAAAAATATTATTATAGAATATAGAATATCAGGCCTATAAATTACCTTATTATAGCCAAGTCGCACATCTATGGATCGGGCCACATCTCCTCTTTCCAATGGCAGAGTTCAATTTGGATTTAGTATCACCAGGCGTGCAGCAAGAACCGTGAATGAAATCGACTGTAAGTACAGTTCCTCATTGAATTTACTCTCGGCTATATTTAGCCCGACGGACCGCTCGGGCTAACGAGGTTAATATGTCTCTACTACTATGCACTCAAGACTGTAGCACTCAAGTTCACCACTGTTCGACGAACAATATCACTTACCCTTAGCTGCCAGAGTTGTACCCTTCCTGCTGACTTGTAAAATTAATACAGTTCACATACTGTATATTTCACAGAAGACCACACTTTCCCTAACCTCCCAGAAACCTCCAATTAATGTTTTTCCAAGAAGAAGACAACAGGATTTTGATCTGTACACAAAGGCTAAGTACGATTAAGTGTAATTGCAGTTTGACCAGCACGACTCCCGGGTGGTTGACGTTTTAGGCTGAAAAAACGTTCTTTTTAAATATATCGCATATGAGTAATGGAAATCATTCAGTTCTGTTTTACGGACTCTTATCTTTCTAAAAATATGTGTGGTATTGTAGATTTTTTCGTGTAATATATTTTTTTCCATTAGTATAATGTGCTAGTGAGTAAAATTGTCATATGGTGTGACATGAAGGTTATTCTGTACAAAATTGAAAAGGGGTGTATTTTTTATTATGTATGTTTATTTATCAGCATTCCTCATCACTACTCTACACATTTCTAGCTCTTCCTTGTGCAAATTAGTTACATTTTGCATAATTTTTCTTACTCAAAACTCATGGTAAGACGATTGCACTAAATTTGACTATGTATTTCTAATTCATTTTGGCAAACCTTCTTATAAAAACACCAAAATGCTAGAAATATTTGGTGACACTGTTATTTATCTGTCCCATTGATGATTTTAACATGTCTTACCAAAAAGCCTTCATAATTTCATAATTCTGAAAGTCACACCAAATGATATGCCGTCACGCCATATGATGAATCACACCACACAACAACCCATAATGCAAAAACATGTATTTAATAAATGTAACAAACAACCAAAAACATATGAATTATATCATGGGTTCAAATTAAGAAAAACTGTTATAAAATGTTATAAACAGTGTGTCACAAAATACATCGTATAGCACTTGGGTTCTGAACAACTGAATAACCTGAAGAAACATATGAATTAATCGTCCAACCGTTACAATCAATTGTAATAATCATTGAAATTTATTTTTAATAAAAAAAATTATTCACTACATACATTAAATGTAGTCGAACATAACAGTAGAATCATTTTGAAAAACTGTTTTAAAATAGTGTCTCACAAAAGACATTAATTGTTACGAACGGGTAAGTGACTTCCAAGTTGTCGAGGTAGAAGAACGAGACGGAGAATGTATTACTATAACAAAACAGTTGAACTGTTTATTTAACAGGGGAAAAGCATAAACAATAACAGGAGAAGACAATCTGTCTGTGCTTGTCCAGCGGTAGGTACGTCCGTAGAATAGGTGAAGCTCTAGCAAAGAACAAGGAATAGAGCAAATGTTAAATACGTCACATTCTCAACATTCCACGCTGTCAATGAGGAGCAGCAGTCTAACAGCCAATGACAGCACCCAGGTGTGACAGACAATTAGTGATGACAGCAATCAGTGGTGACATACAAGGTGAACAATAACAACAGGAGTGACCCAGGTAGACAGTGGGAGACAATCCTAAGGATGATAGTCTCCCGAACGTTACAGTATCCCCCCCCGACGAACGGCACCTGACATTCACCTAGGGGCCTCGGGATGCAGCCGCCGGAAATCATCGATCAGGCTGGGATCTAATATGTCCCGTTGAGGCACCCAAGAACGCTCTTCTACCCCGTACCCCTCCCAATCCACCAAGAACTGAAACCCCCTACCCCTCCGCCTACAACTCAGGATTCTCCGCACTGTATAGACAGGCTGACCGTCAATAATGCGGGGCGGAGGAACCGCAGGGAGTGGCGGGGACAAGGGCGATGAGAGGAATGGCTTCAACAGGGACACATGAAACGTCGGATGGACCCTCATAGAGGCCGGAAGGCGTAGCCTGTAAGCCATAGGATTCACCCGACGTACCACTTTAAAGGGCCCTATAAAGCGAGGAGCCAGCTTCCTGGACTCCACCCGGAGAGGGAGATCACGAGTGGAAAGCCAAACCCGCTGTCCCGGACGGAAAACCGGAGCCGGACGACGCTTGCGGTTAGCTTGCCGCTGAGCCTTAACCGAGGCCTTCTGCAGCGCCGTCCGCACTCTGCTCCACGTCCTGCGACAGCGAGCCACATGTGCCTGGGCCGACGGCACCTCCACCTCCTGCTCCTGTTCGGGAAACAGAGGAGGTTGAAAACCATATTGACACTGAAAGGGAGACATACCAGTAGAGGAGGAGAGGAGGGTATTATGCGCATACTCAGCCCAGGCCAACCTCCTACTCCACGTCGCCGGACACCCAGCAACGTAGCACCTCAGAACGCCCTCCAGGTCCTGGTTGACACGCTCCGTCTGCCCGTTCGTCTGCGGATGGAACCCAGACGACAGGCTGACGGAGGCGCCCAGACCGGCGGCGAACGCCTTCCAGAACCTGGAGGCGAACTGAGGACCCCGGTCGGACACAATATCCACTGGAAGCCCATGAACCCGAAAGACGTGCTGCACCACAAGGTCAGCCGTCTCCCGGGCCGAGGGGAGCTTGGGAAGGGGAATGAAGTGGGCCGCCTTGGAGAACCGGTCCACCACCACCAGGATGGCAGTGAACCCATCCGATAAGGGAAGACCGGAAATAAAATCCAGGGATATGTGCGACCAGGGACGCTTGGGAATAGGAAGCGGTCGGAGGAGACCCGCCGGCGCACGGCGAGAGGTCTTACTGCGCGCGCACACCGGACAGGCCGCCACAAAGGAGCGTGTATCCCCCCCCTCTGTCGGCCACCAAAACCTCCTACGGATAAACTCCAGGGTTCTGGTGGCCCCAGGGTGGCCGGTGAGAGAGGATGTATGCGCCCACTGCAGCAGGCGTGAGCGTGCCGCCTTGGGCACATACATCCGACCCGGAGGACCCCCACCGGGATCGGGCTCCCGTGCCTGAGCCGACCTCACCACCCTATCTATGCCCCATGACACGGGTGCCAAAATCAAGGCCTGTGGAACAATAGGGTGGGGCTTCTCCTCTCGACCCGGAAGATCAAACTGACGTGACAGGGCGTCAGGCTTGACGTTCTTGGAACCGGGTCGATAGGAGATGGTAAACCGAAATCGAGTGAAGAATAACGCCCACCTGGCCTGGCGAGCGTTAAGGCGTTTAGCCCCTTGGATGTAAGCCAAGTTCTTATGGTCAGTCCAAACAATGAAAGGATGTGCCGCCCCCTCTAACCAATGTCTCCATTCCTCCAATGCCAATTTGATTGCCAATAACTCCCGATTACCCACGTCGTAGTTACGCTCGGCCGGAGACAGCCGGCGCGAAAAGAAGGCACAAGGATGCACCTTACCATCCTTTAAACATCTCTGCGAGATTACCCCCCCCACCGCGGTGTCAGAGGCATCCACCTCCACAATGAACGGAGCCTCTGTGTCGTGACGGATCAGTACAGGGGCGGAGGTAAATCGACGTTTGAGGTCGCAGAAGGCCGACTCTGCCCTAGGCGACCATTCAAAGCCAGGGAGAGAGGACTTAGTGAGAGCGGTTAATGGATTGACTAAGGCGCTAAAATTGCGAATAAAGCGCCTGTAAAAATTTGCAAAGCCCAAAAACCGTTGTAACTCCTTGAGCGACGAAGGCCGTGGCCAATCCAAGACTGCACTCACCTTGGCTGGATCCATGCGAAGATCGCCCTTCGTCAACACAAAGCCCAGGAAGGAAACGGTGTCAGTGTGAAACACACACTTCTCAGCCTTAACAAACAGTTGATGCTTAAGGAGACGTTGAAGCACCTCACGAACGTGCAGTTGGTGTTGCACCATATCGCGAGAAAAAATAAGGATGTCATCCAAATATACAAACACTGACACCCCAATTAGATCCCGCAGCACGTCGTTGACCAGGGCTTGGAAAACTGCTGGAGCATTAGCTAAACCAAAAGGCATGACTAAATACTCATAATGCCCATTAGGAGTATTAAATGCAGTTTTCCACTCGTCCCCTTCTCTAATCCTGACCAAGTTGTATGCATTACGTAAGTCAAGTTTAGAAAAGACCTGTGCCCCCTGTAAGCACTCAAAGGCGGTGTCCATGAGCGGTAAAGGATAACGGTTCTTGATGGAAACGTCATTCAACCCCCTATAATCTATGCACGGCCGCTGATCACCATCTTTTTTAGCCACAAAAAAGAAGCCAGCGCCTGCAGGGGATGTGGACGGTCGGATATGCCCCGCGGACAATGCCTCTCGAATGTAAGTGTTCATGGACACTGTCTCAGGGCGGGAGAGAGAGAACATCCGTCCCCGGGGCGGAGAAGCGCCGGGTAGAAGATCAATGGTGCAGTCGTAAGGTCTATGAGGCGGTAGTGCTTTAGCACGCGTTTTACTAAAAACGTCCGCCAGGTCACAATAGACCGCAGGAACACCTGCCAAATCGGGGTTGGGGGATAATAAAGAATCTGCAACGTCCACCGTCAACCTGTAGAGAGACAAAAGAGGGAGGGGGGGAGGGACGGATGAACTCACGCCAGCGTCAGCGCTGACGCCGCTTCCCATGGAGAGTTCACCCGTAGCCCAATTAATACGAGGATTATGCAGCACAAGCCAGGGGTGGCCTAAAACAATGTCGGAATGAGGAGACATAACAACAAAAAAGTTCAAATATTCCCCCTCGCTACCCGCCACCCGAACCCACAGTTTCCCGGTGCGCTGGGTAACAAATCCACAACCAAACGGTCGGCCGTCCAGCGAACGGACAGGGATGGGCACCTCTAGTGTCTCTAAAGGAACCCCCCATTCTAGAGCCACCCCCACATGAATCAAGTTGCCCGCAGCCCCCGAATCCACTAAAGCCTTGGCCGTTGTAGAAGAATCCCCCCACCTGACAGTGACATCAAAAAAAGTACGTGAGTCTTGATTAACGTTTATGACCGGAGAGACATGCCCACCTGCTAGCACCTTCCCCAGGCCTAGCGGGCTCCTGCGTTTCCCGAGCCCCGACAGGCGGCGAAGCGATGCCCCGTGCGGCCACAATGGAAACAGCGCTTCTCGTTGACCCGCCTCTGTTTCTCCGCTTCAGAGAGGTTCAACGCTCCCAGCTGCATGGGCTCGTCATCGCCCCGGTGCTCTCTCATTGGCTGGTATGCTGGCCGATCGACACTAGGAGAGGGACGGAAGAGTACCTGTGACGAAGCCTCCCTCTCGCGTCCCCTCTCCCGGTGACGATTATCTAACCGAATGGCCATGTTAATCAATAGATCCAGGCGTTCGGGTAGCTCCCGCGTCGCCAGCTCGTCCTGCATGCGAGTGGAGAGACCATGCAAAAAATGGACACAGCAGGGAACCTCAGGCCAGTCCGCCTCCCGAGCCACAATACGGAAATCTATGGCGTAGTCTGCTACGGCGCGAATGCCCTGCCGGCAGGACATAAGTCGACTGCCGGCCTCGTAAATGGAAATCACCCTGGAGGTATCGAATACACGGCGCAACTCCAGGGCGAAGGCATCCGCGTCGCGGCAGACCACAGACCCACTCTCCCACTCCGCTGTGGCCCAAGAGAGAGCGCGACCGGTGAGGAGAGTTATAATATAGGCTACCCGAGCCACACCACTGGGGAAAGTACGCGGCTGTAGTTGAAAAATGAGAGAGCACTGGGCGATAAACTCACGGCAGCCGGTAGGAGCCCCTCCATAGCGCTCCGGCGCCGGCAGACGTGGCTCTCGGTAGTCCTCCCGATCCACCGGATACCCCCGCTCGCCTTCCCCGCCGATCAATGATGCTCCTCCGGCTGTGGATATCCTCGTTGATGTCGTAGAGCGGGCCTGGCTCACCGCCGCCAACGCTGTCTCCGCCGTCTCCTGAGAAGCCAGGGAAACATCTCCCAGTCGACCCAGCTCGACACCGACTGCCATCTGCCGCTCCATCATGATCCTGAGCTGGTCCCGTAGGCTCACCATCTCGTCCCGTATCTCCTCGTTGGAAGTCATGATGGCTAGAGCTTCTGTTACGAACGGGTAAGTGACTTCCAAGTTGTCGAGGTAGAAGAACGAGACGGAGAATGTATTACTATAACAAAACAGTTGAACTGTTTATTTAACAGGGGAAAAGCATAAACAATAACAGGAGAAGACAATCTGTCTGTGCTTGTCCAGCGGTAGGTACGTCCGTAGAATAGGTGAAGCTCTAGCAAAGAACAAGGAATAGAGCAAATGTTAAATACGTCACATTCTCAACATTCCACGCTGTCAATGAGGAGCAGCAGTCTAACAGCCAATGACAGCACCCAGGTGTGACAGACAATTAGTGATGACAGCAATCAGTGGTGACATACAAGGTGAACAATAACAACAGGAGTGACCCAGGTAGACAGTGGGAGACAATCCTAAGGATGATAGTCTCCCGAACGTTACAATTAATAGCACTTGGGTTCTGAACAACTGAAGAACCTGAAGAAACATCGTCCAACTGTATTAATTCCAAGGTGCTGTCTCATTGGAATATTGTCTTATCAATTCTAATAATCATTGAACATTTATTTATTTTGTAAGTCAAGGCAATTTAGTTGAACAGTGACTGAACAACAAGCCTCAATTATGTATTGCCGGCTCAGTAGGGCCTACTGATTGAACAGAAGCCAGTCGTAGTTGGCAAACATGGCAAACCGACTGCAATGCTGGGGTTGTGTGATTTTACTCAGTATTTATTTTTGGTGGTAGAAAATGCAGTCGGGCCTCCTTGGCCACACAAAAGCATTCTGCCTCCCAAGCTGCTCCAGACAATTCACCTTCAGCTCATCCTCATCTATTTCCATTATCTGCCCCACATATGGCCTTTCTCCATACTTCACTATTACAAATAGCCCCAAATAGCCCCTTGACTTTTCATCATCATCATCATCACCATCTTCATCAATGAGATCTGACTGAACTTGAATGATGGGACCTTTGCTTGATGGGTCAGGTGGCACATCAGCAGGAGAGCTACTTGACTCTGCACGGGGCACATCCGATGTGTTGTGGTCAAACTCAAGTTGAGTTGGTTGGTAGCAATCTGTTTTCTCAGACCCCATGTCAAATCTTCACCTTTTTCATCCAAGTGTGTGCGCGCACACGCGTGTTTACACTATGAGATTTCTAGATATACTGGGCTTTTCTACCTGTGTACAGCACATGTTGTACAACTACAGTAATATATTTTATACGTTTAATGGTTAAATGAACTTTTCTCGTCTTCTTCTCAGGACATCCTCTCTCCTTACAGGATCTCCATTTAGCCTCTCCCTGTATTCTCTTGTTCTGTCTGTACTTACCATTCCTCTATGAAATCTGTCTCAAACTGAAAAACAAGTGAAAGGGAAATATTTCAACATCTTGTAGATAGACATGGATTTAGTTTGAGAAATGGAATAGTAGGGAAGTAGGGATACAAGTAGGTATACCTTAGAAAACGTGTTTATAATACAGTGACAAAGTGTTAAAAGGACAAAATATTCATTAAACTTAAGTATTAGTTATAAAATATGTATGAAATAGCATTATATATGTAGGTATTAGTTATAAAATATGTATGAAATAGCATTATATATGTAGTTAAATGCAGTTCATATCATATAGTGTGACACATGAATCATATGGTGTGACGAGAAAACCCTGTCACACCATATGATGAAGTGTCACACCATATGATGTTTCATGAACTTAGCACACCATTGTGCATTGGGGCTATATGCTAGCATGCTAACAACATGCTCATTGGCACATGGCAATATAGATTTAAGTTTAGTATTGACTAAAAAGTATCTTATTTTTGGCATTTTTGCGTAAAATGCATCACACCAAAAGACAGTGTGAAAGGTCTAAAAGTGGAAGTGCCAAAATATACCTTATATATTGAGAAAACTAAGAGGGGTAACTCACCTTCTAACCTTGTAATGACTTTTCAGAGATGTTGTCCTACTTCCTGAAAAGATGAAGGACCCCTCCACCCCAAAGGTTTCCAAACAATTGCCCGTTGAAAAATATGAAAATGGTGTCACACCATATGATATCCAATTTTGGGACAAAACCTTTTTGTTTCTGGAGCATTCAAAATATTATGCCTGGACTTTTAGAAGATCACACTAACAAGTAGACAACTGAGTTGTCAATATGTAGTTAAATAAATAACAAATGCAAACATTTTCTTGTTTTTATTCAAAATCAAACTTTGCAAAATGTCTGTGGGACAGTCACACCATATGAGCTTTTACTCATTTGGCTGACATTTTTGAATAACTGGAACAATATTAGCAAAAATGCTCTGTACATTCATATAATACTAAATGTTCTGTGCAATATAATAAAATGTTCTCATATATCTTTTCATTATTTACTTATCTTTGACACTAAGGACTCCAAAAAGGCCACGTCACGTCAACCACCCTCAACCACCATAGAGCTAGCCTTCCTCACCAGCTTGTTCAGTTTGTTGGTGTCCCGTGAGTTGATGTAGCCCCCCCAATACAACAGCAAATAAGAGGACACTGACTACTACAGACTGGTAAAACAACTGCAGCAGTCTATTGCACACATTGAAAGACGTGAGTCACAGCCTGCTATGTCCCTTCTTGTAGAGTGTTGTTCAACCAGTCTAATTATGTCCTATATTCTCATCTTATTCTATATTGGTCTCATGAAATATTATTTATTCTTATATTTCTATACACTGTGAATACTCTGTGAATATAGATAACACACATATCCAATCCTTGGCACATGCTATGCTGTCTGGTTCCATCCAACCCAACTGCACAGTACAACCTATATCTATGATGATATTTGACAGCCCATCCACTCTTGTATATATTTTGCGTGTATAGCTACTGTAGTTTATACTACCTTAATTTTTTACTTTATGTACTGTTAGTCACTGGCTAATGATAATTGCGGTCATAACAGCTGTCATAACAGCACCTGGTTCACTGTGCTTGACGTTCGATAATAAACTTCATTCGCATGCGCTATTCCTACGGAACGAGATGGAATAAGTGAGGCACTTTCTTTTTCTCAATTCAAACAACTTCATTGTCCACTAGGGTGAATAGTCCTCTATGAACATGAAACACAAAGCACATAACAACATAAAGAAAACACACACCCAGGAAACATTTAAAGGCATACAACTTTAAAATGATTTAAATGTAATTCAATTTAGGCTGATTGCACAGGTTTTTCATAGATGATCTTTGTAGGCCTTTGGCACATTGTATCGCCTCCGAGAAGGATTACATCTCAAACCGGGGGAGTTGTCATCATCATAGTAGAAACTCAAGGCTTCATATCAGAGCTACAGATCAGAATTATGGCACCATTTGGCACAAACAATGAATATACAGACATAATATATTATATAGCCTCATTGGTACCGTTTATTTCCAATAGACTAGATAAAGTCACAGTAAAGGGTTTTCTTTGGTAGTGGTAGTTTATTGTCACGAATAAAGTACAGGTACATTACAGTGAGATGCTTGGTTCATACACATACAGCTCATTATAGTAATATTCCACAATTATTAGCAGTTGATAGTAATAATGGCACACATACTTTTCACACCAACATGCGCATTTGTTGATACATGCAGGTAGGGATGTTCGATATTGGCTTTTTTACAGATATCCTATATACCGATATTGTCCAACTCTTAATTTCCGATACCGATATCAACCGATACCGATATATGCAGGGTCCCCCCCCCCCCCCAAAAACAGAATCATTTCAGGTAATTAACATTACATATCTCTTGTCGTGGAATTAACACAACATTATGCATACCTTTGACAATAAATAAAATCTGAATTTGTTCTTACTTGCTTGCCTGGGTAAATAAAGGTTAAATAAATGTAAAAGCAAAAAAAGAAAAAGATTTTTAGAATTTTTTTTAACCGATACCGATCATTTCCGATATCACATTTTAATGCCAATATCGGCCGATAATTGGTGTATCACCGCTGCCATTTTCACGGCGCGGTATAATGCTGCTGCTTCAGAAGTACACTCTGGAGTTGGTCTCGGTCTCCACAGTCTTGATGAGGACTGGAGTTGGTCTTGTTATTATTATTATTGGGTTCTGCACAGTCTGGATGTTCGTAATACACTGCTGTCCAATCCTGTCCTCCTCCCCCTCCAGCAGCTTGCTGTAGGTGGAGATCTCGATGTCCAGGGCCAGCTTGACGTTCATCAGCTCCTGGTACTCTCTGACCTGGCGTGTCATATCCTGTTTGGCTCTCAGGATAGCCCGCTCCAGGTCCCTGATGCTCTCGTTTGCGTCCGTCACGCTCCTCTCCCCGCACTTCTCTGCGTCGTCTATCTGGCCCTCCAGGATTTCACGCTGCGACGTCACCATCAGGATCTCATTCTGCAGACGGTCGATCAGACGTTTGAGTTCAGCGATGTCTCCCTTGGTGTCGTGCAGCTCGCTGCTGTACTGGTCGGCTTGGCAGGACATCTGGTCAAACTTGCTCTGGTACCAGCGTTCGGATTCTTCGCGGCTGCGCGCTGCGATGTCCTCATACTGTAGCTTCACCTCGGACATGATGTGATCCATGTTCAGCCCACGGGAGTTGTCCATCTGCACCACCACAGAGACCTCCTTCAGACTGTCCTCCAGCTCACGCAGCTCCTCGTCGTAGAGGTGCCGGAGGAAGTTGATTTCGTCCGCCAGACCAGAAACGCCGTCCTCCAGAGCCACCCTGGCGAGATAACCGGAACCCACATCCTTTTTCAGCAGGACAAATTCATTCTCTGCGCCGTTCCTCTTGTTGATCTCCACTTCGTACTTTGACTTGTAATCTTGCTTACTTTTGAGCATAGCGTTGTTCTCCAGGTCCAGTCTGTCCTTGTCATTAGTGACCCAGTCCAGCCGTCTCTGCAGGTCAGCGATGTACGCTTTCAGCATTGGGTCAACGTCAGATGTGGCTGCAGTCTGTCCGTTCAGCAGTTTCCACTTGGTCTCCAGCATTTTGTTTTGTTGTTCCAGGAATCGCACCTTATCAATGAAGGATATAAAGCGGTTGTTGAGGCCCTTGATCTGGTCCTTCTCCCGGGTGCGGACGGCTTGGATGGCGGGGTCTATGCCCAGGGTGAGTGGGGTCAGCAGGCTCTTGTCGATGGTCACCGGGGTGATGGTTGAACCCAGTGGCATGGTGCACACGCTGGCCCTGGTGCTGGAGAAGGAGCCCATGGAGCGGCTGCTGAAGCCCCCAGAAGAGCTGTACATCCCCGGGTGGCCGTTGCGCTTGCTCCTCAGACTCATGGTGGATAGCGTTGTGTGGTCGTCCCTGCTGCTGTGATGAGCTTGAAGGCTTGGAGAGGCTCGGTTAGGTACCACTCCTCAGGTGGATGACTATTTTATAGCTCTGGACTATAGGTGTGGCATGATAGTACAGATATGCAAGCTCCCCAATGTGGAGGAACCAGTCAGACACATTCCTTTCTCCCACCTCCTCCTGCTACAAACTGGTTGTATTGTCTCCTGTGGTGTCCTGGAATCCAGGGTCGTTGAAATTCAGGGCATACAGTGAAATGCAGGTGACCATGCCCGCTTTGATTGTGCAATAATACTAAATAATAAAAATAGTCATAATAAACAGGTAATAAAATAGACATAAAATAGGCATGATAAAATAATACAATGTTAGCTTCGGATTGTGTTAATAAGATACTGCCAGAAAGGTTACAAAGTCTTTTTCATTTAGAAAGAAAGTTTAGTAGGAGGACATTTTATTTTAAACATCAGTTTGCACGTACCACACTTAAACAGATTTATTTATTTAATTTGATTGATGAAAAATTGTGGAATTCTTTCCATAGCGATCTTAAGGGGTGTAATAATATTTGTCAATTCAAAACGAATTATAAAAATAAAAGATTTAGTCATTATGAAATATGAATCTGAATAGTGAGATCTTTTCTTTTCTTTCTTTCCTTTTTTTTCTTTTCTTGTTTAATCTGTGAATAGTTTGTTTCTTTGTATATTGTATGAATTATTATTTTGTGTAAATTAGGTTGTACGCCGACCATCAAGTGTCACTGGTTTAGTTCAGGAATAGGGGACAGGTAATTATACGATTTATTCTTCTTCCTGCTCCTTTTGCCCATGGTAGAACTGGATTTATGTTTTTGTATGAAAACTGTATGATTTATATTACTTCCATGTGGCAAATAAAACTGAAAAAAAATCTGAATCTGTTTGAACCTTAATGCTGTTTTATTGGTGCGGCTCTAGGGATGCATGCAGACCATATGCATGAATATCTGCTGCTTTTGTAACCTGCTGCTTTGGGATTTTAAATAAATATATATTTGAAATATATACCCTTTAATAAATACCAGCTTTATTCAATGGTCAGAATAACATGGACAACACCTCTTTTGCTCTGTAACATTGAGAGCTTCTCTTTCCAGTCTCCATACCAGCAATAATTATTTTACTACGCAGAACTAAACGGCGATGATTCACTTTCACTACTGGTGTCAAGAGTCAAGTCAAGTCAAGTTTCAAGACCAGTTTGAGTGTTTAGAGAAAATACTTATCAATCTAGTGAAAACTGATGTCTGCAGTTTTTTGGATCCGTTTTAGTTTGCTTGCTTGTGAGCGTAACTGGTAAGTGCTGTTTTTCTGCAGAGTGATGAAAGAACACAGGTACATGTACCACTAAGCACTTAGCCTCTTAAGCCCGAGCCCTATTTTCTGAAAATCCGCCTAAAATACATACCTAAGTAAATGGAGGATTGCTCCACTTCTACAAGGTCCATTTGCATGTTCTTGGTTTCTAGGGACATCTATGGATCTCATGGAATGTATTCCCAGTGTCAGAAATATTGTGTCTATTACTAGGCTTGCTTAAATTGTGATGGCCGTTGCGCTTGCTCCTCAGACTCATGGTGAATAGCGTTGTGTGGTCGTCCCTGCTGCTGTGATGAGCTTGAAGGCTTGGAGAGGCTCGGTTAGGGCCTGCGTCCACTTGGCGCATATTTCTAGCTGAAACATGCTGGGAGTGCGCCGGCAGAGCTGGCATGAAGCGCATCTTGTAGATGACAGAAAGAAATCTACAGCCATGCCGCGGTTTTGCACATATTATAGCATATTTGAATAACTTTATTGTATATTAATTATATATATAGTTATTGCCTGACACCACAGTTCACCCTTTGCTTTTTATTAGCTTTTTAGTAGTGTATTCGTGTAGTTATTATTATTAGTTTATTATTAGTTTATCTCAATGGTCTGTGGGAGACAGCCAGACAGGCAGGCAGCTCCGGTGTCAGGTTACAAACAGAGTGGTAGATATGAATGGCTGTGATTGGTTGTCTGAAAATGAGCTCAGCGCCTCGCTCTGAAAGTTGAGAAAGTTTCAACTTTCGGCCGCACAAAAAAGCTGAGAAAAGAAGCCGACGGCAGCGCACTTCCTAGAGGCGGCCGCATGCGCTCCCTCCCCATTGGAATACATTGAAAACAGATGCGTGCGGTCAGAAATATGCGCCAAGTGGACGCGGGCCCTTAGGTACCACTCCTCAGGTGGATGACTATTTTATAGCTCTGGACTAGGGATGCTCGATATTGGCTTTTTTACCTATACCGATATTGTCCAACTCTTAATTTCCCGATACCGATATCAACCGATATCAACCGATACCGATATATGCAGGGTTTCCCCCCCCCCCCCCCCAAAAAACGGAATAATTTCAGGTAATTAACATGACTTATTACGCACGGGTTACGCACATATCTGTGCGTACGCAACGTTGATAAATGATGGCCCTATTTTGTATTAGGTCATCAGACCTTTGAATGTGACAATAACTCATTAACCTGGAACACCCATGTAGACAGCCTGTGTAGCAGACTACAACAACGACTGCACTTTCTACGCCGCCTTAGAGTTCATGTTGTAGATAAAAAATGTATGTTACTCTGTATTAAAGAGTCTCATCATCAGATACGGTATTACAGCTTGGTTTGGTAACCTGTCTGTACAACTAAAGTCCAAACTGGTCCGTCTGATGCAGACTGCATGGAAGATCATAGGGGTGAAAGGTCACCCATCCCTGCAGTCTATTTTTGAACAGGCTACTCTAAGGCAAGCCAATAGAATAGTCTCGGACCCCTCCCATGTCTTACATGCAGAGTATGAGCTACTGCCCTCTGGGAAGAGGTTTAGAGTTCTACGCTCGAGACTAAACAGGTTAAACTTTTAAATAGCGCCAGATAAATCGCCAGCAATTATCAAATAATCGATATTTGGTCGTAATATTATCGATATTTGATTATCGATATTTGGTCATACTACATGTATATATCAAATCAAATAAAATAAAATTTATTTGTAATCAACCACATGAAGAATGCAATGGAAATAAATGCTTTGTCCTGAAGAGAACGGTTTCCAGTGGTTTACTGTCACCACCACACATCTAGAGAGAATTACCCCGAAGTCCAGCAAGTACGTTAATAAGTATGTTACTGTACATGACCGCCACTTTACAAATGTATTTGTAAGGCATGACAACACACGTTAATGTCCCCATGGGCCAGACACGTCTTCTTTAAACAAGTCAAGAAGAAACATCACAATAAATCAAGAACAAATTAAAAAAAACACCATGAAATCCAAAATAAAATGTAAAATAAATAAATGCAACACTCCCAGACATACCCCACGCACAGGCAATGTGGAGGGGAGAAACCTTAGATGGGACGTTCAAGGGGGGGGATCTCCCTTCTTAGATGTCGGCAATTGTAGTGTTGCTATAAAACAGGCGAAACAGTTGGTAAGTATGTACATATACGTGTAATGAAACACAAATATGCACATGCAATAGCAACTGGGGCACATAAGAACATTTAGAAAGATTTGAAAATAGAATAGAGCTGATGACGGATCCATTTGAGGTATGGGGGCGACATAGAGAGGATCGCATCTGTTAAGTGTAAAGGTTAATATGATTGTATGTAACTGCACTTTAACTGTTCCACAAGAGGGCGCTATAGGCGCAAGGAGACGCAGCTATTGTAGCTGACGTCAGGTAGAAGGTATAAAAGGGAATGTTCCCTCCCCCTCTATCTCTTTCACTCTAACTCTCACGGAGAGTAGGTCTCGTGGTACAAATGTGCATAAGAAAATAAACCACGCCGGTTAAGGCTAAAGTGGACCTTGTCGTCATGAACAGTTATTGTTTGCTCCCCAGGTGACTCTGTCAACAGTATCCTCCTAGTAAGCATTATGTGAATAGAATCAGAGTATATAAGAGAATCGCAAAATCAAGTAGTGAATAGAACTAAGAACAACTGCAAGCGTATGTATACAGGATGGGATACAAGATGATGGCTCATCGCCATATGCCCCGGGGGGCAGGAGAAACCACTCAGAATAGGGAGGTGTAGTCTGACGTCACTTTGGTACCGCCCGCGAGGTCCACCCGTATTGGGATTTATCATTGGGAAAATGGATTATCGGCTATTGTAACAATTCTGCCTCATGAACATTGGAAAGCTTTCCATTTTTGCACAAAATGAGTTCCCTTCTATCACTAACATTATTGTTTAAGCATTTTTGGTTGAAATAAATTTTTTTATGATTAATTTGCGAATATTTTCATGTTGAGCTATAGATTGTGGATGAAAACGCACAGAAAAGGTACACCATGCAAATGTTCATGCTTTATTTGTTTTAAACAAGACGAGATTTAGAAATGGGCAATGGGGGAAATATGTTGCAATTTTGCGAGGTGGACCGGCCGGAAACAGCAATGACGTAACCACTACACCTCCCTATACTGTAGGTCAAGGCATATTTCACATAAGACCACACTTTCCCTAACCGCTCAGAAACCTCGCATTAACATTTTTCCAAGAAGAAGACAACAGGATTTTGATCTGTACACGGAGGCTAAGTACGACTAAGTGTAATTGCAGGGTGTGTGATTACAGAGCTGTGCACATACCTGTAGTGTCTATTGTCTCCGTCTGTCACTCAGCAGCCTTAAGACCGGCTGGTATGTCCTGTTATGCTACGTGTAGGTTGTGACCAGTGATGCCACAGATTACTTGTAAAAGTAATCTGATTACTGATTACTGATTACTCCTTTAAAAAGTAATCTAAGTTACTTTACTGATTACTTGATTATCAGAGTAACTTAGTTACTTTGAAAGTAACTAGGTTACGAAGTCGTCGTCGTTCCCCCAACAGTTTTTTTTTAAACGCTTTATTGAAAGTGCATAAATTGTTTTTAACTTGTTTCTCTGCACATAACGTAAATTGTTAAACTAGTGCTTCAGCTTCTGTACCATCAAGTATGGTAAAGCAACAGTCTATGATGCTCACAGCATTAGAGCAGCCAGCCAGTGGTTTTACAAAACCAGTGTATCACATCTAACAAATGCAGGCTGAACTATTCAATTATATCAACTGTAACTATTAAATTGTTTTTATAAATGTCTCTCTATAAACATACAATCAGTCTCTCTTTAACATGTAAATGAACTGTAAATCTGGCAAATAAGAGCTTTTGCTCTGCCACCATCAACCCTCCTGTACCTAATCGAAGCGTGGCTAGTGTTGTGATTCCAGATGCTTTTGTTTTGTGGTGGAATTCTCCGACGACGGAGCCCTGCTGTCACACGATTGGCGCATATGTCACATGACGTGCTGTGAAGACCCGCCCTACTCTGCCTCTGATTCGCAGACTGTGGATGGGGAATGTGATTGGACCAAAGCAAAGTCACTCACAGAAAGAGGGTCCAGTCACGCCGCGGGACACATTCTTGTATTTAACCCTTTCACTGCCACACCACGTCACTCCCAAATAAGAAAAACAGCTCAAAATGTATTTTTGACTGTCGAAAACAAAATAAAATACTGCATTCCGCCTGCATTATGAATTTATGATGAGATAGTAACGAAATAGTAACGCACAGCCACTTGGACAAGTAACTGCAATCAGATTACTGGCTTTTAAAGATTAACGCGTTAGATTACTATTTTCGGGGGAAAGTAATCAGATTACAATAACGCGTTACTTAGTAACGCGTTACTGGCATCACTGGTTGTGACACACTAGCAGTTACACTGTAGGCTACTGTGCCTTTAAGAGAGGGGCGTGGGTAGCACTCCAGGAAGGGTTGTGTTATGTAACGTAAACGTCAGTCGAATAAAGTTATTAAACTACACGGTCGTGTGTTCATTGTCTCAACATAACACCGGCGACATTTCTGCTCTTAGCATGTACATAATGCATTACACACACACACACACACACACACACACACACACACACACACACACACACACACACACACACACACACACACACACACACACACACACACACACACACACACACACACACACACACACACACACACACACACACACACACACACACACACACACACACACACACACACACACACACACACACACACACACACACACACACACACACACACACACACACACACACACACACACACTCTCACGGACCTGGACAAAGAAACAGCTTTAAGCTGTCATGTCACTCAGCTGCAGATGCAAGGGCCTCCCACTCAAAACCATCATCATCATCATCAAAGAGGCCCCAGAGAGCACCGGTGTTTACATACCAGTACCGAGGAAGTCACGGCGGGAGGTTGTAGTCCAGACCACATGATACTGAGGTCGAGTCAAGTAACATTAAAAACATTATTCAAAGTCGCTTTACAGCGTAAACAATAAAAAACAGAAAAAAAAATAAAAATAAAAATGTAATGGTCGAAAGCAAGAGTGAAAAGGTGTGTTTTGAGGGCTGTTTTAAAGGACAGTATGGTGTTGGCAGGTGTGTTTTGAGGCTGTTTTAAAGGACAGTATGGTGTTGGCAGGTGTGTTTTGAGGCTGTTTTAAAGGACAGTATGGTGTTGGCAGGTGTGTTTTGAGGCTGTTTTAAAGGACAGTATGGTGTTGGCCGGTGGGTTTTGAGGCTGTTTTAAAGGACAGTAAGGTGTTGGCAGGTGTGTTTTGAGGCTGTTTTAAAGGACAGTATGGTGTTGGCAGGTGTGTTTTGAGGCTGTTTTAAAGGACAGTATGGTGTTGGCAGGTGTGTTTTGAGGGCTGTTTTAAAGGACAGTATGGTGTTGGCAGGTGTGTTTTGAGGCTGTTTTAAAGGACAGTAGGGTGTTGGCAGGTGTGTTTTGAGGGCTGTTTTAAAAGACAATATAGGGTGTATATAGGGTGAGAGTAGGGTGGGCATTTGAGAGGGAGGGCGCAGCCGCAGCAAAAGACCTGTCTGGTCCGGAGCTCGATGTTGATGGGAGTCAGTAGGTTGGCATCAGCAGACCTGAGGCGACAGGTAGGGGTGTGGTGATGGAGGAGATCAGAGAGGTAGAGGTGATGGAGGAGGTCAGAGAGGTAGAGGTGATGGAGGAGATCAGAGAGGTAGAGGTGGTGGAGGAGGTCAGAGAGGTAGAGGTGATGGAGGAGGTCAGAGAGGTAGGGGTGGTGGAGGAGGTCAGAGAGGTAGGGGTGGTGGAGGAGGTCAGAGAGGTAGGGGTGGTGGAGGAGGTCAGAGAGGTAGAGGTGATGGAGGAGGTCAGAGAGGTAGGGGTGGTGGAGGAGGTCAGAGAGGTAGGGGTGGTGGAGGAGGTCAGAGAGGTAGAGGTGATGGAGGAGGAGGTCAGAGAGGTAGGGGTGGTGGAGGAGGTCAGAGAGGTAGAGGTGATGGAGGAGGAGGTCAGAGAGGTAGGGGTGGTGGAGGAGGTCAGAGAGGTAGAGGTGGTGGAGGAGGTCAGAGAGGTAGGGGTGGTGGAGGAGATCAGAGAGGTAGAGGTGGTGGAGGAGGTCAGAGAGATAGGGGTGATGGAGGAGGTCAGAGAGGTAGGGGTGGTGGAGGAGGTCAGAGAGATAGGGGTGGTGGAGGAGGTCAGAGAGGTAGAGGTGATGGAGGAGGTCAGAGAGGTAGAGGTGATGGAGGAGGTCAGAGAGGTAGGGGTGGTGGAGGAGGTCAGAGAGGTAGAGGTGATGGAGGAGGTAAGGGTGGTAGGGGTGTGTTGGTGGAGGAGGTCAGAGAGGTAGAGGTGGTGGAGGAGGTCAGAGAGGTAGGGGTGGTGGAGGAGGTCAGAGAGGTAGAGGTGATGGAGGAGGTCAGAGAGGTAGGGGTGATGGAGGAGGTCAGAGAGGTAGGGGTGTGTTGGTGGAGGAGGTCAGAGAGGTAGGGGTGATGGAGGAGGTCAGAGAGGTAGGGGTGATGGAGGAGGTCAGAGAGGTAGAGGTGGTGGAGGAGGTCAGAGAGGTAGGGGTGGTGGAGGAGGTCAGAGAGGTAGAGGTGGTGGAGGAGGTCAGAGAGGTAGAGGTGGTGGAGGAGGTCAGAGAGGTAGAGGTGGTGGAGGAGGTCAGAGAGGTAGGGGTGGTGGAGGAGGTCAGAGAGGTAGAGGTGGTGGAGGAGGTCAGAGAGGTAGAGGTGGTGGAGGAGGTCAGAGAGGTAGAGGTGGTGGAGGAGGTCAGAGAGGTAGGGGTGTGTTGGTGATTTGTCACAGTTGAATTTTAGAAAGCTGTTTTGCATCCGTATTTTAACGTCAGTGTGGCAGTTGGTGAGGGTGGAATGAGTGGGGGCGGAGATGGTCTTGGTGGAGAGGTAAAGCTGAGCGTTGTCAGCGTAGCAGTGGAAGTGGAGGCCATGTTGGCGGAGGATCAGACCAAGTGGAAGGATGTAGAGGTTGAAGAGGAAGGGACCAAGTACTGAGCCCTGGGGGACACTGTGGGTGACTGGGGCAGTGGGGGATTTCCAATTGTTGAGGGAGATGTGTCTGTGTGAAAGATAGGATTTGAACTAGTGCTGTCAATTGATTAAAATATTTAATCGCGATTAATTGCATGATTGTCCATAGTTAACTGGCGATTAATCGCAAATTAATCGCATTCTTTTTATTTATTTTTTTATCTACCCTAAAACTGAGCTTTTTTTCAAGTTCCAAGTTTTAATACTCTTATCAACATGAGTCAACAAATGCTTGCTTTATGCAGCCATTTAACACAAAAGGATGATGCATTGCAAATTTGCATCAAATTCAAAACAGAGTGATGCACAAAATAACTTAAAAGAAAATAATAATTTAAAACAATGAATAAAGTGTGCATGAAATAATAGGGGAAAGAAAATGTTAGGAACTTGTTACATTCACCCACACAAGGGCTGAGTAATCACACACCCCACCTCTCTCTCTCACACACACACTCTCCCAGCTCTCTATCTATCTTGCCCCTTCCTCATCTCTCTCACCCCCCCCCTCTCTCTCTCTCTCTCTCTCACACACACACTCTCCCAGCTCTCTATCTCTCTTGCCCCTTCCTCATCTCTCTCACCCCCCTCTCTCTCTCTATATATCTCACACACACACACCCACACACACTTCAGAAACAAACATAGTATCAATGAGAGCATCAATAATACACCTGAGTGAAGTCTAGTAAAAAAATATATATATATATCTTAAAAGTTAATCGTGAGTTAAATGAAATAGTGGCGTTAATAGAATCGGGCGATAACACGTTAATACCGCGTTAACTTTGAACCTTAATTTGAACTAAGAGAGGGCCGTGCCGGTTATGCCAAGGGACGAGTGAAGGCGAGGCTGGAGTGGTTGATGGTGTCAAAGGCTGCGCTGAGGTCAACGAGGATGAGGACGGAGAGAGAACCAGAGTTGGCTGTGATTAAACGCACCATAAAAAAATTGTATCTACTTTTTCTCCCCCTTTTTTCTGTATTTTTCTCCCATCCCAATTTAGTCGTTATGCCAATTCTCTTCCTGGTCGTTGCGCGCATTTTTCCCCCACTTGCCGGCCTAGGGAGGATGGTTGAAGACTATCACATGTCTCCTCCGATACATGTGGAGTCAGCCAGCCGCTTCTTTTCACCTGACAGCGAGGACTCTCACTGGGGGAGCGTAACGCGTGGGAGGATCACACTACCTCCCCCAGTTCCCTTCCTCACTGAGCAGGCACCCCGACCGACCTGTAGGAGTCACTGTTTTACAACGACCAGGATACACACCCCGCCGGCTTGGACGACCGACCAAGCCGGAGGTGCGGCTGACAGCTGGAATTCGATACCAGTGTCTCTGCGGTGGTAGGCAGGCGCTCAGTCCGCTGCGCTACCCGGCCGCCGCTAAATGCACCATTTTAACATTTATATACATAACAAAATATACAATAAAATGCAAAGGCGCAAATCGTGGTTCTAGACAGTACAATTACAAATTGATAACGTTAATCAAAAGCAACAATGCTAGTCTGTCATACAAGGGTGGTTAGGTGGTTGGTGATAGCTACACTGGTACCATAGATACAAAACTCACGGGCAGCCTTTTTCTTTCCATCCCAGCTCTCCCCGGCGCCCTGCCAGCTCTTTTCTGCCAGTAATAAACGCTGTATGGACACCGCATAAGCCTTTGGCCTCCATTTCGTCGGAGCACCATACACCTCGGTCGTTGCTATGCTAGTGTATCCTTATAGTGTTACACTGGCCTTCATTTTCCGTTTAGCTATGGATGGCTTCAGCTTAACGACATAGACATTCTATATGGCGGTGGTTCTCAAAGTCAGGTCCGGGGGCCCCCAGGGGTCCTGGAGAGGGTTCCAGGGGGTCCCCGGAAAAGTGGGGAATAGTTTATTTTCACTAAAGTTGTATTGACAATAAGTTAGCTCAATGAGAGAATGCACAAGAATGACCTCTGACATCTGTTATCGGAATTCTGTTATCTGATCTCTGTTATCTCCCCAACTACAGTATAGACAGTTATGGAATTCTGGAATAATTTATATCTAACAACAAATTCTTTCTCAGGTGGGAGTCCCTGGAATAAAGTCTTATCAAATGGGGGTCCTTGATCTATTACATGTCTGTTTGGGGGTCCCTGACCTATTACATGTCTGTTTGGGGGTTTGAGATAGAATAGTTTGAGAACCTCTGCAGTATATGGACTACATTAAATGTCCTGTCAGTCGCTGACATCAGCAACTGCGACAGGAAATGAACTGTGGTCAGATGTTCCCTGGTAACGCAGTTCTACTGAAACATCCATATCATATTTAAGGGAAACTTCACTGCAAAACAACATCGGCAACATGTGGTGGAACATAGAAATGTGTCTAAGTGGCTGGAAAAAGTGTCTTCCTCTATTACAATCTTTCTTTATAGATTTTTATTTTTTTTTCAAGATTTGTTTTTTTGGCATTTAATTGCTTTATTGGACAGACCCGGCAGAGAGGAAGGATGGGAGAAGATATGGGGAGGAGACATTCGGCAAAGGTCGCCGGGTCCAGGGAGTCGAACCCGGGATGGCCGCTTTGCACTGCAGTGCGTTACGTGGTGCGCCACCCTGGCGCCCCTTTCTTTCTTTATAGATTTGAACAGCAGAAATATATTACAATCTTTCTTTATGGATTTTAATGACAGCAATCTATTATTACAATCTTTCTTTATCTGGATTTTAACGACAGAAATCTATTACAGTCTTTCGTTATGGATTTTAATGACAGAAATCTATTAAAATCTTCTGGGAGGTTTTAATATCAATGCTCATTGTATGCCCGTCTATAATTATGCCAATGTTATGCTCATAATATACATCACTGCTGTGAAGCACTTTGGGCTGCAGTTCTTGTATGAACGGTGCTATACAAATAAAGTGTATTATTGTCATTAGTATTCCTCATAGAAGCCTCATTTCTATCCACTTATTTATACAGACAGGATCGTTTTTTGGAAACAAAACAAAGTCAGGGACATCAAGGTCAAGGTCAAGGTCAAGGTCAAGGTCAAGTTTATCAGCATGTCCCAAACTGGGCAATTCATGTGACAGCAGATAAATAGGAGCTCCAAAAAAAAAAACACAGCAAACATACATAACAAGAAGAACACAGTTTGTGCCCATTAACCCTGTAGTTGTAGTGTGGAGTGAGAGCAGGATGTAGGTCACCTGGCACACAACCCGGATGCCCACCCGCAGAAACGTAACCAGGTCACTGAATAGTTAACCACGTAAACACGTAAACGATAGCCCGGCGATTTCACACACAGGCCATTACTTACTCCTCCAGAGAATAAAGAAGCTAAATGGAGACACCACACGTGTCGGGTCGGCCCAGAACTAGAGCGGATAGAAAAGACGCTTCCTTTTGTGTCACGGTGATCTCTGCTGGCGCACAAGATGGCCACCGAAGACATTAGATTAGATTAGATTAGATTAGATTAGATTAGATTAGATTAGTTTACATTAGATTAGTTTACATTAGATTAGATTGGAGTATTAGATTAGATTCGATTAGATTCGATTAGATTCGATTAGTTTACATTAGATTAGATTGGATTATTAGATTAGATTAGATTCGATTAGATTCGATTAGATTAGATTAGATTAGATTAGATTCACATCTATTGTCATCATACAGCACAAGTACAGTACAACGAAAATAAGTTTGGCATCCAACCAGAGTGTAAATTTAACAGTAAAGTGCAACAGTAATATACAATGTACAGGTGACAAACAACTGGGTATAAAATATATAAATTAGTACTACAGAGTAATAGTGCTAAATCAGATGTTATGTACAGAGTTGTAGTATTAATATTTCATTTCAAACCTTTATTTATACTCGTGAAAGCACTGAGGTTTCCCTCATTTACAGTGATGACGAGTTAACAAAGGACACAAATATCATAACAGTTATTAATTACAATGATACAATAATAATAATAATATGTACAGTGATACAGGTATAAAGACACTATGGTAGTAACTAAGTCACACTGGCCAGCAGCGTAACTAGTAAGAGTAGGTAAGGGATGTGTAGATATATGGTAGTAAAAGGATTATGTGCAGGTATGTACAGACAGGTGGATATATATATACACTGTAAGAACATGCTATCATACAGAGTATATGGGTAGACTATTATAGTGGGTTGGGTAGTTAAGATTATTATTATTGTAACTGAGGGGTACAATTCCCTGACTGTATTACTAGATATGATACTTACTACCACTACCTTTGTACTTAATATTCGGCCACCCAGTACACGGCATAAATATATTATCATGAACACTCTCACGTAGATGAAACGGATCCAACACAAATGTACGAATTAGAAACAGGTCTTTATTTCCTACACAGCGATGGTGTGTAGAATAAGCACTTAATCACTTAATTACATTTATGAATTGAAATAGTATGCACTTTTATGGCAAGGAGTATTCATCGGTATATCAATAGATAATGTCCAATCTCTGAAGGCGCAGGTGGTAAATATACGACCTGGAATAGTTAAGGAATAACAGCAATGATACTTTAATGATTATAGGCTGGATACACTAGAGGGGGTTAATCCGGTCGCTTGTAAGCCGACAGGAGTAGGAGGGGGGGGGGGGTAGAATCCAGCTGCCTCGTCCGGCCAAGGGTATCCCAGGTGAACCCACTGTAGTGCCGTTCAATGCGCCGGCGATCCTTGGACCACAGATGAAAGCAGGTGGACTCTTTGTGGGCCGGCTCTCTCCGGTCCACGGGGGAGAGATGTGGAGAGACCTCGTCTTGCAGAGCGTCTCCTCACCTTGCGTCCTCTCCAGGGGGGGGGGTTCCAACACACGGTAGTGTCGGGGGTCTTTATCCATAGAATAATCAAAGTATCCAAAGCATAATCCGTGCCTGGGAAGGCGGGCTGTCGTCGGTAGAATAATCCGGTATACAGGTCCACTCGCTCGTCGGCTCTGGGGCTCCTCGGGTGCAGCTTCACATAGGGTCAACCACCCTGGGTAAGCAGCCAGTTCTCTGCCCGAAACGATGGGGTACTGACTACGGTAGTATTCTCACCGCACGAAGCACTATATATTAACAGACTATTATTAGCTTAATAGACTACGTCCAACTCGACGATATAGTGCCAAATATGACTATTCAAATATTAATATACACGATGTCTCAATACCGATGGTAGGCCGAACTTGGCCTTACTCCCACACGTGGCATCGCGGGGAGGCTTTACGTCTGTGACTCTATTGGAGGGTAAGAAACTGGACTGAAAAGAAAGTCCTACTTTAGTAGCGCAGTATATATACGCACTATGAACAAATAGTCCCATTAGTGGTGCGGTAGCCAAATTCCTACGCGGAACTAGGACTTGTTCGTACATGTCGAGCGGTACGTTTGAACTGGGTCTGAGGGGTATGGCAGCCTGGCACCAAGGTCTCGACCAATAGTAGAATGGAGACTATTATGGGATGTTCAGTAGGCTAGAATGGATATTCAATGCATATTGTACAAGGAATATACAAGGGATATCAGGGAATATTAGAGAATATACAAATACAATTAAATATATATATATAAATAAATATATATATTCGGTTTAATCTGGCCCTTCACAACAGCCACCCCCTGAATAGGTCCCAGACCTAATCAGTTAAACAGAGACAGATTAATCGCGTTGTCTATTTACACATAAGGGTTTGCTGTAGGGGTCAGTCAACTTCACAAAGTCATAGGGTTGTAGGGTCATGGTCATCATCGATTGTGTCTGGGAGTCGAGGCAGTTCTATGAGCCTTGCCACGGGACGGGTGTAAGTGCGACCCTGGACGAGCACTTCAGCTGCTCGGACCTTGCCGTCGGCACCGGTGATCACTTTGCTTACGCGGCCGGCCGGCCACATAGCTCTGGGCAGTGATTGATCAATAATCATGACGACTGTTCCTCCTGTCAAATTGTCTCTCTCCTTTACCCACTTCTGGCGGGTCTGTAGAGACGGTAGGTAGTGCAGTAGGAAACTGTTCCAAAACTTGTCGGCTAATACTTGGCTGTACCTCCACATTCGTCGGCCGTTCGCTTCTTCAGGCCGGTACATTTTCTGGGGTAATGTGGGATCTAGCCGCCCCATCAGGAGTGTGTTGGGGGTAACTGGGTCGATATCCGCCACATCACTGGAGACATATCCGAGGGGCTTCGAGTTAAGTACTCCCTCAATCTCCGTGAGGACTGTCATTAGGACTTCTTCCGCCACAGTCTGAGCCCCAAGTACTGCGTACAGGGCTGTCTTTATGGAGCGCACTTCTCGTTCCCAAGTGCCACCGAAGTGGGGTGCGTTTGGGGGGTTGAATTGGAAATCAACCTGTGCTGGAGCGAGGTGGGTCTTAAGTTCTGGGCCCATAGCTTGGAAGCTCTCTCTCAGCTCTCTTTCGCCGCCTTTAAAGTTTGTCCCATGATCGGACAATAGGGTAGACGGTCTTCCTTTCTTTATGTGCAGCGGGCCAAAGCAGTCCATACCCGTTGAGTGGAATGGCTTGTCACCGATTCGGAGGCGACATGGAGGAAGGTCAGCCATCCTTGGTATGCTGGGCTGCGCGCGCCACTTGCGGCAGTCTAGACATGTTCGTTGGAAGCGTCGTACCGCCTCTCTTCCTTGTAGGATCCAGTAACGACGTCTGATTTCCGCGAAGACTCTTTCTGCTCCTGCGTGATGTACATCCTCATCGTATTTCTTTATAATCAGCTCTGTGACCTTGTGTCGGCTGTTCAATACGATCGGGTATTTAATGTCATCCGGTAGATTGGGGGCTCTGCGTAGGCGACCACCCACTCTGATGAGGGTGTGAGCGTCGCTCTCGGGGGCCAGGTGAATTAATCTGCTGTCGGAAGGGACGGGCTTTCCTCCCTGTAGACAGGCCAATTCATCGGGGAACGAGTCTCTCTGGGCTCGCTGCAGTAGAAGCAATTCTGCTTCCTCGTAGTTAGCTGCTGACATATCAGCGGGGGACTTGCACTCCGGGTGGTACCGCAGGAATGTTCTTTGTTGTGCACTCTCTATGGACGTGCAATCGTTTATGTTAGGGTCGGTGGAGGCTACGGTGCTCAATCCACAGAACACAGACTTCTTAATTTCCACCTCCTCTGGACTTGCTTCCCTCGGGATAGGCATGGGCCACTGTCCTTCCGGGAGTCTTAGGAATGCGGGGCCGTCACTGTAGACATTGCGACGGGTGAGGTCATCCAGGGGCATCCCCCGGGTGATGACGTCAGCTGGGTTCTGTTTTGTATCAACGTAGCGCCACTCTGTTTCTCCGGTTAACTCTTCGGTTAAGTCTTGAATCTCGGTGACTCTGACTCCCACGAAGACTTTGTACTTGCATGAGTCCGATTTGATCCAGGCGAGTACCGTCGTGGAATCTGACCACAGGATTGTTCTAGACACCGGTATGGTGAGCTCACGTTGGATGAGCGTGGCTAGGTGCGCTCCGGCTAGGGCTGCGCAGAGCTCTAGACGTGGGATAGATTGTTGCTTGCGTGGGGCTATTCTCGAGCGGGCGAGGACAAATGCTGTGTAGATCTCTCCCCCCTGGTCTTGGGCCCGCAAGTAGGCTACTGATCCGTATGCGACCTCTGAGGCGTCACTGAAGACGTGTAAGTCCATTTTACATGTCTCTGGCCTCACCGTGGGTGGGAAGTAGCTTCGGCGCATATTAACGCCTGGGAGTGAGTGGAGCTCCATCTCCCACTCTCTCCAGGTGGATGCAAGGTGTGCGGGAATGGGGTCGTCCCAGCCCTGGTCCTTGTCCCACAATGCTCGTACAATCATTTTTGCCCTGGTGGTGTACGGTAGAATACATCCTAGCGGGTCATATTGTCGGGCGAGTGTTGTGTACACACTCCGTCTGGTGGTCGGCGCCGCCGCCGGCCTTCCCTGCTCCGTAGTCAGGGGCTTGTGTCTGTAGTGAAGCGAATCTGTTTTGAATCGCCACACCAATCCCAGGGTCATCTCCTGGGCTTCTCCCGGGATTGTAGCCATCCAGGTCTCGCTGCTGGCTGCCTTGTCCTCGGAGGAGAGGCTGCGCAGTACTTGCGGATCGCTGCTGGCCCACTGCCTGAGATCAAAGCCGCCTTTGATCAATGAGGCGCGGAGTTTAATCAGGAGAGCCTCGGCTTCTTCCTGGGTTGAAAGGCTTTGTAGACAGTTGTCTACGTAGAAGCTGTTCTTTACGCTGTGTCGGACCTCTTCGTCCGCTGCTGGGTCCTCTGCTACATGTTTCTGTAGTGCAAATGTCGCACAGCAGGGGCTGCACGTCGTTCCGAAGGGGAGGACTTCCCATTGGTAGATGGCTGGGTGCTCATCTCCTGGCTTCTCTCTCCATAGGAACCGTAACAGGGGCTTGTCCGCCTCTACTAATCTCACCTGCAGGAACATTCCTTTAATGTCCCCGCTGATGGCCACCTTTTCCTGGCGGAAGCGGAGTAGAACGCCGAGTAGGGAGGGGCCGAGTGTGGGACCGGGCAGTAACTCTTTATTCAGATTTTGGGATCCGATCTGGTAGCTGCAGTTAAATACTATGCGGTCTTTACCGTTGTGATGGACCTTGTGGTGGGGCATGTACCACGATTCAGTGGTCTGGTCAGCCTCTTTAATGTCCATCTTTGTGACGCGTCCCGCTGTGATGAGCTTCTCAATCTCAGCGCGGTATACACTCTCTTGGGCGGGGTTCTTGGCTAAGCGCCGCTCCGTGTTCAGCAGGTACCGTTCTATGGCGTCTGTCTTGGCGTGGAAAGTAGGCATTCCTTCTCGCCGCAGGAGTGGCGTGGCGTATCTCAACACGCCGTTGACCGGGACTCTCTTGGTCCCTGTCTCGAGGAGGTGAATGGCGTAAATGTCATCTTTAGAGCGAATGTCTTTCTTTCCATTCTTAAAGGGCATTTGTTCCAAGCTCCATAGCCGCTCTACGTGTTGCAGGAGTGCGGTTTCTCCCTCTTGGTCTCGGGAGTGGAGACATCTAGTGGCTGTACTTCGGTTGAGAGATTTGGCGAGCGGGCCTTGGAGAGTCCATCCCAAACGGGTCTCGACTGCTGCAGGACAGCCTCGGGGTCCGGTATGAACCCGGTCTATCGGGACAATGAGGTCTGCATGGTCGGAGCCTATCAACAGGGTCGGCATAGCATTGTCTATGAGCGGGATCGGTAACTTGCGCAGATGTGCATATTTCTCCATCAGCTTGGCGACGGGGTATGTGTACCGCGACAGTCCTATTTCTTGGCTGGTGAAAGCGTCTGCAATCTGGTACCGTCGCTCAGGCTGGCCGCTTGCTGCGATAGAGAATGAGACATTCTCGCCCTTTATCGTCTTCAAATCTCGTCTTATTGTCCGAATTGTCATTTGGGTTTCGCTTCCCCGCAGCCCTAGCTGGGCCGCAGCGGAGGCGAGCAGCAGGGTCTTCTCTGACCCGTCATCGAGGACGGCGTAAGTGTCCAGGACTTTATTCTGGTAGCTTAGTGTCACACGCACTACTTTTAGGAGTACTCGGGCTCCACTGCTGCTGGCGGGATCGATGTACATGACGCTCGCTTTGCGGCTGGATGGTGCAGGTGAAGGGCGCCGTCTGTTACTGTCGTGAAGTATGTCCAGATGGGCTCCATCGCACTTGGTGCACCTTTTCTTTAAGCGGCATTCGGCTGCCATGTGTGAGCGCGCACAGCGAAAACAGCGCTTGTTGGACTTTATCCATTGACCTGCTTCCTCCGCGTTCAGCTTGGGGAAGGAGTCACATTGCGCTAGCCAGTGTTCTTTCTCACAGTAGGGGCACACTATCTTCCACTTCTCCGTTCTGGAGGGGGTACTGTGGCTCCTGCTGCTCGGTACTGACTCCGATTGGTGCATCACAGTCACCGATCTTCTTCCATCATTTAGTCGTCTGGTTCCTTCTCTGGAGCCAGGGGTGCTCCGTCCGAATGTATCTAGCCGTAGGCTGCTGACTTCTCTCGCCAGGAAGTCTGCTAGATCGAGGAGGTTCGGTTCGGGGCCATTCGGGTCTCTGTGGTCCCTCTGCCGCCCAAAGCGCTCCCGACGAGCGGGCGGCAGCTTCTCCAGGATCCCCTCCACATTTGAGTTGGCGTAAAGTTCATACTTCCCCCTCTCCCCTTGCGCTCCCAACATCCCCACCAGGGACTGCACTCTGATGGACAGGTCGTCCAGTGCTCGATTGTCTATTGCTGGGGGTAAGCGGTCGATGTGTCGGATCTCCTGGATCACGTAATCCCATATGCGCCCATACCTCTGGTCCAATGCTACCAGCGCTGCTGTGTATGGGGTGGTGGAAGTCGCGTAGGCGAGCGCTATATTATGTGCGCGGGGCACCTTTAAGTGCTGCAGTAGGATGGCGTATTTGTGGCGTTCATCCAATACATCCACCAACATGGTCTCCAGACACATGCGGAGTTCTGTATACTGGGCCCGGTTCTCTTGGGTGAAGTCGGGTACCATAGGCGTGCCAATGTATGACGCTGACTGTGGATACATCGGCGAGCGTTGGGGGGGAGGCCTCCTAGGCGAGTCTCCTCCCGCTCCTTGGTATGGGCTGGTACCGGCAGTGTACCATGGCCCGCTTGTCCAGGTGCTGTTCCTCGGTGCGGGTCGTGCGTCGTGCTCACCCGTGTATAGAGTCGGGGGTCTGTAGCGCAGCTCCGCGGGAGTATAGCCTGGGCTGTACCGGACCTCCTGGTCCGGTAGAGTACTGTGCTGTCTTCGGGCGCGGTTCTCCTCCTCTTCCTCTTCGTCTTCAGTTAGGTCATCCAGTGCTTGTAGTCTCTGGTTTAGCCTCTCCACAGGATATGCTGCTCCTTCCCGGTTGCTAGGTCTCGCTTGGACCGGTGGGGGGAGGTGGTCTGTGGGGGGTATAGACCTCGTCTGTTGGTCAAGTTCAGGGTTGTTTACTCGGCTAGGGGATGCCGCCCTGGAGGTGTGTCTAGACGAGTTCCTGGAGCCTCTGGCGGAGGGAGAGGGTGTTGTCCGTCTGATCAGCTGTTCTATTAGTTGCGCTTGCTGTCTGTCGCGCTCTGCGTCCCGTAGAGCACCAGCAGCTGCTCGCTGGCTGTCTGCTCGGTCTCGGGCCACATTCTCTTCCATCTGAATGCGTCTTATTTCCAGGCGTATGTGCTCTTCTTCGCTCCGTTGCTGTAGCTGCAATCGATCGCGTTCACCCTGGAGTCTATCGCGTTCAGTAGAGGCTTTCAGGCTGACGAGGAATGCCTGCTGTAGGGTCCTCTCTGCCTCGCTGGGAGAAGGCGGTTGTATAGGGGAGCCTTCCCTCGGGGTACTCCTTGCGGAGCCTTGGAGCTCTATCTCCACGGTGCTCTCCCCGTCTTCTTCCGTGCCGAGTTCTCTCTCTGTAGCGTTGTATTCCTCCCGGGACTCATCGGGGACTACTTCTTCAGTACTGGCGGGGTGTGAAGTCATGTCTGGTTCCCACTGGTCCCCACCGTGAACTTGGTCAGTTACATTAGAGCCCGTAGGGGCCTCTATGGTCGGGATAGTCTGGGCGTTGGGGTTAGACATACTTTTACTTTCTAGTTTTACCGCGTTTACTGTTAGTAGAAGACTAGGTTGTTGACTGACAGCGTAAGCCTCTAAGTACTGAGGGAGCCGTCGTTCGCGCTGCGGGCGTTGGTTAGGAGGATCGTTTCGTGGAGTGTTCATCATAGGCCATTTCAATATTAATAACACTATATTAATATTACACTAATTACCCTCCGGCTCGAAGGACCAATTGTAACTGAGGGGTACAATTCCCTGACTGTATTACTAGATATGATACTTACTACCACTACCTTTGTACTTAATATTCGGCCACCCAGTACACGGCATAAATATATTATCATGAACACTCTCACGTAGATGAAACGGATCCAACACAAATGTACGAATTAGAAACAGGTCTTTATTTCCTACACAGCGATGGTGTGTAGAATAAGCACTTAATCACTTAATTACATTTATGAATTGAAATAGTATGCACTTTTATGGCAAGGAGTATTCGTCGGTATATCAATAGATAATGTCCAATCTCTGAAGGCGCAGGTGGTAAATATACGACCTGGAATAGTTAAGGAATAACAGCAATGATACTTTAATGATTATAGGCTGGATACACTAGAGGGGGTTAATCCGGTCGCTTGTAAGCCGACAGGAGTAGGAGGGGGGGGGGTAGAATCCAGCTGCCTCGTCCGGCCAAGGGTATCCCAGGTGAACCCACTGTAGTGCCGTTCAATGCGCCGGCGATCCTTGGACCACAGATGAAAGCAGGTGGACTCTTTGTGGGCCGGCTCTCTCCGGTCCACGGGGGAGAGATGTGGAGAGACCTCGTCTTGCAGAGCGTCTCCTCACCTTGCGTCCTCTCCAGGGGGGGGGGTTCCAACACACGGTAGTGTCGGGGGTCTTTATCCATAGAATAATCAAAGTATCCAAAGCATAATCCGTGCCTGGGAAGGCGGGCTGTCGTCGGTAGAATAATCCGGTATACAGGTCCACTCGCTCGTCGGCTCTGGGGCTCCTCGGGTGCAGCTTCACATAGGGTCAACCACCCTGGGTAAGCAGCCAGTTCTCTGCCCGAAACGATGGGGTACTGACTACGGTAGTATTCTCACCGCACGAAGCACTATATATTAACAGACTATTATTAGCTTAATAGACTACGTCCAACTCGACGATATAGTGCCAAATATGACTATTCAAATATTAATATACACGATGTCTCAATACCGATGGTAGGCCGAACTTGGCCTTACTCCCACACGTGGCATCGCGGGGAGGCTTTACGTCTGTGACTCTATTGGAGGGTAAGAAACTGGACTGAAAAGAAAGTCCTACTTTAGTAGCGCAGTATATATACGCACTATGAACAAATAGTCCCATTAGTGGTGCGGTAGCCAAATTCCTACGCGGAACTAGGACTTGTTCGTACATGTCGAGCGGTACGTTTGAACTGGGTCTGAGGGGTATGGCAGCCTGGCACCAAGGTCTCGACCAATAGTAGAATGGAGACTATTATGGGATGTTCAGTAGGCTAGAATGGATATTCAATGCATATTGTACAAGGAATATACAAGGGATATCAGGGAATATTAGAGAATATACAAATACAATTAAATATATATATATAAATAAATATATATATTCGGTTTAATCTGGCCCTTCACAACAATTATCATTATTATGATGATTACTATGATTATTGAATCTGTTCTTACTTTTTCCACACTGTTTCTACCCCGACTCCCCAGTTAGCTGTCTTTCACCAGCAAGTCCTCCTCAAGGCCAAGTCTATGTTGGACAGTTTAGACACTGACCACCCCCTTCACTCTGAGTGTGAAACCCTACCCTGACCTCAGGTCATAGAGTCAGAGTGTCCCGGTTTAAAGGGATATTTCACTACAAGTAAGCTAGGGTCGACTGCTGTCAACACCACCATTCCTAAAACAAAGCGGGGCTCGCAACTCATTATTAGTTCCAAGGTGTTTAATTGACAAAAAGGCAGATGCAACGTTTCGACCCTTCTGGTCTTCTTCCACCATTCCTCCCAGGTGTCAGGCTCCTCATTCACTTGCATTAATCTTGAGGACCAAGTCTAAATATAATACGTCTGCAGTATAAACAAACTATACAGTAACACTATTATGTGTAGTACATTCTGAGTCAAATCATGTACTTGTTTCTTTTTAGCTAATGTTACCATTTTAAAATCATCAGTACAGGAACTATTTCTCACTTGAGGTGTTGTTTAACTGTCAACTTTTCACAGAATGTTTAGAATCTTTCTTCCAGCAAGGCAGCCAGGTAACCATGGTAACCACTCCCTGAACATTCCATGCAGGGAAAACATCCACAGCACACGCAAACCTATACAACTAATTGACGGGATCGGCTTTTTAAATCTGTAAATACACATCAAATGCCAAAAACAAACACGTACCATTGACTCAGAATTGTTTATTTTATTGAAATCTGTACAGCACTAGTTGTTTAATTTGTTGTTTGTTTATTTCCCCAAGGGGATCAATAAAGGAATATTTTATCTTATCTTCTCTTTATACTTCAGAAGTGTGATATTTAGACGTGGTCCCCAAAATGAATGGAAGTGAATGAGGAGCCGGACACTGGGGAGGAGCGGTGGTGTTGACAGCAGACGGCAGGGGGTCACTAGTTTACTAGTGGACGACTTTACATAGAGGGAAGATTGCTGATCTTTGAAGTGAAATATCCCTTTAAGTGCAATAGGAGGAGCAACAGCTCCTTTGTTCCCTGTGCAATAGCGCTGCTCTTTGGATGTTGTTTACTGTGTTGTTGTGTTGTGTATTATTGTATGTCCAGAACATTTTGTACTTGTGTTGTTTTTCCTCTTGACTGGCCCCTGACTGCAAGTCGAATTTCCCATCTGGGATAATACAATTGAACTGAACTGAACTGAGCTGAACTGAACTGAACTGAACTGAACTGAACTGAACTGAACTGAACTGAACTGAACTGAACTGAACTGAACTGAACTGAACTGAGCTGAACTGAACTGAACTGAACTGAACTGAACTGAACTGAACTGAACTGAACTGAACTGAATGCTTGATGCTCATTTCCGTGACAACGTTAGCGATCCTTCTAAGGCAGTGATCTTAAGTGGAAACACTAGGAATCAAATGGACAATGAAACAATAATTGATACCTGCGTCAAATAATCACACTATATTTGATCAAACTAAAAACTAAAAACTAAAATGCCAAATTGAAAGCTATCTGTCTCTTGGGGGGGCGTAGCATGTTTTTGCTGTCATGGTTACACAGTGTCACTGGTTTGTGGCAGTTACGTGCTTACTGTATTTACTTATATAACCATAATAATAACCATATGATTTCATTACTGTACATTGGTGCACTGAACACTGTGACCTCATTTTCTACTTCTAATTTACATGCTATACTATGTTATTTGATACTATCTTGTCTAGCACAGTCTCTGGAGCGTAACAGTAAGAAGCATTTTGTATGAAAGTATTCTGTACTTCTGTATGACAACTATTAAAGAAACTTGAACTTGAACTTGAACTTGAAGAAAGTAGACCTCATCGCTTTTCTACAACTTATTATAGACACACGGTGATGGTCCCTGAAACAGCTAGCATGTAGTAAGCATGTGGTGAACTGCTAGGTTATCAAACCAGTGACACTGTCTATCCATGACAACAAAGACAGGGTGGCCCAATGAGACAGATAGGCTACCCTAAAATTAATTTTTTTTTCTCGTTTGTAAATGACATAAAATCAAATGTGACATGATTATTTCATTGGAAGATATGAATTCTTTCTGAATTATCTTGAATTTTTTAATTTCAATTCTCCTTTAAAGCTGCACCGGGTAGTTTTGAAAATAAATAACACCTCTATAATAATAACTACAAATGCTTGAATATTGTTTTAAAGCTGCGCCGGGGAGTTTTGAGAAGAAAAAGATTACCTCTACAATAGCTAGTTACAAATGCTTGAATTTTGTTTATAATATCGACACAAATCCCCAAAAATCACCCTTTGAAACTAAGTGAACCAACATTGCTCTTATCTTCTTTTAAACAAAGTGAACCAACATTGCTCTTAGAGGATGCTTCTTTGAAACGAAGTGAACCAACCTTGCTCTTAGAGGATGCTTCTTTGAAACAAAGTGAACCAACATTGCTCTTAGAGGAAGTGTCTTTAAAACAAAGTGAACCAACATTGCTCTTAGAGGATGCTTCTTTGAAGCAAAGTGAACCAACATTGCTCTTAGAGGAAGTGTCTTTGAAACAAAGTGAACCAACATTGCTCTTAGAGGATGCTTCTTTGAAGCAAAGTGAACCAACATTGATCTTAGAGGAAACTTCTTTGAAACAAAGTGAACCAACCTTGCTCTTAGAGGATGCTTCTTTGAAACAAAGTGAACCAACATTGCTCTTAGAGGAAGCTTCTTTGAAACAAAGTGAACCAACATTGCTCTTAGAGGATGCTTCTTTGAAACAAAGTGAACCAACATTGCTCTTAGAGGAAGCTTCTTTGAAGCAAAGTGAACCAACATTTCTCTTAGAGGAAGTGTCTTTGAAGCAAAGTGAACCAAAATTTCTCTTAGAGGATGCTTTTTTGCACGGTAAAGGTGGTTGGAGGGTAGGACAACCACAGCCAATCAGATAATAAAGATATATCATACTTTATGCAGCTTTAATGTACCAGCAACATGTTGATTTGAAGGGGAATGGCCATTCTCTCTGCTTGAGTCCTGTGCTGGAGGGTTATCTGGAGGCTTTTGTATTTATATTATGCTCATTAGGTATTGATGAGGCTTGTCAATTATTAACCCGTTTTCCCCCATTACGGTGACCACGGTGACCTCAAGGTATACGAGTCACGCATCAGAGTTGATGTCACTCACACCGCTTTTTGTTTAAGGTGAAACATAGAGGCACGTAGATGCACACACAGGGGCTCACATACACGCACACACGTGTAGGCAGACACACACATGTTAGGGGACGCACACACATAAAACATATGAGCCCACACATGCACATCCACATGCACATGCACACGCACACACACCTACACACACACACACACACACACACACACACACACACACACACACACACACACACACATGCATGCATGCATAAACACATACACACACACACAACTCGAAACATTGCCTGTTAATTGCCTTTATACCTGCATCACTGTACATATTAATATTACAATATTACTCAGTAGTACTCATTTATATATTTTATACCCAGTTTAATCACCTGTACATTGTATGTTACTATCGCACTTTACTGTTACATTTGCACAGGATTCTTCTCTTTGTCTGCCAAGTGTGTTATTTTTTTATTGCCTAAATAATGAAATCAATAAAAATATTGAACTAATTAAAGCATAAATTCTTCCCGCTAGCCTACTTTGTATCCTTACCACTGGTATGAAGCATGAGAAAAGAAACTCTCAATGTTGCCAAGTGAAAGGGCTTTAACACTTTGAGCGCCGGAACCGAGTATAGTCGGGTTAACTCGCCGAACGTTCGGCGCCAGACCCGAGTATAGTCGGGTTTTGGTCGTTATTTATTTTATTTGCTATTTCCATTCATACTCCATCCAGGAAGGCTGTGCAGGCTGTCCGAATGGGTCTGAGATCGCAAACGTCCAATACCGCCGCCTGCCGCCTTGCAGCCGGTATTGCACATCCTTGGAAACTCTCTGGCTTGGTCTGTCCGTCGATCTAAAAAGTCTGGTCCGGGTTTTCCTAGTCGGGCAGGAGTAACGTTTATAACACATGGATTGAGGATAATCAAGCACAACACGATCGAAATCAATACTTGGAATGGCGATCAGATAATTGGAATATTCTTTTTGGAGTACATCCTAGTCAAGGTAAGGGCTATATGGTATCAATCTTGCGTTAATCGAAGAATCCCTTCCCCTCAATCGGAGCGTATGTGTGTCATGTACTGTGTAACGTATTCCATTGGTGACGATCGAAGCATAGAACCCCCCCCCCACCCTTTCATACATGCATGATGAAACATAATACCGATAATATAGCGTTGATTTCAGATTGATTGTTGATCCAGGCGAGGAATGCCACGTTTTCTAGTGAAATGCACTAAACGCTGCATAGCGGCGTTTCCTGGGATTACACATAATTACTCTAAAACTATACTCATATTCACCACGGTATAATACGGGAATGTATGGATGAAAAAAGTATTTCTTTTTCACAAATTGAACGATAGATACTCAATGTCAAATGGGCAATAGTTTTATATCCATAGCTATGATATTTAATATAGTTTTATCCCTGCAAACACCGGCATGTATCCCCATTCATTAAAGCACTGGTATTCTTGCCACACGGCCCACAGCGACCTCTGGCGCTGAAAGTGTTAAGAATGCTATTCTGACCGTTGAATAAAGCTGGTGTTGATATTTCTGGAATATATCTGAATCCTTCCTGTGTTTTTGTTTAGAAATCCAAGGCAGACAGCCTGCAGAGTCGACAGGTGCTCGAGCGCAGACAGCCTGCAGAGTCGACAGGTGCTCGAGCGCAGACAGCCTGCAGAGACGACAGGTGCTCGAGCGCAGACAGCCTGCAGAGACGGCAGGTGCTCGAGTGCAGACAGCCTGCAGAGACAAGAGGTGCTCGAGCGCAGACAGCCTGCAGAGACGACAGGTGCTCGAGCGCAGACAGCCTGCAGAGACAAGAGGTGCTCGAGTGCAGACAGCCTGCAGAGACAAGAGGTGCTTCAGCGCAGACAGCCTGCAGAGACGACAGGTGCTTCAGCGCAGACAGCCTGCAGAGACGACAGGTGCTTCAGCGCAGACAGCCTGCAGAGACGACAGGTGCTTCAGCGCAGACAGCCTGCAGAGACAAACAGGTGCTTCAGCGCAGACAGCCTGCAGAGACAAGAGGTGCTTCAGCGCAGACAGCCTGCAGAGACAAGAGGTGCTTCAGCGCAGACAGCCTGCAGAGTCGACAGGTGCTCGAGCGCAGACAGCCTGCAGAGACGACAGGTGCTCGAGTGCAGACAGCCTGCAGAGACAACAGGTGCTCGAGCGCAGACAGCCTACAGAGACGACAGGTGCTTCAGCGCAGACAGCTGTTGATCATGCTGCTCGGTTCGGTTCACGAGGGCAGAAAATAGGAACATAGGTCATTCAATTAAATTCAATTAATTTGAAGTCTTATGTTTATATTTTTTCATTATTTTCATTATTTCTATTTATTGTCATCATTGTTGTTATTATTATTGTTGTTGTTGTTGTTGTATTGTGAAGTCTTGTTTATTATTATTATTACTGTATTGTGTTATCATTTTTATTTAATTTTTTATCTTAAGTCATTAACACTTTGGGTGCCGGAAAACGCTTTACAGCGTCATTCCCGGCCATGCTCAAGTTGCTGAAGGACGCTTTACAGCGTCTTTAATATCAATATTTCAAAAATCTGTGATCGGATTCATATTTCCCCTCCGCTGGCCTGAGATCCACCAGGAGGACCCACTGAGCTCTCTGGCGGTTCAGGAGCGCCATCTGGTGGCCGATCGGCGCAATCGCCAAACAGGAAGTGCTGTGGAGGTTGCTCGTCACAATATATAGCGATCCATTGCCAATAACTCGATAAACAACATGATTTGGACGTATATAGTATTATACAAGCTGGAAATGGTTCATCAGGATAAACATCCCATAATCGAAAACGGTCTACACCACGCTGATCGTCCAACGGCGCGAGGAAGATCCGGTAAGATTCAGCGTTATTTTTGAACGTGTTCCATATAAACTGTTATGATGAACATATGACCCACACTAGATGAATGATATAACGCTGCCCACGGAATTATAAACGATCCCCCGCCCATCCGGTCATCATCAGATCATACGTAGATCATTCTAGAAGTACGTCCAATTGAAATTTTTTATATCGCCCCGATTGCCATCAAACTGTATTTCATCATCAATATAATGCATTTGGGGCTATAGATCACGTTCTGGAGAAAGCTGCAGAAAGAGATGAAAACATACTTATACATTAGACCATACTTTACTATGAATATGTGAATGAAAAAGTTGAACGTTGCTACACAATGAACAATACATATAGGACTTTGAATGGGCCCTAATAATGGCAATGTAGCAATAGAATTTAAAAAGTTATAGCCATGCAAAGAAGGGGTACTTCTC
>NC_140180.1:11112788-11122788 GCF_963971535.1 Notolepis coatsorum | reverse complement strand
GGTGTGATGCTGCTGTGTGCAGCACATGGGATATGGCGTCCTCCGTGGACCTGTTGGGGCGGTATGCAAATTGCAGGGGGTCCATGTTGATGGGGAGGGAGGAGCAGATGTAGCCCTTTACTAGCTTCTCAAAGCACTTCATGGCTATGGAGGTGAGAGCTACAGGGCGGTAGTCGTTGAGGCAAGCAGGCTTGGATTTTTTGGGTACAGGGATAATAGTGGACTTCTTCAGGCAGGTGGGGATGACAGCCTGTTCTAAGGACAGGTTAAATATGTCAGTGAATACTGGGGCCAGTTGGTCGGCACAGACTTTTAGGACGCGGCCGGGGATGCCGTCCGGACCTGCTGCCTTCCTGATATTCACTTTTTTAAAGGTCCGCCTCACCTCATGCTCTGTTACCCTGAACACTGCGCCTCCATCAGCAGCCGACCCCCCCCCCCCATTGCCGAGGCTTGTGAGCTGGTGTTGTTATTACCAGCATCAAACCTCGCATAGAAGGTATTGAGGTCGTTTGCTAAGGAGATGTCACTGTTCAGTTTGAGGGAGGCGCCTTTGTAGTCTGTCATCGTTTTGAGCCCCTGCCACATAGCTCTAGAGTCAGCTTGTTCAAACTGGAGTTCAATTTTATCCCCGTAGCGCCGTTTGGCCTCTGACACTGTCCTCCTTACGTTGTGTTGCGCCACCTTGTGGTCGTTCATGTTGCCTGCCACTAGGCCGTCATTGTATGCTTTGGTGCGCTCTCTCAGAGCTTCACGGACGGATTTGTCTACCCAGGGTTTTTGATTTGGGTAAACTTTCATTTTGGTAGTGGGGATTGTTTCTTTCACCCTAGTACAGACATAGTCCAGCACTGTCTCCGTGTAGGCATTAATGTTATCTGTGTCGCGGAATACAATCCAGTCTGTGTTGTGAAACACTGACACTAGTGTATCCTCTGACGTCACATCCCATTTCTGCACCTCTCGCGAGACTACGGGAGTACTTTTAATTCTTTGTCTGTACTTTGGTGTAAGGAAAATGGATGCGTGATCTGACTTGCCAAAGCCACTATCAGAATGAGCCTTGTAGCCACCTTTAAATTGCGTGTAACAGTGATCTAGGATGTTACCGCCTCTGGTGTTGCAAGTCACATGCTTGACTGTGCGTGCCGTCAGGAAATAGGAGACTCGATTTTCGGCTCGCCGCAAGAGCGTGCGTGCGTACACATATACTATCGATAATCTAGCGTTTATTTGAAAACGATTCATGACATGGCCGAACAATGACAACGTTCTAGAATATTCCAGTAAAAGGCGATTATCATGGAATGTGTTGTTTTTTCCGTGAAATCGAGTGATTTTCAAAATGCTAGAAAACGGAAATGACGCAGTAAAAAAACAATCTGCCATGACAATGTTGACTGGAAAATGAGTCTTTGATAAGCGACGGGCAGATTAGACACATAATTAAAAACATAGATTAGGCGATATTAACGTTAACATTGGAGTGGATGTGGGCATTCAAGGGACTAATAAGAAATTACACTTGGGCAGTCAAAGTGTTAAGGATGAGAGTGAGTTTAACCCACAGCACCGCTACTCGCCACAGTCGCTTCACCACATCTGAGGTCCATCGTGACGGCGCCTCGCGGTGCCATCCGTTACATACGGACAAAATGAGCAGGAACAGTTGAGTTTGTTCAGGGTTCCCACAGACATTGCAAAATGAAATTCAAGGACTTTCAAGTACTTTTCTAAGCACTATTTTCCATTTTAAAAGGGCATTTAAAAGGACATTTTTAAAGGGCATTTAAAAGGACAATTTACTTTTAAATGCTGTTTCTTCATTGGAAAAGAAATCGGATCCAATATTTATGGCTTAAAACCAATTTCCGACAATTAGTTACACTTTAGATTAAAAAAATGCTATAGTTCTTGATTCAGAACTATTTTATCATGGATGAACAAAACTTTCGATGCGAATGGTTGATTGGAATTTCAGGGAATTTTTTGCACATTGTTTAAAAAAAATTGGCTTTTTGAAGGAATTCCAGGCCTTGACTTTTTATTTTTATTTTATCAAGCACTTTAACCACTTCAGGGACCTTGTGCGAACCCTGTTTGTTGTCAACAATGTGACCCTCAACAGAGGTTACTTCTCTGTATTTCTCCCTTAGTTCCCTTAGTTCCCTCTCTGTGTTTGACCCTGCACATGGACTTCTGGATTTAGTGACCAAGTTTTAACTGAGATGCTGGATTATGACGCACGCACGCAAGTCATTAGGGAGCGACAGTGGCTCAGTAGGTAGAGCGGTCGTCCGGTAATCAGAAGCTTCCCCGTCCTCCTGTCAAGCGCGTCGAAGTGATGAGTAAGACACTTAACCCCTACATTATTTACATTTAGTCATTTAACTGAGCGCTTTTATCCAGGAAGGGTACAACTCTGGCGGCTCAGGGTCAGTAACAGTGTTCGTCAAACAGTGTTGAACTTGGCTGCTACAGTCTAGAGTGCATCGTAGTAAAGACATGTTAGCATAGTAGGTAGTAATATACCGTACTTTTCGGACTATAAGCCGCAGCTTTTCCCCTAATTTTTTCGACCCTGCGGCTTATATAACGGTGCGGCTTATATGTGACTCGACGTGACCAAACCCGAAAATGTAAAAATCTAAATATAGCTTTTTTTGACTGCATTGAAATGTTATTTATCTGTTCCCTTATTTTCTAAACTTAATACAACTTGTAAATGAGTTAATTCTTGTTATTTGTCCGACAGTATTGTGTCCCAATGCTAATTACATATGGTAATTAAACATTAAAACACCTGCGGCTTATAGTCCAGTGCGGCTTATATATGTACACATCATTCAATTTAGCTGCTGCGGCTTATAGTCAGGTGCGGCTTATAGTGCGAAAAGTACAGTAGGCAAGGTTAGTTAGAAAAGCGCATGATAGTAAAAGACGATGGTTAGTATTTAATTTTCTTTCGACGGCGGGAAATTGGGCGGGTTTCGGCAGTCCTGACTGTGGTGGGGGGGGGGGCGGGGGGGCTGTGATGAGCAGGTTGGCACCTTGCATGGTCGCCTCCGCCGTCGGTGTGTGTGTAATGTAAGGCAGGGTTGTAAAGCGCTTTGGATAAAAGCTGCTATATGAATGCAGTCCATTTACCATCTATACCTAATGGCTTCTTTGTGCCCATATAATGTAACTGTTTGTGGCAGGCATGGGGGCCGAGCAGATGCCCGCTGGTCTAATGTCACTAACAGCAGCCAGCCAGCAACACACACACACATCAACACCAACACCAACACAGACACACGCTTACACACACGCTTACACACACACACACACACACACATCAACACTAACACAGACACAGACACACGCACACACACACACACACGCACACACACACACACACACACACACACACACACACACACGCACACACACACACGCACAGTATAATTTCTTTGATTCATCGTGCTTGTATTTCAGATCACGATACATACCGACAGAAGAACTGTCAGCGACCAAGACTCAACATCAAAGCAGCGGTACAGTAACTTGTAATCGACAACGTTTTTTGTCCGCGCACTTCGCCGCTGTCTTCGTGCGACAGCAGGAGCCGTGTGACACAGCGGCCGGCGTGGAAAAAAGGAGTCGAGATCAGAGAGAAAACGACCCCATTGTGAAACAGAGCGAGCGGCTGCCTGCTGCTGACGACGTGGCGGTGACCTCTGAACTGCGTGACGCTCCCTGGTCGCTCGCTGTCGCTTCCCGAGCCGCGGTGCGTGAGTCAAATAAAACTCACAATGCTGAAGATGATGATAATGAAGCACAACACCAGGGGGGAGGGGGGGGGACGACGACGACAAACAACACATTCTGTACGAGACGTCCGGCGACAGCGTTTCCTCCGGGAAGGGCCGTCGCGTCGCTGACCGTTTTTTATAAAAAGCCCACTCGATCGTGAGTCACGACGAGAGCTCACAGGATGGAAAGAAAGAAAGAGAAAGAGAGAAAAGAATAGAGAGCGGAGGAGAGAGGAGAAACGGGGGGGGGGGGGGAGGGGGGGGGGATAGAAACAATCGAGGTCCTGTGTCGAGTCACGGTGGGACAGGATCTTTAGAGAGGATGACTGTAAATGAGTGACTGTGAGTCCGTGTTGAGCCTGAGTCACGCCGGCTCCTTCGTGTGGTTTTACTGCCGAGGCCGACCCGCTGCCCGTACGGGGAGGCAGCGGCGACGCTCTGGGAGACAAAGAGCTCCATTCTCTCCCTCGCGGCGGGTTTCGGGGGGGAATGGATGGCTGACGTACTTGATGAACACGCGCGCCGCCCCCTCCCACTCCACGGCGCGCATATTTCGGTACGCGTCACACTTTTTCAGCCGCTCGCTGCATGCTGCTGCATCTGATGGCGATTGGGGGGGTTTTTGGGGCGACATTCTTCGTCCTATCTTCGTCATCATCGGTATCTCTGTGTATAGTCCTGGGATTTGCATACAGGCAGGGAGGAAGCTGGAGGACGTGGGCTTGGACTCTCACACTGAGGGGGGAACTGTATAGGATGTGTACATTACAGACCACTGCACGTCCGCGTTACATTGGGCTCATGGAGGGAGAGAGCGGCGGGGGGGGGGGGGGGGGGGGGGGGGGGTCAGAAAATGAATGAATGTGGATGAGAGCCTCATTCATTCATTAATTTTCTCCCCCGCCCACTGCCCGATGATTTCAGAAAACCGGAAATGTTGCGGTGGTCTATAGTATGAGGTCATCCTAGGATAATAATAATAATAATAATAATAATAATAATAATAATAATAATAATAATAATAATAATAATAATAATAATAATAATAATAATAATAATAATAATAATAATAATAACTTTATTTGTATAGCACCTTTCATACAGGGGATTGCAGTTCAAAGTGCTTTACATCACTAAGAAATAAGACATAAAATATGTGTAAAACAAGCAGCAAGAGCAAAGCATAAAGTGGGATAAAATAATGCAGATATATTAATCAAATCATATCAGAACCTCACGTTCCAATGGGCTTCTTGAATTTCTGTAATCGGTTACAAAACATGATAAAGGTCATAGTATGCACCCAGCGGATAGTGGGGCGTAGAAATAATAATAATATTTCTAATAATTATATAATAATAATACAAATAAGTAAAATAATAGCAAGGGTAAAATGAGCAGACATATAAAATCACAGTTTTTCACATTAGGATCTAACATCCCAACAGGCCACCTTGTTTATGGTTTGATTCAGTTTTAGTAGAATAGAAAATACATGAATGATGAAATGAGCACATAAAGTGCAGACATACTATAAAATCACAGTTTTTTACAGTGCAATAAAATAGTTCTGGATCACTGAACTAATCACGGGGCTAATGGTAATGTCTGTCCTCTCTGGTCTCCGGGGCTAATGGTAATGTCTGTCCTCTTGTCTCCAGGGCTAATGGTAATGTCTGTCCTCTCTGGTCTCCAGGGCTAATGGTAATGTCTGTCCTCTCTGGTCTCCAGGACTAATGGTAATGTCTGTCCTCTGGTCTTCAGGGCTAATGGTAATGTCTGTCCTCTCTGGTCTCCAGGGCTAATGGTAATGTCTGTCCTCTCTGGTCTTCAGGGCTAATGGTAATGTCTGTCCTCTCTGGTCTCCAGGACTAATGGTAATGTCTGTCCTCTTGTCTCCAGGGCTAATGGTAATGTCTGTCCTCTTGTCTCCAGGGCTAATGGTAATGTCTGTCCTCTGTGGTCTCCAGGGCTAATGGTAATGTCTGTCCTCTGGTCTCCAGGACTAATGGTAATGTCTGTCCTCTTGTCTCCAGGGCTAATGGTAATGTCTGTCCTCTCTGGTCTCCGGGGCTAATGGTAATGTCTGTCCTCTTGTCTCCAGGGCTAATGGTAATGTCTGTCCTCTCTGGTCTCCAGGGCTAATGGTAATGTCTGTCCTCTTGTATCCAGGGCTAATGGTAATGTCTGTCCTCTTGTCTCCAGGGCTAATGGTAATGTCTGTCCTCTTGTCTCCAGGACTAATGGTAATGTCTGTCCTCTTGTCTCCAGGGCTAATGGTAATGTCTGTCCTCTCTGGTCTCCGGGGCTAATGGTAATGTCTGTCCTCTTGTCTCCAGGGCTAATGGTAATGTCTGTCCTCTTGTCTCCAGGACTAATGGTAATGTCTGTCCTCTCTGGTCTCCAGGACTAATGGTAATGTCTGTCCTCTTGTCTCCAGGGCTAATGGTAATGTCTGTCCTCTTGTCTCCAGGGCTAATGGTAATGTCTGTCCTCTTGTCTCCAGGACTAATGGTAATGTCTGTCCTCTCTGGTATCCAGGGCTAATGGTAATGTCTGTCCTCCTCTGGTCTCCAGGACTAATGGTAATGTCTGTCCTCTCTGGTCTCCAGGACTAATGGTAATGTCTGTCCTCTTGTCTCCAGGGCTAATGGTAATGTCTGTCCTCCTCTGGTCTTCAGGGCTAATGGTAATGTCTGTCCTCCTCTGGTCTCCAGGGCTAATGGTAATGTCTGTCCTCTCTGGTCTCCAGGGCTAATGGTAATGTCTGTCCTCTCTGGTCTCCAGGACTAATGGTAATGTCTGTCCTCTCTGTTTCAAGTTCAAGTTCAAGTTTCTTTATTAGTTGACATGCAAAGATACAGAATACCTTCACATGGAATGCTTTTTTCTGTTATGCTCCTATGAGGATCATAGGACGCTTGGATCATACACATACAGCTCATTACAGTAATATTCCACAATTATTACATTTTAGATAGTAATAATGGTACAGAGCTTTGAGACAAACATATGCATATTCACCACCGCAAACAGACTGGCAGCCGTCATAGGCAGCGCCATTTACGGAAGGAGGGGGGAGTGGGTTGGGGTTGTTACAGGGCTGTAGGGGGGGGGGGGGGGGGGGAGTGATCCCTCACACGAGGCAGCCGACAGTCCAGCGCCAATGCAGAGGAAGGGGGGGGGGGGGGGGGGGAGTGCACAAGCCAAGTCCTGGGTGGGGGAGGTAGGGATTGGGTGGGGAAGCCGCTCGCCACTCTTATCTCCCAGAGGCCTTCGACTCCAGCAGCTCCCTGTTTCGACCTTGGTCAGGAATTTGTTTTGGCTGACTGACTGGCCCATTTATCCCAGCCACGTCACTTTAAATTTGATTTGACTAGAGTGAAATATAACTCTATTGATTTGAGTGGAGTGAGTTTTAACAACTCCGTCCAAATGACTGAATGCATTATTAGTCCAAGTGTCCAAGTGTCTTATCAGTTCATTTTGGTAGATCCTGTGCGCGGTAAACAGATCCAAAATCTTCTTATTGCAGTCAAAAAGCTTCGATAATCCAAAAATGACCACGTTTTCAAGTTGGTAGCCCGATTATGATGTCCCAATAGGCAGAGAGGGTTAGCCTTATTCTGCTTCTTGAAGAAAATATGCAATCCACTGATTAGATCCATTTAGAGTTGATTCGAGTATAGTCTGGCCACCGGCACGAAGCAGAGCATAGCAGCGTCGGGCTTCATGGAGCAGTAGAGGCGGCGGTAGGAACGGCCTTGAAGGCCTAGGGAGAGAGGAAAGAAATGCGACTTGTCTCTGCAAGACAATGTCTGTCCTCTGGTCTCCAGGACAATGTCTGTCCTCTGGTCTCCAGGACTAATGGTAATGTCTGTCCTCTTGTCTCCAGGGCTAATGGTAATGTCTGTCCTCCTCTGGTCTTCAGGGCTAATGGTAATGTCTGTCCTCTCTGGTCTCCAGGGCTAATGGTAATGTCTGTCCTCCTCTGGTCTTCAGGGCTAATGGTAATGTCTGTCCTCTCTGGTCTCCAGGGCTAATGGTAATGTCTGTCCTCCTCTGGTCTCCAGGGCTAATGGTAATGTCTGTACTCTGGTCTCAGTGGAGATGGTAGTGGACTTCAGGAAGAAAGCAGCCCTGCCCCCTCCCATCATACTGGGAGGCACTCAGGTGGCCTCCGTGGAGTCATGCCGATTCCTCGGCATGACCATCTCCCGGGATTTGAAGTGGGAGCTCAACATCACGGGCCTGCTCAAGAAGGCCCAGGGGAGGATGTTCTTCCTCCAGCAGTTAAACAAATATAAACTGACAAGGACCATGATGGCCCAATTCTACACGGCCATCATTGAGTCCATCCTCACCCACTCCATCATCTCCTGGTTCCTCGCTGCAGCGGCAAAAGATCTCGCCAAGCTGCAGCGGGTGATTCGCTCCGCGGAGAGGGTGATCGGCTGTCCCCTGCCCTCCCTCAGGTCCCTGCACGACTCCAGGGCGCTGAAGAGGGCGAGGAAGATCATGGCCGACCCATCCCACCTCGGTCACAGCCTCTTCACCCTGCTCCCCTCTGGGAGAAGGCTGAGGATCCCAAAGGCTGTGAAAACTCGTCACAGACTGAGCTTCTTCCCCTCAGCCGCCAGGCTGATCAATGCCTCAGGTCCCCCCCCCTCCCCCCTCTGCCCCCAAGTGACACTGGCACAATGACACTGACTGCACTGCACTAGTCCCTACTGGAACTCTGCACTCTTCACTTTATATATATATATGTATTGTATTGATTAATCCTCCACTGCACTGTTTCTTGTCCTGTGTCTGTGTTGGTGTTGTCGTTTACTGTGAAAAAAGAAAAGAAAATGCATACACTGTATTGCTGCAACAATTACCAATGTGTTTTACACAAATGGCTCAATAAAGGAATCTGAATCTGAATCTGGTCTCCAGGACTAATGGTAATGTCTGTCCTCTCTGGTCTCCAGGACTAATGGTAATGTCTGTCCTCTCTGGTCTCCAGGGCTAATGGTAATGTCTGTCCTCTTGTCTCCAGGACTAATGGTAATGTCTGTCCTCTTGTCTCCAGGACTAATGGTAATGTCTGTCCTCTCTGGTCTTCAGGGCTAATGGTAATGTCTGTCCTCTCTGGTCTTCAGGGCTAATGGTAATGTCTGTCCTCTCTGGTCTCCAGGACTAATGGTAATGTCTGTCCTCTTGTCTCCAGGACTAATGGTAATGTCTGTCCTCTCTGGTCTTCAGGGCTAATGGTAATGTCTGTCCTCTCTGGTCTCCAGGACTAATGGTAATGTCTGTCCTCTTGTCTCCAGGACTAATGGTAATGTCTGTCCTCTCTGGTCTCCAGGGCTAATGGTAATGTCTGTCCTCTTGTCTCCAGGACTAATGGTAATGTCTGTCCTCTGGTCTTCAGGGCTAATGGTAATGTCTGTCCTCTCTGGTCTCCAGGACTAATGGTAATGTCTGTCCTCTTGTCTCCAGGGCTAATGGTAATGTCTGTCCTCTCTGGTCTCCAGGGCTAATGGTAATGTCTGTCCTCTCTGGTCTCCAGGACTAATGGTAATGTCTGTCCTCTGGTCTTCAGGGCTAATGGTAATGTCTGTCCTCTCTGGTCTCCAGGGCTAATGGTAATGTCTGTCCTCTCTGGTCTTCAGCGCTAATGGTAATGTCTGTCCTCTCTGGTCTCCAGGACTAATGGTAATGTCTGTCCTCTTGTCTCCAGGACTAATGGTAATGTCTGTCCTCTCTGGTCTCCAGGGCTAATGGTAATGTCTGTCCTCTCTGGTCTCCAGGGCTAATGGTAATGTCTGTCCTCTCTGGTCTCCAGGGCTAATGGTAATGTCTGTCCTCTCTGGTCTCCAGGGCTAATGGTAATGTCTGTCCTCATCTGGTCTCCGGGGCTAATGGTAATGTCTGTCCTCTCTGGTCTCCAGGGCTAATAGTAATGTCTGTCCTCCTCTTGTCTCCAGGGCTAATGGTAATGTCTGTCCTCTTGTCTCCAGGGCTAATGGTAATGTCTGTCCTATCTGGTCTCCATGGCTAATGGTAATGTCTGTCCTCTTGTCTCCAGGGCTAATGGTAATGTCTGTCCTCTCTGGTCTCCAGGGCTAATGGTAATGTCTGTCCTCTCTGGTCTCCAGGGCTAATGGTAATGTCTGTCCTCTGGTCTCCAGGACTAATGGTAATGTCTGTCCTCTGGT
>NC_140180.1:10983923-11105088 GCF_963971535.1 Notolepis coatsorum | reverse complement strand
CGTCCGTATAATATGTAATGGGATATAGAGAGAGGGGAGAGATACAGAGAGGGACAGAGAGAGAGAGAGATACAGAGAGAGAGAGGGGGAGAGAGAGAGGGAGAGAGAGATACAGAGAGAGAGAGAGGGGGGAGAGAGAGAGGGACAGAGAGAGAGGGAGAGAGAGATACAGAGAGAGAGAGGGGGGAGAGAGAGAGGGACAGAGAGAGAGGGAGAGAGAGATACAGAGAGAGGGAGAGATATACAGAGAGAGAGGGACAGAGAGAGATATACAGAGAGAGATACAGAGAGAGGGGAGAGATACAGAGAGAGAGAGACAGAGAGAGAGATACAGGGAGAGGGGAGAGATACAGAGAGAGAGGGGGGAGATACAGAGAGAGGGAGAGAGATACAGAGAGAGGGGGGAGATACAGAGAGGGAGAGAGACAGAGAGAGGGAGAGTGATATACAGAGAGAGATATACAGAGAGGGGGAGAGAGAGGGAGATACAGAGAGAGAGGGGGGAGAGATACAGAGAGAGAGAGGGACAGAGAGAGAGGGGGGGAGATACAGAGAGAGGGAGAGAGATACAGAGAGAGAGGGAGAGAGATACAGAGAGAGAGAGAGGGGGGGATACAGAGAGAGGGAGAGAGATACAGAGAGAGGGAGAGGGACAGAGAGAGGGGGGAGATACAGAGAGGGAGAGTGATATACAGAGAGAGAGATATACAGAGAGGGAGATACAGAGAGAGCGAGAGTGAGAGAAATACAGAGAGAGAAATACAGAGAGAGAGAGACAGAAGGACAGAGAGAGGATGACATGAGGCGACTAATATAGAGAGATGGATAGATCGATCAGTCAATGATTTCATAGTCAAAAGCTACAACAAGGATGAGCATTCTATCCGCCTGTTAGTCTGTGGATAGTTGTACTTGTCAGTGGTATAGGGCTGGGCGATCAATCCAGTTTCAAGTGCTGTAACGGAGCTCAAGTGAAGCAAGGGGACTGAAAAAGACTGTGATCTTAAATCCTCTACAGTCTACAAGGTGAGGCAGAGCGGCTACAGTAGTCCCCCACCTCAGCTCAAACTCGGCCATCAGGCCGTCGAGCCTCCCCAGGGCGCGGCACAGTGTCTCTGGGTAGGAGGACACGTCTCGCAGGGCCTGCTGTCGCGCCAGCCCGCGCACCTCCTCCATGCAGGAGGTCAGCCGCTGGGCCAGAGGACGCATCGTCACGCTCTCCGCTTCCTGGTTCAGGATGATGGAACCCGCTGCCAGACACTGCAGGGATTATTATGTCGAGATAATGGATGAAAGATGAGATGAGATCAGATAAGGACGAGCGTGTGTTCTGAGGTGTGTGTGTGTGTGTGTGTGTGCGCGCGCGTGCGCGTGCGCGTGCGTGTGTGTGTGTGTGTGTGTGTGTGTGTGTCTCAAATGACCCAGACATCTCTTTTGTCAATGAGAGGTGCTTTCCCTTGACGTTGTTTCCTATACAGTGCTTTCAGAAAGTATTCAGGCTTCTTCACTTTCCACATTAGTTCATTTAAAAAAAGATTAGATTAAATGTTTTTTTTTGACATCAATCTACACAATCTACCATAATGACAACGTGAAAACACAGTTTTCAAAAATGTTTTCTTTTCTTTTACAAATGTATGAACTGAATATGAGAGAAATACACAGCATAAACAAAGGTGCAGATGAGGGTCTGTATGCCCTATCGGTTATATTATATGTTACAATAAATATAGGCAATTTGGAAAAAAGAATTCATCTGAATGTAGACTATGAGTAAGAAGTAAAGGTAAACACAAGGTACATGATATACATGTCTGTAAGGCTTTGGTTTATCGCAGGATTATCTGAATCATGTACAAAGTTGCTGAGACAAAGGTCTGCGGTAAGAATGACATACCATTATGTCTAAAATAGGGATGTTCGATATTGGCTTTTTTACCGATACCGATATACCGATATTGTCCAACTCTTAATTTCCGATACCGATATATGCAGGGTCCCCCCCCCCCCCCCCCCCCCCCCCCCACAAAACGGAATAATTTCATAATTAACATTACATATCTCTTGTTGTGGAATTAACACAACATTATGCATACTTTTGACAATAAATAAAATCAGAATTTGTTCTTACTTGCTTGCCTGGGTAAATAAAGGTTGAATAAATGTAAAAAAAAAAAAAAAAAAACGATAAAGATAATTTCCGATATCACATTTTAATGGTAGGCCGATGCGTGCGTGCGAGTGTGTGTGTGTGTGTGTGTGTGTGTGTGTGTGTGTGTGTGCGTGCGTGCGTGCGTGCGTGCGTGCGTGCGTGCGTGCGTGTGTGTGTAGTTGAAACAAACCTCTGCTCCGGACCACAGCTGCCCTGCCAGACCGTCGTGCCTCACCTCCTCTGGGAACTTTACCCAGAAGCCCCTGTCGGCCCGGTTTCCAGGGATACAGACGTTCATCATCTGGTTCAGAAGATTCAGGACGCTGTCCTGGTGAGGAGGAGGGAAGAGGAACATGACGTCATGGAGTGAAAGACTCCTTTTAGTCAATAACCACGACTAATAACAGTTATTATACCTCGCAAAGTGCATGGGGGTGTTGTAATCACTGTAACTGTGTAGACTTGCACTTTTTGTTGTTGTAGTTGACCTGCATATTACCCATATTACTCTCTATAATAGCATGTACAATAATGCTGTGTATACCATATACATATATATTTATTCTTACCGTGTATATATATATATCTATCCACATCTGTCTGTACATACCTGTATATAATCCTTTTTACATATATTTTTTTAATTCTATATCTATATCTACCACTAGTATGCGTAACATGATGCTAGATTAGATTAGATTAGATTCACATTTATTGTCATCATACAGCACAAGTACAGTACAACAAAAAGAGGGTTGGCATCCAACCAGAGAGTGCAAATTTAACAGTAAAGTGCAATAGTAATATACAATGTACAGGTGATTAAACTGGGTATAAGATATATAAATTAGTACTACTGAGTGTAGTGCTAATCAGATGTATGTAGAGAGTTGTAGTATTAATATGTACAGTGATACAGGTATAAAGAGACAGTATGGTAGTAAGTCATACTGACCAGCAGCGTACTAGCAACTAGTAAGAGTAGGTAAGGGATATGTACATTTACATTTTACATGTACAAATATAGATATAGTATCTACAGATATGTATTTAATTGGTTGTCAGTCAGCCAATCAGAGGGCCCCTCGAAACATCAGCATCTTAACCATAGATATATATAGAACACTAGATAGCTTGCCCGCGCTGCCGGCCAATGGAGAGCGACGTCACTGAACCGCCGCCATCTTGCTCCAGTTAGCCTTGAGTGAGAGTGAGTGAGCTGCACAGACAAAAATACTCATAACTCGCTGAAATATTGACGGATTTACAAACGGTTTGGTTTATTACAAGCATTATTAATGTGGCTATGATTCAAGCGGTTTGTAAAAAAAAACATATACATTTTTTTTTATAAGTATGCAGTATCATAACTACATCTTTGATGTTTATAGCAAACCAACCCGTTTGTAAATCCGTCAATATTTCAGCGAGTTATGAGTATTTTTGTCTGTGCAGCTCACTCTCACTCAAGGCTAACTGGAGCAAGATGGCGGCGGTTCAGTGACGCTGGTGACTCCGCCTTAAGCTATCTAGTGTTCTATAGATATCTATGATCTTAACCCTCCAGTCACCCTTGTCGCAATTCTCGGCAAATCGCCTTCTTTTTTTTTGGTCCACATGTGTGTGTGGATAGCGTTGGCTATATGCCAGGAAAGTACAGTAGCTCAGTCTCACATCTTTGACTCACATTCCAATAATCCATGTTTGTTTGTTTTCCCAAAATCTGCATAAATGTGTCACACCTTCCACCCTATAGTCGCAGAAATGAACAGGTGAGGGTTAGGGGGTTAACCCTAACCTTAACCCTAACCCTAATTAAAAAAAATAGTTAAAATCCTGAAAATGAACAAATATTCGATATGTATGGGGTGAGGACTGAAGTTAATAATGATATTCATGAAAAGAAATTGGAACAATACATGAAAAAGATATGTTTTTTTACTGAGATCGCAGTTTTCGTCAAAGGGCTAAAGGTGTGTGTTTTTTTTTTTTTTTTTAAGGTGTGACTCGAGGGTTAAACTTCATCACCACCGACATTTTTGCTCTGACTTTTCTAAACGTTTTTGTACCTGGCAGGAGCGTAGATGGCTGGCCAACTGGGTACACGGCTGGGCACCGCTCTGCTCCTCCAGACTCAGTCTGACGGCCACGTTCCTCAACTCCTCATCCACGTAGTAGAACTGGGACAACAGTTTGTCTGATTTCTGTATGGGGGGGGACGACATATCCAAAAATATCATGTATCATTATTATACTGATGGTTCCTCGGCTCTCCTGTGTACCAGTCACTCTATACATCAGCTCCTTTTAACAGAATAGTATAGCTTTTGGATAAGAACGGATGAGCTCTGTAGAAATATATATATATGTAGACAGTATATCAAATAAAAACAAACAAACATTATGTTCCAAAATACCTGTTGGAGTGTCTATACCTGTTGAAGTGTGCATCTTCAGTTAAACGTTACTATGGTAACCTTATTTAATTGATATGAACATGAATCAACATGCTCATGTTACTGGTATTTATGCTTTTCCAAATAGACTATGATTCCTATATAATATAAGCTCTGCCTCGACTCCAGTGAGATAGACTATGATTCCTATATAATCTCTGCCTCTACTCCAGTGAGATATGTAGAATATGATTCCTATATAATCTCCGCCTCTACTCCAGTGAGATATGAAGACTATGATTCCTATATAATATAATCTCTGCCTCTACTCCAGTGAGATAGACTATGATTCTTATACAGGCACGTGCACACATAGAGCCCAAGGGGTGCTTGAGCACCTGCCTTTTTGAGCCTCGTAAAAAAAAGTGCCCCTTTTGAAAAAGATTTTCAATTTTTTTGCCGTTACGCATATAGACTGCCCTTCCAACTGAAAAATGTCAGGATAGAATCAAAATATTAGGTAAAGACAGAGAGATGCCCCCATATTCCATTGCAGTTTGCACGGCCTCCTCAGCGTGCCTCTCCGCAGACCTATATATTTTATGCATAGCGTGGGTGGTGATGATGATGATGATGATAGAAACCGCTGTGGCGCATACAGTTGAATGCTGGTATTACACTCATTGAGGGACACGAAGAAGTCAAGTCCGATGGGATTTGGGAATCTCAAATACAAATTGGGATTGGAATAAAAAATGCATTTATATTAAACAATACAGGATATCCAGCACTTCTTGGGGTCTGTAGGGTAAGCACTTATTCCCTCCCCCCTGAACATTTATGGAGATGTATGGGCCTTTTAAGTCAGTGATAAAAGTGTCTTTCAAGGATAAGTGAGCTCCTGCACTGATTATTATAGTTCAATATTCTTATACTCGGCTCTAAATATGCCTTAAGGTCGGAGCATAGACTGAGTCTCTCATTACAAGACGCTGGTATTGAACAAGTGAAGGAGGCCAAATTGTTGGGTGTAACTATTGACGAGGCACTACTTTGGTCTACCCAGATTAATAACATGGTTACCAGGATGAGTAGAAACATCTCCATAATAAGAATAAATGCCTACCTCCTAACGAATACAACAATTAAAATGGTAGTACAATCTTTAGTCTTGTCCCATCTTGACTACTGCCCAGCAATTTGGTCTAGCGCGTCAAAGCAAGAGCTTAGTAAACTCCAGCTCATTCAAAATAGAGCTGCCCGACTCACTCTTCACTGCTCTATAAGGAATAGTGTGGAGGGAATGCATGCTAGACTGTCGTGGATGAGGGTGGAGGAGAGACTCAATTGTATTCTATTGTATTCTATGCTTTTATCCACCAATGATAGACATGACCATAATACCAGATATGCTTCAAGTAGTCGCTTGAAGCATATCTGCCTAGAACCAACGCTCTAAAGAAAACTGCAATGTATAGAGCCATAACATACTGGAATAGGATCCCATTACATATTATACGGACGGAAAACAAGGACAGTTTCAAAAAGAAACTCAAAGGAGCCATAATCCGGAAGGAAATTAATATATGTCATGCATGAGTGTAGCTGCAGCCATGTTATCCAAAACTTCTTCTGATTACTTTGTGTGTTTTTCTTTTCTTTTTAAAGGTATGGTGAAATTGATGTTTTAGTAACATTGATGAGCATTCTAAAAGCAATTCTTAAAAATATTCAATTTTAAAAACAATCTTAAATTGTATTTAACACTGTATTTTGTATTTTGTTTTGTTTTTTTGTTCTCTGTTTCTTTGCTTGCATGTAATTTTAGCCATCTTAATTGTTAGTTTCATTGTGTATTGTATGTTGAGTACTGGCTTTTAATAATTAGTAACATTGATGAGCATTCTAAAAGCAATTCTTAAAAATATTCAATTTTAAAAACAATCTTAACACTTTGGTTGCCTAAGGTTAAATTCATGATATACCATAGATTGCCAGCGCTATTTGTCTATGGAGAAAGTCCCCTTCTTTGCAGGGCTATAACTTTTTAAATTCTATTGCTACATTGCCATTATTAGGGCCCATTCAAAGTCCTATATGTATTGTTCATTGTGTAGCAACGTTAAACTTTTTCATTCACATATTCATAGTAAAGTATGGTCTAATGTATAAGTATGTTTTCATCTCTTTCTGCAGCTTTCTCCAGAACGTGATCTATAGCCCCAAATACATTATATTGATGATGCAATAGTTTTATGGCAATCAGCACGATATAAAAAATTACAACTAGACGTACTTCTAGAAGTTACTACACGTCATCTGATGTTGACCGGATGGGCTAGGGGCCGTTTATAATTCCGTGGGCAGCGTTATACCAATCATCTAATGTGGGTCAAATGTTGATAATAGCAGTTAGTATCGAAGACGGTAACGTTACACGCTGAAACTCACCCCAGTCTCCGCGCGCCGTTGGGCGATCATCGTAGAGTTGAAATCTTATCATTATGGGATGTAAATTTACCCGGTCCATCTCCAGCTTGTATAATGGTATATACGTCCAAATCATGTTGTTTATCGAGTTATTGGCAATCGATCACTGTGTAGCGTGACGAGCCAGGACCTATAGCGAGCACCCGGAAGTACTACGGACGTAGCACAACCTCTATGCCACTTCCTGTTAAAGCGATTGCGCCGATCGGCCACCAGATGGCGCTCCTGAACCGCCAGAGAGCTCAGTGGGTCCTGCTGGTGGATCTCAGGCCAGCGGAGGGGACATATGAATCCGATCGCAGATTTTTGAAATATTGATATAAGGACGCTGTACAGCGTCCCCCGGCAACTTGAGCATGGCCAGCAATGACGTCAAAACACGTTTCATGGCAGTCAAAGTGTTAAATTGTATTTAACACTGTATTTTGTTTTGTTTTGTTTTGTTTTTTGTTTTCTGTTTCTTTGCTTGCATGTAATTTTAGCCATCTTAATTGTTAGTTTCATTGTGTATTGTATGTTGAGTACTGGCTTTTAATAATTCTGTTTTGCAACAATTGTTTTTGTATGTTTTTTGTGTGGACCCCAGGAAGACTAGCTGGTTGCCATGGCACCAGCTAATGGGGATCCGTAATAAAATCAAATCAAATCAAATATTCAATATTTGATCACCAAAACCCCCCAAAAAGCATAAAAAGGGGGCCCCCGTCCGAAAAGGGCCCTTAAAAATCCTTAAAGTCCTGTGCACGTTGCTGTTCCTATATAATATAATATCTGCCTCTACTCCAGTGATATAGACTATGATTCCTCTATAACAGGGGTCAGCAACCTTTTTGACATGGAGTGCCTGTTTGAAATATAGTTGTAACTAGTGTGCCTCAACAATATTCCATGCATCGTAATTTTTTTTCTCATAATCAGGTCTTTTTAATGATAATTTTTACATTATTACATCATTATTGTTATTGTTATTATTAACAATATTATTATGATGGTTGCATCAACCCTAAATCTGAGTTGGGGCGGGGGGGGGATGCAATGCAGACAAACAGCTGCATACAGTGCGACCATTTCACTCACATTTGCCCATTCATTTTTGGACACATCACACACCATTGGTGTGTAAACTGTACGTGTGCTGTCATAGCTCCACCTACAGGCCTAATGGAGAACACCAGGATGTGAATGGAGGGTGAATGTGAGGTATACCGTGTAAATAAGTTGATTGATCGCAAGACTACACTGTAAAAAAAATATAATAATAAGTTACCAGAACTTAAAAATATTGAGTTCAGTTACTGTGCATTAAGGTTTTCAGTTTTCAATCCATAATAAGTTAACAGAAAAATAAGTACACAACCACATTATTTCAACCTAATAAAACTATGTTTATTGTCATTGTTTTAAGAACACAAGTTTACTTGGTAATACTCACATTTTGAGTAAGAAAAATGGCTTTTAACATGTGCAATGTTCAATGAAATAGAAAAATAAATAATACAATTTGTTGATTAATCCCACTGGTCACAATGGTGACCGTAATAATGTTTTTGTTATAAGGCTCTGCAAATGTTACTGAATGATGTAGCAATGTATTTCCAGCTAAATTGAAATAATAAACAAATAAAGGGTCTCAATTAAATATGTGGTAGTAAAAAGAACCTGTGGGAGGATTTCAACAAGATAAATGCGACAACAGTGCAAAATATTTCACTATAATATTTAAAAAAAAAAAAAAAAAAAAAGTATAATTTTTTTTTTTTTTTGCTGCCCCCTGTGCCTATGCAAATGCCCCCGCGTGCCTAGGGTTGCCTACCCCTGCTCTATAATATAATCTCTGCCTTTACTCCAGTGAGATATGCAGACTATGATTCCTATATAATATAATCTCTGCCTCTACTCCAGTGAGATAGACTATGATTCCTATATAATATAATATCTGCCTCTACTCCAATGAGATATAGAATATGATTCATACTGTATATAATATAATCTCTGCCTCTACTCCAGTGAGACAGTGTTACGGACCCTGTCCTTATGTACCGTACTTTTCGGACTATAAACGGCGGCTTTTCCCCCCATTTTTCGACCCTGCGGCTTATATAACGGTGCGGCTAATCTATGGATTTTTACAGCTAACTGTGCGCACTCCCTCAGCTCTGTGACCGTCAGATCAGACTCCTAAATCTGCTGCAGCAGTGCACGCCTTGCCCCTCCTCCTCCCCCTCACACCACGTCAACAAACCATTACGGCAAGAGTCTAGTGTATGAGCAGCTCAGGGCTCCTCTTTCAACATAACTGAAGCATTAAACAAAATGACCCAGTCAACGCACTATTCACTTTAGTTTATTTATACATGAGGCGTTGTCTAATGTTATCTAGCTACTGATAGCTCCTGATATCAACGTCTGATATTATCAGTTTGGCACTCTATTTCGCAGGTGCTGGCTAGCGCTGGCTAACTGGCTATCGTTATGAGAGCTAACGTTGCTACCTATATGTACCTAGCGCTGCTAACTGGCTATCATTATGAGAGCTAACGTTGCTACTTGCTACCTATATGTACCTGGCGCTGCTAACTGGCTATCGTTATGAGACCTAACGTTGCTACCTATATGTACCTGGCGCTGCTAACTGGCTAACGTTGCTACGGCGCTGCTAACTGGCTATCGTTATGAGAGCTAACGTTGCTACCTATATGTACCTGGCGCTGCTAACTGGCTAACGTTGCTACCTATATGTACCTGGCGCTGCTAACTGGCTAACGTTGCTACCTATATGTACCTGGCGCTGCTAACTGGCTAACGTTGCTACCTATATGTACCTGGCGCTGCTAACTGGCTAACGTTGCTACCTATATGTACCTGGCGCTGCTAACTGGCTAACGTTGCTACCTATATGTACCTGGCGCTGCTAACTGGCTAACGTTGCTACCTATATGTACCTGGCGCTGCTAACTGGCTAACGTTGCTACCTATATGTACCCAGCGCTGCTAACTGGCTAACGTTGCTACCTATATGTACCCGGCGCTGCTAACTGGCTAACGTTGCTACCTATATGTACCTGGCGCTGCTAACTGGCTAACGTTGCTACATGTACCCGGCGCTGCTAACTGGCTAACGTTGCTACCTATATGTACCCGGCGCTGCTAACTGGCTAACGTTGCTACCTATATGTACCTGGCGCTGCTAACTGGCTAACGTTGCTACCTATATGTACCTGGCGCTGCTAACTGGCTAACGTTGCTACCTATATGTACCTGGCGCTGCTAACTGGCTAACGTTGCTACCTATATGTACCCGGCGCTGCTAACTGGCTATCGTTATGAGAGCTAACGTTGCTACCTATATGTACCTGGCGCTGCTAACTGGCTAACGTTGCTACCTATATGTACCCGGCGCTGCTAACTGGCTATCGTTATGAGAGCTAACGTTGCTACCTATATGTACCTGGCGCTGCTAACTGGCTATCGTTATGAGAGCTAACGTTGCTACCTACTGTACCCGGCGCTGCTAACTGGCTATCGTTCCTGTTTAAACAAAAATGTTAATAAATGGGAGCTTCCTCAAACAGCCATCTCTTTCCCGACAATCCCCTCTGTGCACGAACCCTTATGGTAATTAAACATTAAAACACCTGCGACTTATAGTCCAGTGCGGCTTATATATGTACACATCATTCAATTTAGCTGCTGCGGCTTATATTCAGGTGCGGCTTATAGTGCGAAAAGTACGGTATGTATATAGAGGGAGTTATGTATGTTATCTGTTCTATATGTAGCAGGGTGGATTATCCCTGCTTAGTGGGAACGGTTGTGCACAGCCACTGGGTAGCGGGACGCAGTAGAGCTCCGTCTGACTGCACCCTCGTCTTTGGGCCTGGAGCGTCAAACTGGAGGCCGGCAGTGGGAGTGGATGGGGCCGGGATTTACCAACCTGGCTTGGTACTCTGGTCTTCCTCGCCTCTCCGGGGCGGTCAGTAGTATTCCCCAACTCGCTCTCACTTCCCCCAATACCTCCGGTAGCCCTCCCAGACCTAAGGACTGATAGATGACTAAATGGGTCCGTTCCTCCCGCAAGCAGTACCCTCCCTCAATGACACTAGAGACCTTAATAACTGAAAGGGGAAGGTGGGTAGGAAAGGGTTAAATGCATTAACGTTACCCGCACCAAAAGGGTTAGTGTTAAGGCTCAGGAATTGACACACACACAAGATTCCCATCTACATCTTTTAGTGTTATTTAAGGACTGGTCAGTTACAAATATCAAATAGCAATGAGTCAAATGAAATGTAGTTCTCCCATTATTCGAGTCGTAACTCAATACCTTGCAAACAACTTATATTGTACACCCAAATAGTATAGACTCAGATATTGCAGACTCAAAGATAATAGACCCAGATATTGCAGACTCAAATGTAACTGACTCATTACCCACGTCTGGGCTCGTACCAATAATAATACCTCTCTAAGGCTGTACATATATGGCAGCGTTACGTTACCCCCAAGAGGAGAAGGGTTAACTGGATGGGAAATTAATATGGATGAACATACACGTTATTACACTCAAATGAAATGAAAATGTGGGCCCACATTACCAAACAAAAGTCCTAACTAATGCCGGCATGAAATGTTTGTGGGGTACCCCTATACACTGTGGTTAGCAACCATTATCTTCGCCCGTAGGCCGCGACACACAATGCAATGTACGATATGGTATTGGTCACCAAAGTGCCACTGTACTTAGCCAAGATGGCGGCCTCGCCCTCACCACCACTCGTCCGGGTGGTAAGATGGCGTCGAACGCTCTCGTCACAAGGGCTAGCAAGCTGTGGTGTGCAGGGGGGCAGTAGCAGGTTGGAGGCGCGTGCTGTGTTGTGGCGACCTCTGCTGGAGAGGCGCCGTCCTCTGCTCCGTCGAACCGAAGCCTGCTGCTGGTCTGCTGAGCTGCCGGTGCTGCAAAGCTGCTGGTAGGCGAGCTGGGTTGGCGCGCGTGCTAATCTGAAGGCTACCTTAACTGAAGCTACTCTGTGGGTCTGAGAAGGCCCTCCTGCTAACGAACATGCAGCCAGCGCACGGTGCCTCTAACCACCAGCTCTCTTCAGGCGACGCTTGCCGTGGGTACCTCGCTGGAGGGGATACAGTTAGCATTAGCCACTTCAATATACCGCTTACTTCTAGTATAACCCGCTGTATCACTAGGGTTGTTCCGTTCGGATGTTCAACGGGCTACTAACGCTTATATTTCTATCATAACACGAAATATACTCGAGTCCAATTACATTCACCCGTGTGCTCCACGACGGGGCTCCTCAACGATACGTCCTCTCAGGTTTACGTTCAACGCCGAAGAGGCTGTTTCTCTCCACTTCCGTTCAGGTGACTTGCTTCTTCTCGACGCCTTCCTCCTGCGCTCCGCCTGCCACCGCCGCCCCCTGCTGGCCACCGCCCACTAGTCCCACAGGAAGAACTGGGTGAATGTGAATATGATTCAGTTAGTGTTTATAATCCATATTCCAGCCGGTGAGAGAAGGAGAAACTCGCGTCATTGTTCAGGAGAATATCAAGGGAAACTGGTTAACATGTCTTTGTGCACCAAGGAGAGATAAAAGGTTAAGTCAGCACTTCTGAATAATAGTCGAATATTCAGGATGCTACATATATATAGGCATGTTTTGTTTGTTATTGTCTTGTCTCCCTCTTGTATCTACATATCCCCATTCTCAGGTGTCCCAGTTGCAGCAGCAGCTGGTCAATCAGCAACTCGCCCCAGTGCAGCAGCAGCTGAGGCTCGTCAAGCAATCAAGCTCCACACCCATTCATATACCCTATTTTGTGCAGTGTTAGTTAGCTCTCTGGTTCATTGGTTGTGGTAACTATTTTCTGGTATATTTTGTGGTAGAGTTCTCTCTGTCGTTTGCTATAGAGCCGTGGCTCTTTGGGGGTATATTTTGTAGAGCTGGTGAAGGCTCTGGTATTGTAGAGCTGGTGAAGGCTCTGGTATTGTGTAGAGCTGGTGAAGGCTCTGGTATTGTGTAGAGCTGGTGAAGGCTCTGGTATTGTGTAGAGCTGGTGAAGGCTCTGGTATTGTGTAGAGCTGGTGAAGGCTCTGGTATTGTGTAGAGCTGGTGAAGGCTCTGGTATTGTGTAGAGCTGGTGAAGGCTCTGGTATTGTGTAGAGCTGGTGAAGGCTCTGGTATTGTAGAGCTGGTGAAGGCTCCGGTACTCTGTGTTTTTGGTGTAACTCTCGTATCTTTTGGTGTTCGTTGTTTATTGCACATTTCTGTCTAACCTTAATCCTTTGTATATTTGTTTATCACCCAGCCTATGGTGATTGTCTTTCTTTTGTATTAATCTTTTGTTTCGCACACAGGGACATTGAGGACAGGAAGATACCCTGGGGTCTACATTTTTGCATCACGTAGGTGACCTGATGTTGGGACTGGAAGACCCATGTTACTGACCAGACACTCTATATCAGTGATGGCTGTTTACTGCAGAGCGGTGGGACTGGGAGACCCATGTTACTGACCAGACACTCTATATCAGTGATGGCTGTTTACTGCAGAGCGGAGGGACTGGGAGACCCATGTTACTGACCAGACACTCTATATCAGTGATGGCTGTTTACTGCAGAGCGGAGGGACTGGGAGACCCATGTTACTGACCAGACACTCTATATCAGTGATGGCTGTTTACTGCAGAGCGGAGGGACTGGGAGACCCATGTTACTGACCAGACACTCTATATCAGCGATGGCTGTTTACTGCAGAGTGGAGGGACTGGGAGACCCATATGTTACTGACCAAACACTCTATATCAGTGATGGCTGTTTACTGCAGAGCGGAGGGACTGGAAGACCCATGTTACTGACCACACACTATATCAGTGATGGTTGTCGGAGTGTAGAGCTATTATTTGAACATGTAGACCACTTATTTTAACAAACAAAAATAACACTTACAGCATCTTTAACAGATGTGCAGTGAGAATGTATATAATGGGACTATACAATGTCTTATATCTGTAGTTTATTTGGCTTTAAATGGAAATACCATCGAAATGGTAGGCTATACATACAATTGCTACGATTTTGTTTGGAGTTATGATCCCAAAGGTATGGGAAAGGGAATGTGATGACATCATCAAATAGCATTACCTGAGATGGTTGAGACAAAACATTTTCTAAACATGTGATGTTAAAGGTCACTAAATATGACAATTTTCAAATGATGCACCAATGCTATGGAACACCCTATGCCTATGCTATGGACATTAGAGAGGCTATATCACTAAATATTTTCAAAAGTAAGCTAAAAACATAGTTCACCGTAGCCTTTTAATACACTCTGCCACTCATTACATCCACACTGTGATTATTGTACTGTAAATGAGAGCTATTTTATGCAAATGTGATGTATTATGTCTATTTTATGTCTACATTATTGCTGTGGAGCACTTTGGGCTGCAATTCTTGTATGAAAGGTGCTATACAAATAAAGTTTGTTATTATTATTGTTATTATTATTATTATATTAGTATGGTTCATTGTCTTCCACATTTCCCCTGAAGTGCAAGATAAATGAACACACAACTATTTATTGTAAAATAAATAACTAAATCTATAAATAAACAAACAAACTAGAAATGGTATTACGACAGGCACACTTACCTTTGGTTTGTGGAACCACTTCCTGATTTTGTTCATTGTTGCCAAAAGAAAGGTCCTGCAGACTCCTCACAGTTCACACAGTACTATATAGTTCTTCTCCAGCACGACCCTCCAAACAACTGGTCACCGGGGATTTCTGGGCTGCAGTCAGAGATCTTCAATCACAACTCAGAGCAGATCAGATATGAGGGACAGTGTCGTGCTCGCTCCCTCGTGTCCTGGAAGGCTCTGGGCACGTCGCGATATAGCATCTCACAGTCTAAAAACCCTGGCGGGAGGGACTTGACCGTCAAGTTCAAGTTCAAGTTCAAGTTCTTTAATAGTTGTCATACAGAAGTACAGAATACTTTCATACAAAATGCTTCTTACTGTTACGCTCCAGAGACTGTGCTAGACAAGATAGTATCAAATAACATATTAACATAATATAGCATGAATTTAGAAGAAGAAAATGAGGTCACAGTTGTTCGGTATAGACATATGTACAATGTTCTGAGTTACCATATAATATACAATACACAACTATGCAGTGTACTAATGTACAGTACTATCTAGTGCAAAGCAGAAATGGGATGAGGTACAATTTTAGGTACAATTTACAGTAAGGTGTACGAGTTGTAGTGCAATCCTTCATCCATAAATATAAAGTGTGGGGAGTGGGTGCTACAGTGTGTTTGTTTAAAGTGGGTGTGTGCTATAAAGTGTGTGTAGTGGGTGCTGCAGTGTGTTTGTTTAAAGTGAGTGTGTGCGTGTGGATGTGTGTGCTATGTGTGTTTGGTGGTTGTTGTTGTGTAGTGTTCATTCATTGTTCGTTTAGCAGCCTGATGGCCTGGGGATAGAAGCTACTTCTGAGTCTTTCTGTGCTCGCCTTGAGACTCCTGTATCGCTTGCCTGACGGCAGCAGTTCAAAGAGGCAGTTGTTCGGGTGGCTCGAGTCCTTAATAATTCTCTTAGCCTTCCCCTTGCAACGCTTGTAGTAAATGTTCTGGAGGGTGGGGAGCCCCCCTCCGATTGTGCGTTCGGCTGAACGTGTCACTCTTTGTAGTCTGCTTTGGTCTTTTGCAGTGCTATTCCCAAACCAGGAGGTGATGTTGCCGGTCAAGATGCTCTCTATTGTACATGAGTAGAAGTTCTTAAGGATCTTCTGGCTGACTTGGAACTTCCTTAGGCGCCTGAGGAAGTAGAGGCGTTGTCGTGCCTTCTTCACCACACTGTTAATGTGTATGGTCCATTTCAAGTCCTCGGATATGTGGGCTCCGAGGTACTTGAAGCTGTTGACTCTCTCAACCGGTGCCCCGTCGATGCTGAGGGGGCTGTAGTCCTTGACCCCCGACCTCCTGAAGTCCACAATCATCTCCTTTGTTTTGCTGACGTTCAGGGAGAGGCTGTTTTCCTGGCACCATCCCGCCAGGACCTTGACCTCTTCCAGGTAGGCCCTCTCGTCGTTGGCAGAGATCAGGCCCACCACCACTGTGTCGTCAGCAAATTTGACGATTGTATTGCTACTCCGCTGAGCCACACAGTCGTGTGTGTACAGGGAGTAGAGGAGGGGACTCAGAACACAGCCCTGGGGGGCCCCTATGTTGAGGGTGATGGATGAGGAGGTGCAGTTGCCTGCTCTCACCACCTGGGGTCTGCCAGTCAGGAAGTCCAAGACCCACTGGCAGAGGTCATAGCCCAAGCCCAGGTCCCTGAGCTTGTCTATGAGTATGGAGGGGACTATGGTATTGAATGCCGAGCTGTAGTCGATGAATAGCATTCTCACATAGTTCCCCTGCCTCTTGTCCAGGTGTGATGCTGCTGTGTGCAGCACATGGGATATGGCGTCCTCCGTGGACCTGTTGGGGCGGTATGCAAATTGCAGGGGGTCCATGTTGATGGGGAGGGAGGAGCAGATGTAGCCCTTTACTAGCTTCTCAAAGCACTTCATGGCTATGGAGGTGAGAGCTACAGGGCGGTAGTCGTTGAGGCAAGCAGGCTTGGATTTTTTGGGTACAGGGATAATAGTGGACTTCTTCAGGCAGGTGGGGATGACAGCCTGTTCTAAGGACAGGTTAAATATGTCAGTGAATACTGGGGCCAGTTGGTCGGCACAGACTTTTAGGACGCGGCCGGGGATGCCGTCCGGACCTGCTGCCTTCCTGATATTCACTTTTTTAAAGGTCCGCCTCACCTCATGCTCTGTTACCCTGAACACTGCGCCTCCATCAGCAGCCGACCCCCCCCCCCCCATTGCCGAGGCTTGTGAGCTGGTGTTGTTATTACCAGCATCAAACCTCGCATAGAAGGTATTGAGGTCGTTTGCTAAGGAGATGTCACTGTTCAGTTTGAGGGAGGCGCCTTTGTAGTCTGTCATCGTTTTGAGCCCCTGCCACATAGCTCTAGAGTCAGCTTGTTCAAACTGGAGTTCAATTTTATCCCTGTAGCGTCGTTTGGCCTCTGTCACTGTCCTCCTTACGTTGTGTTGCGCCACCTTGTGGTCGTTCATGTTGCCTGCCACTAGGCCGTCATTGTATGCTTTGGTGCGCTCTCTCAGAGCTTCACGGACGGATTTGTCTACCCAGGGTTTTTGATTTGGGTAAACTTTCATTTTGGTAGTGGGGATTGTTTCTTTCACCCTAGTACAGACATAGTCCAGCACTGTCTCCGTGTAGGCATTAATGTTATCTGTGTCGCGGAATACAATCCAGTCTGTGTTGTGAAACACTGACACTAGTGTATCCTCTGACGTCACATCCCATTTCTGCACCTCTCGCGAGACTACGGGAGTACTTTTAATTCTTTGTCTGTACTTGGGTGTAAGGAAAATGTATGCGTGATCTGACTTGCCAAAGCCACTATCAGAATGAGCCTTGTAGCCACCTTTAAATTGCGTGTAACAGTGATCTAGGATGTTACCGCCTCTGGTGTTGCAAGTCACATGCTGGTAGAAATCAGGCAATACCTTTCTCAGATTGGCGCTATTGAAATCTCCCAGTACTAAAATGGCGGCGTTAACGTTCGTCGTTTGTATATTGTTTACCTCGTCGTGTAGTCTGGAGAGCGCGGCGTTGTTGTTGGCTTGCGGTGGAATATACACTCCGACCAGGATGATCGCCGTTAACTCCCTCGGGAGGAAGAAAGGACGACACTTGATGGTTATATATTCCAGTTCTGGGGAGCAGTGATTGGATAATTCCTTCACATTCGTTGGATCACTCCAATTTTTGTTAAACATGAAGGCAATACCTCCACCACGTTGTTTACCGGACTCTGATTGTGTCCGATCTTTCCTATGGATAAAGAAATGATCCGCTGGTTGAATCGCGTGATCTGGAACCTCCGGCGTGAGCCACGTTTCGGTGAAGCAGAGAACGTTGCAGTCCCTAACGTCTCTTTGATATTGAATCCTTGCTCGGATGTCATCCAGTTTATTGTCTATTGATTGTACATTGGCTAGCAATATACTGGGAAGTGGTGTACGGTGTCGTCTGGATCTCAGCCTGTTACGGATCCCAGCTCTCTTCCCTCGCCGCCTGGTGATTCCTTTGTTCCTGGGATCAGGATCTGGTCCCATTGTTTTGAGAATCTCCAAAGGCCATTGCTGCGGTTCGGAAAGCTGATTCAGGGAGTAATCCAATCGGTAAGTTTTTCTTAATCCAATGTCAATGATTGACTGACGGTCATACACATATAATGCACCAACAGTTGGTGCAAATAAAACTCCTAATACTATAAAAATTAACAAAATAAAGCACAGTCTCGTCGGAGCGATCAGAGAGGCAGCCATCAGAGCAGCGCCAGGATCTTCGTTTCGTCAAGGGGGATCATGCGTCCCGCCTCCCCGTTCCCGTCCCTTAATCCCTTTGCTTTTGTTCTTGCTTTTGAACTTCTTCATTGTTTCTTTGGAAGAGGTGGGTGCCGAGTTACATATTTCTGTGTGTGTGTGTGTGTGTGTGTGTGTGTGTGTGTGTGTGTGTGTGTGTGGGGAGGGGGTTCCATGGGATTTGTACCCAATTTGTAAGTCGGTTTGGATAAAAGCATCAGCTAAATTACTAAATGTAAATGTAAATATAAACATATAAGGGATCACATGAAATTGTTGAAAATATGAACTATGTATACCTACCGTATATATTTATTCTTCTTACCATATATCCACATACCCATCCACAATACATCCTGTCTTTACATACCTGCATATAATCCCTTTTACATATCTGTAGATACTATATCTATAATTGTACATATCCCCCTACTTTTAGTTATGCTGCTGGCCAGTATGACTTACTACCATAGTGGCTATACCTGTATCACTGTACATATTAATACTACAACCCTGTACATACATCTAATTTGCACTATACTCAGTAGTACTCATTTATATATTTTATACCTAGTTTAATCACCTGAACATTACATATTACTATTGCACTTTACTACAAGGACACAACTACACACCCTCAAGACCCCTCCACTCTACATCATCATGTTGGCCATGATGACAACATCCCCTCCAAATTCCTCAGAGACTCAGCAGCCGCCATCACCCCAGTCATCACACACATAATAAACCTCTCCATAAAACAGGGACACGTCCCCAAGGACTTCAAAATTGCGAGAGTAACACCCCTGCACAAAAAGGGCAGTAAATTAGACCCAGGCAACTACCGCCTTGTTTCTATCCTTACCTCCATCTCGAAAGTCATGGAAAAAATTGTATATGAACAGGTCGAAAAGTACCTCGCGGAAAAAAATCTAATCTACGAATTCCAATCTGGCTTCAGAACATCCCACTCCACTGACACATGCCTTCTCTATTTAAACAACCACATCAAACAAGAGGTGGACGCGGGCAAATACTGCGGCATGGTCATGCTGGATCTACAAAAGGCCTTCGACACTGTCAATCACACCATTCTGATTGACAAGCTAAAAGCAATTGGTTTTGATAGTCTATCAGTGAGCTGGATGCAATCCTACCTGGAGGGGAGAGAACAGATGGTGGAGGTAAACGGTACCCTATCCCCCCCCCTCACAGTGAGCTGTGGTGTTCCACAAGGAAGCATACTAGGACCGCTACTGTTCCTAATTTATGCAAATGACATGTCGTCAGCTTGTGACTGCAACTTGTTCCTGTTTGCGGACGACTCAGCCCTGCTGGTCTCTGACAAGAACAAGTTACAGGTTGAAAAAACCCTCAGCTCGGAACTAGGCAAAATCTGCATATGGCTCGCTGATAACAAACTATCATTACACATGGGCAAAACAGAGTCCATTCTCTTCGGCTCAAATAACAAACTCAGCAAGACCAACGACTTCTCAGTTACAGTGGGTGACAATATTGTCACAAGGAAAGAAGAAATTACCTACCTGGGTTCCATCCTAGAGGCAAATCTTTCCTGTGACAAAATGGCATCCAATGTAATAAAAAAAGTCAACCAACGAACTCGATTCTTGTACCGGATCTCCTCACTGGTAAACAAGAATACCCTGAATATTCTGGCAGGAGCACTCATTCAAGGGTACTACGACTATGCTTGCACCTCATGGTACCAAAGCACCTCAAAGGCGCTAAAAACAAAATTACAAACATCTCAAAACAAACTGGTCAGACTACTGCTTGACCTTACTCCTAGAACCCACCTCACCCCTGCCCACTTTGACAACCTAGGATGGCTTAGAGTAGACGACAGAGTACAGCAACTTGCAATGGGCCTGGTCTACAAGATACACTACACGACCAAGGTACCCATGTACATGTCAAAATACTTCCCAAAGGTCAGTGAATACCACGATCACAACACCAGAGGGAGCTCCACAAATCATGTTAAACCCAGATTCGGCTCAAACAAGGGACTAAACACGTTTCGCAATTATGCCACATCAATGTGGAACGCCCTACCCAAAGCTGTAAAGGATGTGAATCACTACCCACTTTCAAAAACACTCTCAAAGAACACCTATACGGGAGACTGCAATTCGAAACTGGCCCCTGTAAATGTCCTAACCCAACCCCCTCCAATGTACAGTAAATGACCAAGTATGGTTGTCAATATTCCAATGTACAGTTTTGCTTGTACAGTTGTACAGTGTCCCCCACCCACCCACCCCTCCTACCCAACCCCCCACCCCACCCACCCAACCACCTCCAATGTTTTTTTGCCAGGCCATGTATGGCCATTGTTTCTAGTTGTGGCGGCGCGATAGTTAGATAGGTGGGTGTGGAACAACCAGGATTTCACTGTCTGCGACAGAGTTGGAGAACTATCTGACTCTCTCCCTAACCTCGTTCCCAGCTTTATCTCGAGAGATACGCTCTCCCTCTCGTGGATCACACACACACACACACACACACAAATGGAGCCGTGCTGCCGCTTGTGATTGGTGGAGGCGGGAATACATAATTTAACCCTTGTGTAGGAGCCAAAGCTATATATTTAGGTTATTGTATTATATGAATGTTTATATGTTTATTTGTATAACCTTACATTGAAACGGCATTAGGAATATTGATTGGATTTAGATAAAGTCATTGAACCGTCTTTTTTGTCATAATAGAACATTCTAGAACATTTGTGATGTCACAGTATGATGTCATAATCAAACATTCTAGAACCTTGGTGATGTCACCGTATGATGTCATAACCAAACATTCTAGAACATTTGTGTATCTATATAGTCAACAATTCTCTCAGGTCCAGTAGAAGAAGAAAAAGAAGGAGAAGAAGGAGAAGAAGAAGAGCCCATAAAAAGAATTGCGGAGGGCAGTAATACGCCACGATGCGTCTACTCTGCCGGAAATTCAAATAAGAAGAAGAAGAAGAGCAGCAGTGTGCATCTTGAAACAGCACTGAACAGGACTGAACTGATAGACTCAACAACATAGACTGAAGCCTGAATTTCTCAACCAAGGTGCCAAGCCTACCGTTTTGCTGTGGAAAGAGCCGGCAAGTTGATTTACGGCTTTCCAGTGTGGAGGAATTTTCATGTGTCGAGTCTGCAGTGATTTTGGAGACTGGGAAAATACAGTTTTCTTATCTTGTAGTAGTGACGTGAATATTTAGGAAAGTAGCTTTAGGACCACTTCTGTAAAGAAAGACTTCGCTGTGGAAGAGAAATAAACCATTTGGATATCTTTGTTTTACACTGGAGAGCGGCTGTGGACATTATTTTTCTTTATCAACGAACGTACTACTCACGAGTAAGCAACTTTAACCAGTAGAGTGGAACGTCGGCCCTCATATTATGCAGCCAGTAACGTTTGTTTTTGTCCTGCTTTGTCACTGAATCCAATTGCTCCTTAAGGAATCCCGGTCGTATAATACCTCTCTCAGAGTGACCGACTAGCTGTCTCTGTCATTTCTCTAACGATGAAGTTCCAGTACAAAGAGGAGCACCCCTTTGAGAAAAGACGGTCCGAAGGCGAGAAAATAAGGAAGAAGTATCCGGATAGTGTCCCTGTAATTGTGGAGAAAGCCCCCAAAGCCAGAATAGGAGATCTGGACAAGAAGAAATATCTTGTCCCCTCTGACCTGACAGTGGGCCAGTTTTATTTCCTCATTCGGAAAAGAATCCACTTAAGAGCGGAGGATGCGCTCTTCTTCTTTGTAAACAACGTCATTCCACCCACCTCAGCCACCATGGGACTGTTGTATCAGGAGCACCACGAAGAGGACTTTTTCCTCTACATTGCCTACAATGTTGAGAGCGTGTACGGGGACAGCCAAAGGGAAATCTGATCCCACCACCATCACTCCTGCCCACCCCCCAAAGCCCTCCACCACCCATTGAAATATTAAATCCAGCTCCCACTTAAAATCTTTATTTTTCTTTATCAACGAACGTACTACTCACGAGTAAGCAACTTTAACCAGTAGAGTGGAACGTCTGCCCTCATATTAGTAAGAAAACTCTGTTCCAAGAGGAAAAAGGAATCAACACGAACTACTGGAGCGCTGAAAGAAGGATACCAACAAAATGTCGGAACCTAAGAAGGTTGAGATGACACAAAAGGTCTATGAGGAAGATGTCCGTCATGCCATCAATAAGAGAAGAGCTAAGTTAGGTCAGCTAACTGGTCACATGAACAAGATAAATCAATGAATGGAGGAGGACGACGACGGTAACTTGGAAGGTGTGCAGACAAGATTGGTAGAATTCAACAATCTATTTGGAGAGTTCGGTGAGCTTAATACTTCAGTCCAGGTGGTACTAAGCAAAAACATAAGCAAGACATCAGAAGAGGAGATGAAGAAAGATCAGGATGGATGGTTCACGCCGAAGGCTGACACATTTTACAACTTCACAGTAAAGGCTGACACATGGATGAAAGGTGCATCAGCGTATAGCGGAGTCTAGGAAGCACCAAGATGAGGTCAGGCCTGAAGACAGTGCATCCAGTGTCGTAAAAAAGAAAGGGTCTAGAGCACCATCCACTACATTTTCCAGAACATCATCTGCAAGCGTGCGTCTGAAAGCTGTTGCTAGCCCAGGCTTCCGCTCTAAAACAAAAACAACAACTCGATGAACAGGAGGCTCTGCTCTTAGCTACCTCATTAGCTACCTCATCTAAGCTAAGAGCAGAGAGAGAGGATTTACAGGTCCAGGCTGCTTTAGCTGCCGCAGAGGCTAAGTGCAAAGTACTGGAAGAGTACGAGGGCCAGCGAGCCTCATCCAGAGTGTCCCGTAGGGATGGAATGAACTCTTATAGAGAAAAAGAAGCCCTTCGAATCACAAGCTCACGAGCAGGCTACGCCTACTCCTCAGGCTGTAGCGATAAAAAGATAACCTGCTTACAGTAGCAGCTCCAGAGCACCAGGCGGTGCTACACAGAAAGAACAAGAGTCTCCGCAACAAGAGTCCACACGAGCCATGGTGGATTTCCTAGTGAAGCAACAAAACCATGTTACTCTGCCCCCTCAACAGATTCCTATATTCAAGGGAGACCCTATGGAGTACAGGCTATTCATCAGTGCCTTTGAACACGGAGTGGAGGACAAGACAGATAGTAACAGAGACCGGCTGTACTTCATGGAGCAGTACACGGATGGACAGCCAAGAGCGAGGCTATCACGAGGCAAGGAGGCTCTTGAAAAAACATTTTGGAAATGGATACAAGATCTCAATGGCGTATATAGACAAGGCACTGAACTGGCCTACTATCAAGTCTGATGACGGAGAGGCGCTCCACTCCTTTGGCCTCTATCTCACTGGATGCCTCAACGCTATGGCTGACGTGGAGTACATGCAGGAGCTTGACAGCATATCAAATATGCGTGCCACTGCCATCACAGCCAAGCTTCCGTAGAGAGCGGTGGAGAAGCAAAGCCTATGCTCTTCTAGAGAAAGATCAGTGCAGCGCCAAGTTCAGCGACCTTGCCGATTTTGTCAACCTACAAGCCCAAGAAGCCCTACACCTACATCCTCTCTTCGGCAACCTCACAGATGGAAACAAATAAACAGCATTGGCAAAGTGTGCATTTTCTCCGGTCTATGTCCAACCCTCCGCCGGAGTTCAGAGCTGTTTAGTCGTACTTACAGCGCCGACCAGTGGCTGCGAAATTTCTGTACAGCATGTGGATACGGATACATTGGCCACTTCTATTCATTTTGGACGATGAGGGATTTGTACAAACCTGATAAACTTCATCCCAGCTATAAAGGAGTCTCAGCCCTATCTTTCAATTTATCCTGCCATCTAGCCAGTCTTGCAGACTGACGCTATACCCCTGCTAGTTATTCCACATCAGCTATTCCGAGTTTCGAAAATCGGATGGACTATAGCCTGTGCCATTATAACATTGATATTAAAAAAAATTCAAATATACAGGTTATAGTAAATAATAGACCTACAAGCAATAGAGTAGGGATGATCACAAATCATCAAAATAGCCTAGAAACGTTGCAGACTACAACAACGACGGTGCCTCTACCTGGGAAGCTGAGAGCCCGTAGCGACGGTGTTATCCACACTAACCTGCGCCCGCTACGACGTGCTGCGACCAGTGTGACGCCAAATATCACTTTGAATATGGCTCTGATTAATGCCAGATCGCTATCAAACAAGACATTTCTTCTGAATGGTTTTTTCACTTCCCGTAAACTGGATTTTATGTTTCTAACGGAGACCTGGCTACATGTCGATGAGTCCATACCTTTCTCTGAACTCCTAGCTCCTGACTGTACATTTATCAGCGCCCCACGGACCACCGGCAAAGGTGGTGGGCTTGCATGTGTTTTTAAATCCACTTTTCATTGTCGGCATGATTACAGCTGTCACTTACTCTAGCTTTGAGCTGCAGCTCTTTGAATTACATTCCTCTCCTCCCCTGCTGTGTGCGGTTGTCTATCGTCCACCAAAATACAATACGAATTTTATCCAGGACTTTGAGAACTTTTTGTCTGAAACCATGGTGGCTTTCGATCATTTTTCTAATCACTGGTGATATGAACATTCATGTGTGTTGTGAATCCAGTCCTCTGGTTAAAAGCTTCTTGTCTCTAATTGAGTCTTTCAATCTCACTCAGTGGGTCTCTGGTCCAACCCACGAAAAAGGACACACATTAGACCTAGTGCTGTCTCATGGTTTGAGTGTCTGTGGAAAAGAAATATGTGATAGTGCTTGTATTTCTGATCATATGCCTGTTTTATTTTCTGCTGTTGTCCCATGCTCTGTAGTTGCTATTCGTCCTCCTGCACACCGTTTTCGTGCTATAAACACAGACACTGCACTGAATTTCCACACAGCTTTTAATGACTTTGTGCTTTCTAATGTGGATGGGTATATGTAGAGGAGCTTGTTGCACTTTTTAACTCCACTTGCACCAGCATCCTAGACTCTATCGCCCCATTGAGGAGCAAACACCCTAGGGCTCCTTCGGAACCATGGATAAATAATGCTATCCATGTGCTCAGACACTCATGCAGGCGCACTGAAAGAAAGTGGAAGAAGGATAAGTTGCATGTCTCGTTTGGGATTCTAAAAGACTGTAAAATGGAGTATCAGAGAGCCATGAAGGCTGCTAAAACTGAGTATATCTCCAATCTTATTTCTAAGAATATTAGCAAACCCAGGGTTCTATTTAATCACTCTTGTGATACTGCCCCTGTTGTACCATCGCCTGCTCTCTGTAATGATTTTTTAAATTTCTTTGTTGACAAAATCTTGTCTCTTCGGTCTGCACCCCCTCTTGCTGCCCCCGACCCCTCGGTTCCACCTGTGTGCCCAGCTGCTTTTGAGGAGTTTAAACCCACATCCTTGTCCTCACTGCCTGATGTTGTTTGTGAGTTGCGGCCCACAAACGGCCTCTCTGACAGTGTTCCCTCTCGCCTTTTAAAAGAGGTTTTTGATTTTGATTCAGTTGGCTCTTTTATTCTTGTTTTGGTGCATGCTTTTTTTTTCCCAACTTCTTTTAAACACGCTATAGTGCAGCCACTAATCAAAAAAACAAACTTGGACCCTTCTGTTCTCTAAAATTCTAGGCCATCTCGAAACTGCCCTTTCTGTCCAACGTGCTGGAGAAAGTAATCTCCATCCAGCTGCAATCTTTTTGAGAGACAAACGACATCTACGAGAAGTTTCAGTCGGGTTTTAGACCTCGTCATAGTACTGCTCTTTTTAAAATGTTCAATGACCTTATTTTAACTGTGGACTCTGGGTGTGATGCCATTATGGTAACACTGGATTTGACTGCTGCCTTTGATACGGTGGATCATAAGACCCTTTTATCCCGCCTAGAACAGTGTGTTGGCATCAGAGGTGCTGCCCTTATGTTAATTCAGTCGTACCTGACTGATAGGACTTTCTCTGTCCATCTGGGTGAATTCTCCTCAAATGTGGCCCCTCTTTCCTGTGGTGTTCCCCAAGGTTCCATCCTGGGTCCCTTGTTATTTTCTTTATACATGCTGCCCTTAGGTTCTATTCTACGCAAACATAATGTCTCTTTTCACTGCTACGCGGACGATGTCCAAATTTACCTTCCTCTAAAAGTAGAATGCAATAACTGTCTTGAACCTCTGCTGGCCGCTCTTGCCGACATTAAGATTTGGATGGATCTAAATTTCCTAAATCTTAATGACGGCAAGACAGAGGTAATTGTGTTTGGGCATCTGGACCGCTTGGGAAACTCGGCTGGTGTTTTAGGGCCCCTCGATGCCAAAAAACAAAATTCTATAAAAAGCCTTGGTGTCACTTTTGACAGGGATCTGAAATTTAATAAACAGATTGGGTCTGTGGTTAAAGGCTCCTTCTTTCAACTAAGGCTCCTGGCAAAGATAAAGCCCTACCTATCTCCCAAAGACCTGGAGAGGGTCATCCATGCGTTCATATCATCAAGGCTGGACTACTGTAATGCTCTATATGTGGGTCTCGACCAGCTCTCCCTACGACGCCTGCAGCTAGTGCAGAACGCTGCTGCACGCCTCTTGACTGGCACTAAGAGGCGTGAGCACATCAGACCAGTGCTAGCTTCCCTGCACTGGCTCCCTGTTCGTTTCAGGATTGATTTTAAAATTGCAATGTTTGTTTTTAAAGCCTTAAATGGTCTGGCTCCTCAGTACCTAGCTGAACTTCTCCATGCTTGCACCCCAGTTAGAGCACTGAGGTCATCAAACAAATTACTTTTAGATGTCCCAAGGTCTAGGCAAAAAACAAAAGGTGACCGAGCCTTTGCAGTGGCTGCCCCTAAATTGTGGAACAGTCTTCCACTACAAATTAGGTCTGGTCAGACCCTAGAAAATGTTAAGGCTCAGCTAAAGACTCACCTATTTTCTTTGGCGTTTTGAGGCTTAGTAAGCCATATATCCCTGGTCGTGTCGTGATTGTTTTTAATGTATTGCAGCTTCTGATTTTGTGTATACTGTATTTGTAATTTTTTGTATTTCTTAGTTTTTTATATTGTTTTAATGTATTGCAGCTTCTGATTGTGTGTATACTGTATTTTGTATATATATATTTTTTTGTATTTCTCAGTTTTTTATATTGTATTTTTAGTATTTCTCTGTGTTATATTGTGAAGCACTTTGGTACAACTTCGGTTGGTTTTAAATGTGCTATATAAATAAAGTTGACCTTGACCTTGACCCTCAGAGGAGAAGATGGCCATGAAACTACCAGTGGACTCATACAAGTCACGTCCAACCGCACATCCGTGGCCACGCTAGATGAACATTGGAGTCAACAATTCAAGAACAACTTCCCAGAGTGTCAAGACGACCGGCTTGAGAAGTCGAGGGACGACATCCAGTTTCTGGAACTGGTCTCGCAGTCCGTGAAACTTACAGAGGGACACTACAGCATCGGCCTAATACTATGTTATTTGATACTATCTTGTCTAGCACAGTCTCTGGAGCGTAACAGTAAGAAGCATTTTGTATGAAAGTATTCTGTACTTCTGTATGACAACTATTAAAGAAACTTGAAACTACAGCATCGGCCTACCAGTGAGGAACGTCGTCTTCAAGATGCCGAACAACAGAAGAGTAGCTGAACAGCGAACTCTCAACTTAAAGAAGAGGTTCACGAAGAATCCCCAGTTCCATGCTGATTACTCAGTGTTCGTCGACGACTGGATCGCAAAGGGCTACGCAGTCAAGGTTCCCAGTGAGGAGCTCAGCCGCAGCGATGGAAAAGTTTGGTACTTGCCACACCATGGCGTGTACCATGCCCAGAAGAAGAAGATCCGCGTGGTGTTCGACTGTGGGGCATCATTCCAAGGCACCACCTTGGACAACCAGCTGCTACAGGGGCCGGAGCTAACGAGTACTCTCCTGGGAGTCGTCACTAGAGTCGACAGCACCACTCTGCTCAAATACTGACCATGCGTCAAGAGGACTCAATGTGGAATCATTCCTGCATAATGAGACTTGGATACAGGGGCCGGAATTCCTCACCAAGCCCGAAGAGGAATGGCCTCAGAACCCAGAACACTGTGGGGACTAGTGATGCACGATATATCGGCCGCCGATATAATATCGGCCGATATGGCAGTTTTTTTACACATCGGTATCGGTCCGATATCAAGATAGGGCCGATTTTTTTTTTACATGTTTTGGCCTTAAATAGTTTCAAAATATCTGTCTTTTCTGAAAATAAGTTACAAAAAGAAAAATAAAAAAATGCGTTTTGGAAAATAGCTCTTTATTTGATTATCATAAAAAAGTGTTTTCTATACAGAGATATCGACATCGGTAAATATCGGTATTGGCCAGAACAGCAATATTAATATCGGTTATCGGTATCGGCCACAATTTTCACATCGGTGCATCACTAGTGGGGACCTAACCATGGAGGACCCAGAGGTAAAGAATGCCGTGGTCACCGCTACTGCAGCTGAAGAGCAGTTCGACACAGTTCAGCGGTTCCTGACCAGCATGGGCTCATGCGCCGGGTCCGTGTCAAGACGAAGACGACCACTTTAGATAGACCTATCACTAAGATCTGTCTTCTCCAAGAAGCTGCATGAGGCGGTGGTAAAGACCGTCCTCCTACGGTGTGCCAGGTACTAGGGACCTCTGGCACCAGGTATTGGTTATCCAGCAGCAGAGACACTTATCAGTTAAAATAGTGTTTGGTTTAGCTCCTTGTTTTTTAGTTGTTAGTAATTGTCTCTAGATTAGAAGTACAATTAGGGGCCGGTATATAGGAGCTAAAGCTATATATTTAGGTTATTGTATTATATGAATGTATATATGTTTATTTGTATAACCTTACATTGAACCGGCATTAGGAATATTGATTGGATTTAGATAAAGTCATTGAACAGTCTTATTTGTCATAATAGAACATTCTAGAACATTTGTGATGTCACAGTATGATGTCATAATCAAACATACTAGAACCTTGGTGATGTCACCGTATGATATCATAACCAAACATTCTAGAACATTTGTGTATCTATATAGTCAAGCAAGAATTGTGGAGGGCAGTAATACGCCACGATGCGTCTACACTGCCGGAAATTCAAATAAGAAGAAGAAGAAGAGCAGCAGTGTGCATCTTGAAACAGGACTGAATAGGACTGAACAGATAGACGGAACAACATAGACTGAAGCCTGCATTTCTCAACCAAGGTGCCAAGTCTACCGTTTTGCTGTGGAAAAAGCCGGCAAGTTGATTTACGGCTTTCCAGTGTGGAGGAATTTTCATGTGTCGAGTATGCAGTGATTTTGGAGACTGGGAAAATACAGTTTTCTTATCTTGTAGTAGTGACGTGAATATTTAGGAAAGTAGCTTTAGGACCACTTCTGTAAAGAAAGACTTCGCTGTGGAAGAGAAATAAACCATTTGGATATCTTTGTTTTACACTGGAGCGGCTGTGTCTGAAAACTAAAGTGTTATACTCTTACCATATTATGGGACTAAATTAAAAAATGCCATAAAAAGATTATATGTTGAAATAATTTCCCACTTTCTTTTCCATAAATATTTTATTCAACTTCAGATTAAAATGAAATACTCCCACTTTTCTGAAAGGAGTTGTTAAATCTGACATTACATAAAACAATATGTGGTGGTTATGATCGGGGCTGAAGTTGAATAAACAATTTATGGAAGAGAAAGTCAAAATAATTCCAAGATAATTCAAAGATTACACACCTTTGCCACATATATTGGCTACAAACATAATCACTGCAAAGTTATCAAAAAATAAGAATCTGATCAGACACAAGGGTTAAGTTGTTGTTCCCTTTCTAATTTCCTCAAAAACATATAGTCTAGTTAATGTGATCAATATTATTTGACAATTGATGCTTTTTGTTGGAAATTTCAGTCAGTGAGCTCATACTTTGAGCTCATTTTATAGTTAAAATGATTGAGACAACGCAATCTTCTGTCTTCGTTGTGCATGCATGTGCTCACCACACGCGATACATGTTTCACTATTGGCAGTGGCTACTGTTATTATAGTATTATTGTAATGAAAGGTCTGTTATTTAATGTTTGTGTAAAGGGCTATTTTAACTGTTGATGGGTAGTGCATCAGTAAAGTTAATATGGTATTGTGCTCTTGCTGTGTTTGAATAGGTGGAGAGAGTGGTTAACTGTATTATAATAGTAAAGAGAAAAATATGTTGTGCATGCTCTTGCTTTTTTCTTTTTGAAGGTGGAGAGAGTAGCATTGCTAGTGCCACAACAGTTTTATTTGAGGTTCATAACAGTACATTGTACTAAGCAATTGTTGGCTCATTAGTTTGTGATTCACATGCACTCAAATTCACCAGAATGCAGGAAATTAAGTCTTTGTAACTAAAATCTTCCTGGTGGGGGACCCCCATACCCCCCGCTTAAAAAGTGGCCTGACTGGGGCTATATTTCGCTCTATATCTCCCGGTATGAATTATTTCCCCATGCAGTCCGGCCCTGCCGGCCAGCAGCGTAACTAAGATAAGGTAAGATTCCTTTATTGATCCCCTTGGGGAAATTCAGGCATCATAGCAGCATGGGGGAGGGGGGAGGGGAGGTACAGGTAGTAGAATACATGATACATAGAATTATAGTACAGTGGAGAAGTAAAATAAAAATAGATAAAAAATAGGCAGTGTAGACAATATAACAATATAATTAACTCTGGACATGCGCATATGGGCAAGTAGGCAGTGTAAAAAGGTCAAGGTGCAGGATGAGGGTATGTATGCCCTCTCAGTTATATTTGCTCTACAATAAATATAGTTACAATATATAAACTAATATCTAATCTAAAAATGATAAATATTATGCTCTGATATATGCTCCGATGAAGTAAGTATCCAGTGTTGCCCACTGTTGTGGAGCCTGATGGCCGCTGGTATGAAGGACTGGCCGAGGCGGAGGCGGTTAGTTGAGGGGGGGGGGGGGTGGGAGGGCTTATCCAGGATAGCAGCCAGCTTCCTTCTCATCCCCCTCTCTACCACCTCTAGTCTGACCAGCTCGACTCCCACCACGGAGCTATAGCCTTCCTCACCAGCTTGTTCAGTTCAGTTTGTTGGTTTGTTGATAAGAGTAGGGATATGCAGTACAGATACAGATATAGTATCTACAGATATGTAAAAAGGATTATATGCAAGTTTGTACAGACATATGTGGATAGATATATATACGTTAAGAATAAATATATATACATATATGGTATATATATACAGCATTATTGTACATGCTATCATACAGAGTTATATGGGTTATATGCAGGTGTATAAGTAGGTATATAGAAGGATTATATGCAGGTATATTCAGACAGATATGTATATATATACATGCTGTAAATATATATATATGTATACAGTATACAGCACTATTGTACATGCTATCATACAGAGTTATGGGTAGACATACAGGGATTTTCCACTGTGGTGATGTCATTATTTCTGCTAGCAATCATTGCTGCTTATTCTCTTTCTGCCTTCACAGAATAAAAGTGTGTATGTGTGTTCTATTTTCCTAAAATTGGTCCTACTATACCCTATCATTCAGCTTTCTTGCATTTAACCCCCCTTCCCACATATGAATGTCTTCTTCCTCCTCCTTCCCAGAGTTCTTACTCTTAGAACGTTTTTGTTTTGTTTTTACTTTCATATCGGTGACAACATCCTCATTATAAAGAAACCCTATTCCTTAGAATAAAAGTGTGTGCGTGTGTGTCAGTGTGTGTGTGCACGCGCGCTAGGCAGAGCCGCCGCCCTTGTCGCACCTTTCATATAGCTCACGTCACGTGACAAAATTACAGGAAGTGAGAAGGACCTTTAAAAAAAAAGGAAATATAAATAATATAAGAACAACATATACATACATTACAACATCTATACAGTAGAAGGATAGTGAATATTATAAATATCGCTGTAATTACAAATTACAAAAAAATCACTAAGCCTTTAGATGTGGAACAGTCTGAATGTGGTGCTAAAGCAATGTCCAAATATGAGACAATTCAAACTGATTTATAAGGAAATTATGTTCACGAGGTACACAAATGAGGAAGGGACTTGACATTCACATGGTGTTTACATTTTTATTTTATTTCTTTTATGTTTTACATAATAGTTTTTGTTTTTTTGTTTTGCATATATATATATATATATTTGTTTAGAAATGTTTTAAATTAGTACACTCATTTGAGTAGTGGAAAAGGGGTAGGATTAAATAAGTATACTTCTTCCTACTCCTTTTCGAACATGTAAATTGAGTTATGTTTTGCTTTTGTTTAGTTATCTATTTAGTTTGAGTTTTGTTTTGATTTTCTTTAGTTATTTATTTTGTTTGTATTAATTTACACGTTCGAAATAAAGATTTCAAAGCAAATCAAATAGTGAATATTATAAATATCGCTGTAGTATACAAATTACAAAAAAGAAATCACCAAGGGCTTTAGATGCTGTACTGTATATTTAAATATCGTATATGGCACAAATGTAACAGTACTAAATACCTCTATGTCATGTATGTCCCTATGCCATAAATGTCATGTTATGTTGTGTATGTCATAAATGTCACTATGAATTGAAAATGGGGGACCCTGATGTAAACAAGACAAACGTCTTTCTCTGGTCTGCATCCCCTTAGCAATTGTGTGTATTGAGCCGTACTGTATTATTGTACCCATTCTGCAATCTGTTAAATAAAGTTTTCATTCATTCATTCACCAAAAAAATCACTAAGGGCTTTAGATCAGATAGCTTAAGGCGGAGTCACCAGCGTCACTGAACCGCCGCCATCTTGCTCCAGTTAGCCTTGAGTGAGAGTGAGTGAGCTGCACAGACAAAAATACTCATAACTCGCTGAAATATTGACGGATTTACAAACGGGTTGGTTTGCTATAAACATCAAAGATGTAGTTATGATACTGCATACTTATAAAAAAAAAAATTTAAAGATGTTTTTTTTACAAACCGCTTGAATCATAGCCACGTTAATAATGCTTGTAATAAACCAAACCGTTTGTAAATCCGTCAATATTTCAGCGAGTTATGAGTATTTTTGTCTGTGCAGCTCACTCACTCTCACTCAAGGCTAACTGGAGCAAGATGGCGGCGGTTCAGTGACGTCGCTCTCCATTGGCCGGCAGCGCGGGCAAGCTATCTAGTGTTCTATATATATCTATGCTTTAGATCACTAAGCATTTCTTTTTTAAACGTCGCCAGGTGTCGCTGTTGCTTCCTGTCTGCCCCTATAGCAACACATTCAACAACAGAACCGACGAGGAAGAAGACGAGACGAGGAGGCGGAAGCGGTAGCTGCCTGACTAAACAAGTGATCATTTGATCAGGTAAATTAACTTAACGTCTGGGAAATCATTCATAAATCTGTTAACCCATCTAATTACCGTCGTCTACGGTAGTTGCTCGTGGCGTTTGATATGATCATATAGGGGGGAGGGACTCTCAAATATGCCACTGAACTTCTTCTCAGATTTGCTAGCCCATAGCTATAATGTGACCAGGCTGACGTTAGCAGCAGGCATACGGTTACACGTTTTATAAATGTACTACTGGCTTTGATTGATTGATTGAAAAGTTTATTAACAGATTGCAGAATGGGTACAGTACAGTACATCTCAATACATACAATTGTTAAGGGGATGCAGACCAGAGAAAGACTTTCGTCTTGTTTCCACCAGGGTCCCCCATTTTCAATTCATCATAACATATATGACATACATGACATACAGATAGACAGTACTGCTACATCTATACATTTATGACATATCAGATTTGCAAATACAGTACTGTTTGTGATACAAAAGTGTCCAGAAAAGGAGTGTATATACATTTGGCGTAGAAACTGTACATTGGAGGAGGTTGGTGGGGTGGGGTTGGGTGGGTTGGGTGAGGGCTGTACATTGGAGGTGGGGGGGGGGGGGGGGGGGGGGGGTTGGGTAGGGGACACACACACATTTTACACTGTACATTGGAATGTTGACAAAGCCTTACTTGGTCATTTACTGTACAACTAGGTTAGGACATTTGTAGGGGCCAGTTTCGAATTGCAGTCTCACGTAGGTGTTTTTTGAGAGTGTTTTTGAAGGTGGGTAGTGATTCACATTCCTTTACAGCTTTAGGCAGGGCGTTCCACATTGATGTGGCATAATTGCGAAACGTGTTTAGTCCCTTGTTTGAGCCGAATCTGGGTTTTACATGATTTGTGGAGCTCCCTCTGGTGTTGTGATCGTGGTATTCACTGACCTTTGGGAAGTATTTTGACATGTACATGGGTACCTTGGTCGCGTAGTGTATCTTGTAGACCAGGCCCATTGCAAGTTGCTGTACTCTGTCGTCTACTCTAAGCCATCCTAGGTTGTCAAAGTGGGCAGGGGTGAGGTGGGTTCTAGGAGTCAGGTCAAGTAGTAGTCTGACTAGCTTGTTTTGAGATGTTTGTAATTTGTTTTTTAGTGCCTTTGAGGTGCTTTGGTACCATGAGGTGCAAGCATAGTCGTAGTACCCTTGAATGAGTGCTCCTGCTAGAGTCTTCAGGGTATTCTTGTTTACCAGAGAGGAGATCCGGTACAAGAATCGCGTTCGTTGGTTGACTTTTTTTATTACATTGGATGCCATTTTGTCACAGGAAAGATTAGCCTCTAGGATGGAACCCAGGTAGGTAATTTCATCTTTCCTTGTGACAATATTGTCACCCACTGTAACCGAGAAGTCGTCAGTCTTGCTGAGTTTGTTATTTGAACCGAAGAGAATGGACTCTGTTTTGCCCATGTGTAATGATAGTTTGTTGTCGGCGAGCCATATGCAGATTTTGCCTAGTTCCGAGCTGAGGGCTTTTTCAACCTGTAACTTGTTCTTGTCAGAGACCAGCAGGGCTGAGTCGTCCGCAAACAGGAACAAGTTGCAGTCACAAGCTGACGACATGTCATTTGCATAAATTAGGAATAGTAGCGGTCCTAGTATGCTTCCTTGTGGAACACCACAGCTCACTGTGAGGGGGGGGGATAGGGTACCGTTTACTTCCACCATCTGTTCCCTCCCCTCCAGGTAGGATTGTATCCAGCTCACTGATAAACTATCAAAACCAATTGCTTTTAGCTTGTCAATCAGAATGGTGTGATTGACAGTGTCGAAGGCCTTTTGTAGGTCCAGCATGACCATGCCGCAGTATTTGCCCGCGTCCACCTCTTGTTTGATGTGGTCGTTCAAGTAGAGAAGGCATGTGTCAGTGGAGTGGGATGTTCTGAAGCCAGATTGGAATTCGTAGATTAGATTTTTTTCCGCGAGGTATTTTTCGATCTGTTCGTATACTATTTTTTCCATGACTTTCGAGATGGATGTAAGGATAGAAACAGGGCGGTAGTTACCCGGGTCTAATTTGCTGCCCTTTTTGTGCAGGGGTGTTACTCTCGCAATTTTGAAGTCCTTGGGGACGTGTCCCTGTTTTATGGAGAGGTTTATTATGTGTGTGATGACTGGGGTGATGGCTGCTGCTGAGTCTCTGAGGAATTTGGAGGGGATGTTGTCATGGCCAGTGGCCTTGTTTGGTTGGAGGGCGCTCAGTTTTTTGAGTACCTCATCTGTAGTTACTATTTCCAGTTTGAAGTCGTCTTTGTGGACTGCTTTCTGGGCTCTTATTATTATACTACTGTAGATATGGACTCTAACGTTACTAGGTTAGTTGACTTAGTTTTTTCTTCTTTTAATTCATTCTATGATTAATTGAAAATGGGGGACCCTGATGTAAACAAGATGTCTTTCTCTGGTCTGCATCCCCTTAACAATTGTGTGTATTGAGCCGTACTGTATTATTGTACCCATTCTGCAATCTGTTAATAAAGTTTTCAATCAATCAATCAATCAATCAATGTTACACGTCAGTCCAGGGACCTGCGTATACCTTATTGTGGTCACTTCACTCACTTCACGCAGTTCTCAGTGAGGTATAGAGGGTCCAGTCTTTGCAATGCAGCTGATCCTATGCTACTGAGATAATCTCCATCTCTGCTTATTTGTAAAGCAAACTACAAAGAAAATGCTCATATCCATAAGTAGTAGATAGATAAATAGGTCATACATATGTAGGTATGCATTTGGTTATGTGGGATTGTGGGTGGGTAGGTTTGTAGGCAGGTGGGTGGGTGGTTATGTATTATTATCTATGCAGTATACAGTATGTACTGTGTGTATGTATGTTTGTATTAACATGTATCTTTTGAATGTATTACTGGTATTTTATAACTATATATTTATATAGTTTTATATTTTATGTATATTTTTGTACGTTTGATTTTACAAAACAGGGGAAGTTCTCGATAAGCCTCTAGGCTTCTAACTTCTCCTTCACAAATTGGTTATAACTCATTATGTATTGTTTTTACTTTTGTTTAACTGTGTTAATACATACAAATACAAATACTTATTTGCTGCCATTCATGTTGCCAGGCAGTAATTCATAATATCACTTTATTGCTTAGCAACAATTAATGTGGCTTCGTTCCATTTTTGCTTACATTTAAAGGGGAATGCCACCCGTTTAAATAATTGTGTTTTCTTTTGTCCCAGCCTCCAGGACAGTTCAGTTCAGTCAGTATTTATGAACACGCACCACTCTCCTAAAGCTAGAATTCAGAGAGAGAGAGAGAGAGAGAGAGAGAACCCTTCAATCCGTGATGCAACTGGGATGTAAAATCTGGGGCTGCTTTATATAGACAATGGATGGGACTCTGGATCCATGACGCCATAACAGTTTGTTTGAGCTCTCCAAATATGCTTTTTCATTCTTGTTCAGACCTTCTAGCAATGCAATAATAATATTCTATATACCTCATTTGGGTGTGAGAGCTCAGCTCACTCAATATATATATTGTATTTATATCTATCCACATCTGTCTGTACATACCTGCATATAATCAATTTGACATGTGTAGATACTATATATATATATATCTGTACATATCCCTTACCTACTCTTTTTTTTTTAAACTTTATTTTTTTAGCGTTTATCGCTTTTCTGGTCAAGCATGACCGACAGTTGTAGGGTGAAACGGGAGAGAGAGCAGGGGGAGACATTCAGCAAATGACGGCGAGTCCGGGAATCGAACTCGGAGTCAACCAGATCCGTGACGCAGCACGGAGTCCCGCGACGCAGCGCGGTAACATGGTGTGCTACTGGAGCACCCCCTTACCTACTCTTACTAGTTACACTGCTGTATGACTACTAGTCTACTACCATACCTGTATCACTGTACATATTAATACTACAACTCTGTACATACATCTGATAAATGTGTACATGATCTCCTCTCTGGTAAATAAGAATACCTTGAAGACTAACAGGAGCACACTCATTCAAGGGTTCTACTACTATGCTTACACCTCATGGTACCAAAGCACCTCAAAGGCCCTAGAAACAAGGCTACAAACAAACATCACGAAACAAACTGGTCAGACAACAGCTTGGCCTTACTCCTAAAACCCACTAGCCCCTTTCATGACTGTGATGCACGCCAACAATGTTTGGCCGAGTGAATCCACAGTCCCTTGCTCTTCAATAGGAAACCAACCTAGATTTACCATGAAGAACTGGTCCTACCCAAACCTGACCAAGGCATGGTTGGTACGAAAGTGATGGTGACGTCTTGATGGAGCGCCAAGCAGATAGGCTACATCATTTATGATTTACATTTTTATGACTAGTCATATACTATAATAGTATAACACTATGGGCGGCTAGGTGGTGTAGTGGGCAAGGCGCTCGCCACCAATGCAGGAGACTCTGGGTTCGAGCCCAGCTCTCCGCATTGCTATCAGCTTGGCTGGTCGTTCATACTAACATAATTGGCAGTGTTAGGGGGTGGGAAAGCTGATGGGTGGGGATCGGACGTTGTGGACAGCGACTCCTACAGGTCGGTTGGTGCGCCTGCGCAGCAGAATCAGGAAGCGACGGGGGCGGCGTGTCCCTCCCACGCAGACCCCCGCCGCTGAGAGATCGCGCTCTGCAGGTTGAAAAGATGCGACGTCTGCCTCCTTGAGTACCGGAGGGGACACGTGATGCAAGGCTTCGTCCACATTGCAGCCGGCTTGTGGGAGGCATGGCCTAACAGCGTTCGAGACGGGGGAGGGGAGAATTGGACGATACGAAAATTGGGATGGGAGAAAAATAGAAAATGGGAGAAAAAGTAGATATAAAAATAGTATAACACTATAATATTAGTGTAGCCTAATCTTTATTTACAACTGTGAAGAAAAACCCAATTGGTTTAAACGGAATGAATAGACGCATACAAAAAAATTTGAATGTTGATTTAGAATTCAAATGTCAACGTTATGAATGAAGCTTTGAACTATTCAGTGCAGCCCGACCAGTAACACATGTTCTCCTAATTCTATCCTAGAATTCTACCACTCCAGCTTTCAATCATTTTCAATAACTTCTCAAGTGTTGCCATCATTTTGTAATCTAGTCTAATCTAATCTAGAAAAGTCACGCTGCCTTGTCCACTCTTTTACCCATAGACACGGTCTATCATTCTGCTCTTAGATTCATAACTGGTAACACACATTGCATCCTGTATGATATGGCTGGTTCGGTTGGTCTTCTCTCTCTCAGTATCAGAGTCAGGTGGTAGGTGTTGTTATTTGTTTATCTTTAAGGCCATTGGTGGAACATTTCTACCATATCACAATGATCCTTTGGAATGATGGACCATATCCCACTCAAATGATTGTCTTTACACTTAAGGTGCTCCCATAGTCGAGCGGACTGTACATGGACTGGACTCTGCGGAGGTCCACTGGACTCTTTGAGCTTTCATAGTTGAGCGGATCTCCGCGGACCAATTTCCTACATGTCTCGCGCCAGTTTGTGTGACACCAAGTGGGCGCCGCGGACGTCCGCGCGTCAGAAAATAGGAGCTTCGCACTTGGACTCTGCGTTGGGTCCGCTTTGAGTACCCTTTGGGTCAGCTTTGAGCCCGCGGGAGTCTGCTCCGTGTACGGTCCGCTCGACTATGGGAGCATCTTTTAAGGTCCCACAAGTTCAATCTCAGTTTCAGTTTATTTAAAAAAGGACAGTACACATTAATCAACATTACTGTAAATGTTTTTTCGCCCAGCTGGCTAATTCACAACCGTAGTCCTTTTGGCAAGATGTCATGAAACCATCTGAAGTCCGCCTTTTGTTTTGATGCACCAGGCTCCTGGAATGATCTTCAACTCAGACTAAAACTCAATGCCCCACTGTCCTCTGGAACATTTATGAACATGATCACAAACCTCTCTACCTCAGTATGTACTGTAACTGTTTTTAATTTAAGGTATGGGCAGGGTATTAGAAAAAAATACATAAATATAGGAAATCTGAATATAAAAAGTATGAGAAATATAAACAGTGTAAACAAAGGTGCAGATGAGGGTCTGTATGCCCTCCGTATCGCTTATATTATACATTACAATGATAAATATAGGCAATAGATAAAAAAAAAAAAAAAGGAAAGAAAATGTAATCTGAATATATGTTCTCTAGTGACTAGAGACAAATGTAGGTCAGACTTTGCCATCATCTCTACAGTACATTTCACCCTCCCCTCCTCTCTCTCACACCAGATAACACGGAGGAAACTACACTGTGACGAGGTGCGGATGTCTGACAGCTTTCTCGGCGTGCGTGGAAAACATTTCTTCATGACCCCTGTCCACTTGTGATTTCACTGTCGGCAATATGAGCAGCTCTGTAAGTTTTTCTCACCCGTTTCCACATGTTCTGACACTCTGATCCTGATTCCTGACTCTCTGATCCTGACTCTCTGTCTGACTCTCTGATCCTGACTCTCTGATCCTGACTCTCTGATCCTGATTCCTGGCTCTCTGATCCTGACTCTCTGTCTGACTCTCTGATCCTGACTCTCTGATCATGACTCTCTGTCTGACTCTCTGATCCTGACTCTCTGATCCTGACTCTCTGATCCTGACTCTCTGATCCTGACTCTCTGTCTGACTCTCTGATCCTGACTCTCTGTTTGAATATCTGTCTGACTCTCTGATCCTGACTCTCTGATCCTGACTCTCTGATCCTGACTCTCTGATCCTGACTCTCTGATCCTGACTCTCTGTCTGACTCTCTGATCCTGACTCTCTGTCTGACTCTCTGTCTGACTCTGATCCTGACTCTCTGTCTGACTCTCTGATCCTGACTCTCTGTCTGACTCTCTGTCTGACTCTCTGATCCTGACTCTCTGATCCTGACTCTCCGTCTGACTCTCTGATCCTGACTCTCTGATCCTGACTCTCTGTTTGAATATCTGCCTGACACTCTGTCTGACACTCTGCCTGAATCTATCTCTGTCTGAATCTATCTCTGTCTGAATCTATTTCTGTCTGAACACTTTTTAATAGGACCGTCACCGTACACATTAATCAACATTTCTGTAAATGTGCCAGTTTTAGCCAGCTGGCTAATTCGCAACTGTAGTCCTTTTGGCAAGAAAATTTAAAAAAGTTTAAAAATAAAGTTAAACACAATATTTACAACACAATCCAACATAATAGTAAAAGCAATAACCAAATACACAATGAATGAACTGATTACAAGTGATCACATGTTTTGATTTGTCAATAGCCAGGTCCTGAGTTTTTCTGTAAAGGTGTGGTAGGTAGCACAGTATCGTATTTCAGTTGGCAGGACGTTTGAAAACCGAGTGGCTCTGACTGCAAAACAGGACTGACTGAAGGAGCTGGACCTAAACGAATATCTTAGTACCGTAGTTTGAATAGTTTGAATATCTGCCTGACACTCTGTTTGAATCTCTGCCTGACACCCGCCCTCCTTAGGTTTCACTCTGTCTCAAAGTTCAGTCACTATAACCTCATCCTGTCACGGAAGTCCTCACATTCACGTTTTTGTCCCTTCTGCCTTTTTACAGTAATCTTGGTGATTGTGATATTCATAACAATGGTGCAGCCACATTTTTATCTGAAATGGGTGACTGTCCTCCTTATGTTACGCAGTTGCTAATGGATTTAATATCCCTGTCAACGGCCAAGACGGAATACATGAATAGGGGTAGAAACTAGAAATGCACGTGCCCTGAGGTGCATGTGCCTGATTGACTGACCTCAAACCCCACCCTCTTTTCTTGGTCCTCCAATCACAGTGGTTTCTCAGAAAAATTGGCCTTGAGATGGGGTCCGTTTCTCTCCTTGGTATATCAACGACGAGACGTCCATAGCAGCATTGTGTCCAGATTCAGATTGTCACTAGGGATGCTCGATATTGGCTTTTTTACCGATACCGATATTCCGATATTGTCCAACTCTTAATTTCCGATACCGATATCAACCGATATCAACCGATACCGATATATGCAGGGTTTCCCCGTCCAAAAAACGGAATAATTTCAGGTAACTAATAATTTCACTGGATATATATATAACAAATATTGTTATTGTTTTTTATTTTTTTTTAAACCGATACCGATATTTTCCGATATCACATTTTACTGCCGATATCGGCCGATAATATCGGTCGGCCGATAATATCGGACATCCCTAATTGTCACCCCTCCTCCGTATAACCTTTGCAATTTCCCTATGCACGCGCACACACACACACACACACACACACGCATACAGTGCAGACTCACTACTAGGCGTTTGAATGGCATAGCGTCATCACACACTTCAGTCTGTTGATTTGTAGGTCAACCCGCTGCCTCTTTGTTTGTTACTGTAAACGCTGCCGTAGGAGCTACTACCACTTCCTGGCAGCGGAACAATATACCAGCCAGGTGACGCGTAGCGACGGTGAATAGACGATGGCAACAAGAACATGATCGGGCGGCACGGTGGGGCAGCGGGGTAGCGCTGGTGCCTCACGGCAAGAAGGTCCCGGGTTCAGTTTGCATGTTTCTTCTTTCTCCCCACGTTCCTTGCGTGGGGGTCCTCCGGGTACTCCGGTTTCGGGACGCACCGATCCGACTTTGTCACTCCCGATAACGATACCCGGGCGTTTGGGTATCGGCCGATACCGAGTACCGATCCGATACCCGTTGTTCAATTAATGGGATCATTAGAAAATCATTAATGGGATCATTCTTTTGCGCAAGGCTTGACTTAAAGGGGAACTATTTTACTATTTCTTTCACTATTTGGGCACTTTTACACAATTCCTGTGAGTCTATGGAACACCTCTGTAATATATATATATATTTTTTATTCATTGTTTTGTATTTCTAATCAAGTCCTCAAAAACAGCATTTTTCTACCTCAAGATCTCGAGCCGTTTTGAGCCTGGGCTCCAGGTCCAGGTCCAGCCACTGTGTGCAGCTCATCTTGTATCTCAACATTAACATGCAGCGGTGTCTTTCTGACATCACAAATCATCACATTTTCAAATGACTCAGTTCAGTGAGGGTGAATATTGTGAGAGGAGAATTGGAAGAATGCGCCAATATGAGAATTTTGAGACATAGATCATATTAATATAAGTTCACATAGCTAGGAAACAATGCTAAACACTCAAAAAGGCCATTTATAAGATAGTTCCCCTTTTAAAACATTACTTTCCTAACTTAGTGAAACAAAATGTAACAAATTAACACATGGATATAAATGTACTGAATTGTTATTTATTATTAAATCTATTATATTATATTATTATATAAAATCTTGAAAAAGAATTAAAAGAAAATTCCAATATATATTTATTTTTTCCCGATCCTCGATCCAGCTATTTTACAAATTTTAGTCATATCGGGGGCGGATATCCCATATCGATATCGGATCGGTGCATCCCTAGCTAGGTTTCATGCTGTTGCCCTTAACCAAGGTACTGGCATTACAACTCGAGGTGGTCCTAAATACCGCTCACTGCTCCTAAATCGTTAGGATGGGTCAAATGCAGAGAATGAATTTCCCCAAGGGGATTAATAAAGGTTCACCTTAACTTAAACCACATTTTAACTGCAGAGTATATTGACAATAAACAGAAGTGAGCCAGAGGTGTTGACCTTCTTCTGGAGCATGTGGTGGTGTTTTGTTTTGAGCCACAGCCATCTGAGATCTGGTGCTTTACTGACCGATGCCTTTGTCTCTAGTCTTAAAAACACCCGTACTGGACAATTAGACGAGGAAAAGACATCATACATAAACAAATTCATTGAGATTATATCTTCTAAGATTTAAAATCGATTTGCAAATTCCAAAAATAGATGTTTTCCCGTCATGTTTTCCCCTACCATTGCCTTGGGGGTGCGGCATGTACAGTGAAGATAAATAAATGTAACAGTACTGTATGTCGTGTATGTCATAAATGTCATTATGAATTGAAAATGGGGGACCCTGATGTAAACAAGACCAAAGTCTTTCTCTGGTCTGCATCCCCTTAACAACTGTGTGTATTGAGCCGTACCGTATTGTACCCATTCTGCAATCTGTTAATAAAATGTTCAATCAATCAATAACGCTGAGTTGACGAGAACTCATTACGTTACTGTAAAAGCTTCCCAACAAAGAGTTGTTTCTTAACATAATCTGTCTAAAACCAAAAATGGACAGACGTTGACCCTAAATGTCTGAAATTCAGGCTAAAATACAGTATCTGTTTTTTATTTTAAACTGACCCAACCTGAATCTCTCCTGATAGGAGGGCTGTTAGTCCCGGACAGAACACTAGCAGCTCTCCTCCTGATAGGAGGGATGTTAGTCCCGGACAGAACACTAGCTGCTCTCCTCCTGATAGGAGGGCTGTTAGTCCCGGACAGAACACTAGCTGCTCTCCTCCTGATAGGAGGGCTGTTAGTCCCGGACAGAACACTAGCTGCTCTCCTCCTGATAGGAGGGATGTTAGTCCCGGACAGAACACTAGCTGCTCTCCTCCTGATAGGAGGGATGTTAGTCCCGGACAGAACACTAGCTGCTCTCCTCCTGATAGGAGGGATGTTAGTCCCGGACAGAACACTAGCTACACGACGAGGTAAATAGAATCCAAGAGGCGAATGTTAACGCCGCCATTTTAGTTCTGGGAGATTTCAATAGCGCCAATCTGAGAAAGGTATTGCCCGACTTCTATCAGCATGTGACTTGCAACACCAGAGGCGGTAACATCCTAGATCACTGTTACACGCAATTTAAAGGTGGCTACAAGGCTCATTCTGATAGTGGCTTCGGTAAGTCAGATCACGCATCAATTTTTCTTTCACCAAAGTACAGACAGAGAATTAAAAGTACTCCCGTAGTCTCGCGAGAGGTGCAGAAATGGGATGTGACGTCAGAGGATACGATCCGGTCAGTGTTTCACCACACAGACTGGAATGTGTTCCGCGACACAGATAACATTAATGCCTACACGGAGACAGTGCTGGACTATGTTTGTACTAGGGTGAAAGAAACAATCCCCACTACCAAAATGAAAGTTTACCCAAATCAAAAACCCTGGGTAGACAAATCCGTCCGTGAAGCTCTGAGAGAGCGCACCAAAGCATACAACGACGGCCTAGAGGCAGGCAACATGAATGACCACAAGGTGGCGCGATACAACGTAAGGAGGACTGTGTCAGAGGCCAAACGACGCTACAGGGATAAAATTGAACTCCAGTTTGAACAAGCTGACTCTAGAGCTATGTGGCAGGGGCTCAAAACGATGACAGACTACAAAGGCGCCTCCCTCAAACTGAACAGTGACATCTCCTTAGCAAATGACCTCAATACCTTCTATGCGAGGTTTGATGCTGGTAATAACAACACCAGCTCACAAGCCTCGGCAATGGGGGGGGGGGGGTCGGCTGCTGATGGAGGCGCAGTGTTCAGGGTAACAGAGCATGAGGTGAGGCGGACCTTTAAAAAAGTGAATATCAGGAAGGCAGCAGGTCCAGACGGCATCCCCGGCCGCGTCCTAAAAGTCTGTGCCGACCAACTGGCCCCAGTATTCACTGACATATTTAACCTGTCCTTAGAACAGGCTGTCATCCCCACCTGCCTGAAGAAGTCCACTATTATCCCTGTACCCAAAAAATCCAAGCCTGCTTGCCTCAACGACTACCGCCCTGTAGCTCTCACCTCCATAGCCATGAAGTGCTTCGAGAAGCTAGTAAAGGGCTACATCTGCTCCTCCCTCCCCATCAACATGGACCCCCTGCAATTTGCATACCGCCCCAACAGGTCCACGGAGGACGCCATATCCCATGTGCTGCACACAGCAGCATCACACCTGGACAAGAGGCAGGGGAACTATGTGAGAATGCTATTCATCGACTACAGCTCGGCATTCAATACCATAGTCCCCTCCATACTCATAGCCAAGCTCAGGGACCTGGGCTTGGGCTATGACCTCTGCCAGTGGGTCTTGGACTTCCTGACTGGCAGACCCCAGGTGGTGAGAGCAGGCAACTGCACCTCCTCATCCATCACCCTCAACATAGGGGCCCCCCAGGGCTGTGTTCTGAGTCCCCTCCTCTACTCCCTGTACACACACGACTGTGTGGCTCAGCGGAGTAGCAATACAATCGTCAAATTTGCTGACGACACAGTGGTGGTGGGCCTGATCTCTGCCAACGACGAGAGGGCCTACCTGGAAGAGGTCAAGGTCCTGGCGGGATGGTGCCAGGAAAACAGCCTCTCCCTGAACGTCAGCAAAACAAAGGAGATGATTGTGGACTTCAGGAGGTCGGGGGTCAAGGACTACAGCCCCCTCAGCATCGACGGGGCACCGGTTGAGAGAGTCAACAGCTTTAAGTACCTCGGAGCCTACATATCCGAGGACTTGACATGGACCACACACATTAACAGTGTTGTGAAGAAGGCACGACAACGCCTCTACTTCCTCAGGCGCCTAAGGAAGTTCCAAGTCAGCCAGAAGATCCTTAAGAACTTCTACTCATGTACAATAGAGAGCATCTTGACCGGCAACATCACCTCCTGGTTTGGGAATAGCACTGCACAAGACCAAAGCAGACTACAAAGAGTGACACGTTCAGCCGAACGCACAATTGGAGGGGGGCTCCCCACCCTCCAGAACATTTACTACAAGCGTTGCAAGGGCAAGGCTAAGAGAATCATTAAAGACTCCAGTCACCCGAACAACTGCCTCTTTGAACTGCTGCGGTCAGGCAAGCGATACAGGAGTCTCAAGGCGAGCACAGAAAGACTCAGAAGAAGCTTCTATCCCCAGGCCATCAGGCTGCTAAACGAACAATGAATGAACACTACACAACAACAACCACCAAACGCACATAGCACACACATCCACACGCACACACTCACTTTAAACAAACACACTGTAGCACCCACTCCACACACTTATAGCACACACCCACTTTAAACAAACACACTGTAGCACCCACTCCCCCACCCACTCCCCACACTTTATATTTATGGATGAAGGATTGCACTACAACTCGTACACCTTACTGTAAATTGTACCTAAAATTGTACCTCATCCCATTTCTGCTTTGCACTAGATAGTACTGTACATTAGTACACTGCATAGTATTGTGTATTGTATATTATATGGTAACTCAGAACATTGTACATATGTCTATACCGAACACTGTGACCTCATTTTCTTCTTCTAAATTCATGCTATATTATGTTATTATGTTATTTGATACTATCTTGTCTAGCACAGTCTCTGGAGCGTAACAGTAAGAAGCATTTTGTATGAAAGTATTCTGTACTTCTGTATGACAACTATTAAAGAACTTGAACTTGAACTTGAACTGATAGGAGGGATGTTAGTCCCGGACAGAACACTAGCTGCTCTCCTCCTGATAGGAGGGATTTTAGTCCCGGACAGAACACTAGCTGCTCTCCTCCTGATAGGAGGGATGTTAGTCCCGGACGCGTGTACCTGTTCCGCAACAGTAAGTGACTTCCGGGGTAGGCCTGATTGGCCCCGACAGGCACGTGACGCGGCAAACTCAGGACGCGCAACGAGGCTGCTGAGAGCTGTCGCGCGGAAATAGGCTGTCTATTGCCATTCTCTAACACAAACTCTAACCTTAACCAGCTCCTTAACAGCGCCTAAACTTAACCGTTCTAACCTTAACCAACTCCGAAACAATGCCTAACCTTAACCTTAACCATGCCTAACCTTAACCATAGAAAGAATATTGCCATTCTCTAAGACAAACTCTAACCTTAACCAGCTCCTTAACAGCGCCTAAACTTAACCGTTCTAACCTTAACCAACTCCGAAACAATGCCTAACCTTAACCTTAACCTTAACCATGCCTAACCTTAACCGGCGAAAGAATACACGGTAAAAAAAAAATCACGTAAAAAAAAAAAGATTTGATGGGATTCGAACTCACCAACAACGGACCGCAGGATCGCAGGACCGCTGCTCTGCCAGGTGAGCTATAGCGCCGAATGAGAGTCATGGCGTATTTGGACGGTTACGTAATTCCGTAAGCTCTGCCGCGCGGCTCCGCGGAGCGTGCCGCGCGGCAGAGAAAGTTGCGCGTCACGTGCCTGTCGGGGCCAATCAGGCCTACCCCGGAAGTCACTTACTGTTGCGGAACAGTTACACGCGTCCCGGACAGAACACTAGCTGCTCTCCTCCTGATAGGAGGGCTGTTAGTCCCGGACAGAACACTAGCTGCTCTCCTCCTGATAGGAGGGATGTTAGTCCCGGACAGAACACTAGCAGCTCTCCTCCTGATAGGAGGGCTGTTAGTCCCGGACAGAACACTAGCTGCTCTCCTCCTGATAGGAGGGCTGTTAGTCCCGGACAGAACACTAGCAGCTCTCCTCCTGATAGGAGGGCTGTTAGTCCCGGACAGAACACTAGCAGCTCTCCTCCTGATAGGAGGGCTGTTAGTCCCGGACAGAACACTAGCTGCTCTCCTCCTGATAGGAGGGATGTTAGTCCCGGACAGAACACTAGCAGCTCTCCTCCTGATAGGAGGGATGTTAGTCCCGGACAGAACACTAGCTGCTCTCCTGATAGGAGGGCTGTTAGTCCCGGACAGAACACTAGCTGCTCTCCTCCTGATAGGAGGGATGTTAGTCCCGGACAGAACACTAGCTGCTCTCCTCCTGATAGGAGGGCTGTTAGTCCCGGACAGAACACTAGCAGCTCTCCTCCTGATAGGTCTACAAGACCAATATTGGTACGGTTAGGTGCAAAAGTAAATAAATATTGGTACGGTTAGGTGCAAAAGTAAATAAAAATGCACACTCGGACCACGATCAAACTCAAGGCAACAGCGACACCAAGTGGCCAGGAGGAGGAAGAGCATATGATAAAAAACAATGTACATGATACCTATTGAACTGAAAAATGGCATAATGGCATAAACAGAGTGAATGGGGAATATTTCAGTATTTATTTATTTTTTATATTTTTTTAATGTTCTGCCGGATATGTAGGCAACGCAGACCCATCCCCACTAAACGCCATAAATGTATTATATTATAGCTATAATATCTATACCCAGTGTTTCCCATTAATTACCTAGACCAGGGGTTCCCAAAGTCGGGGTCGCGACCCACAGGAGGGTCGCGAGCCGCCGCGGGGGGGTCGCCAGATGATTGAAAAAATTAAAAATCCAAAAAATAAAAAATATATATATTTTTTTAGTCAGGCCACTGAACTTAGAAGCAGGCCAGGACAGTGTTTCTAGTTGCAGCAGCGCAATAGTTAGATAACCTAGGTGGGGAACAACCAGGAAATCACTGCAACTCACAAGTTGGAGAACTATCTCTCTCTCTCTCTCTCTCTCTCTTGCTCTCACACACACACAAAACGAGCTGCATGTGATTGGTGGAGGCGGGACCCTTACAAAAAACTGTTGTTGCTAATCATTGACACATGCTAGCCTGTAATAATCCCCCCCAGAAAAATCTACTTTGCATTTGATATATTGCAAATATATGCCATCACACACACTGGCATTTAAAGAGTTGGAATTATAAAATTAATATGTGGTGTTATGATCAGGGCTGAAGTTGAATAAAAGATTGTATTATTTTCAATCTGACATTACAAAAAAACTGAAAATCCATCGAAATCAGTGTTGTTGCTAATCATACATATGCTAGCCTGTTTTTTAACAATAATTTGTGATGCCATCACAAACACTGGCATTTAAAGGGTACAAATAAAAAAAATGCCTGCACCAGAATGCAGGAAATGAAGTCTTTGTAACAAGAAATGTCCTGGTGGGGGACCCCCAGACCCCCTGCTTAAAAAGTGGCCTGACTGGGGCTATATTTTGCACTATATTTCCTGGCCTGAATGATTTCCCCAGTCCGGCCCTGGTTAAAAGCCTCCAATGCTTATTAGTGTGTGCGTTTGAACGTGTGCATGTTTCAACCATACATTTCCATTTATAAAAAAATTTAAATTAAATTATAATTTTTTACCTCCTATAATAGTGGGGGTCGCGGCTCTCTGACCCCGTTATTTTTGGGTCGCGGCCTGAAAAGTTTGGGAACCCCTGACCTAGACCACAGTCTAATTTGTCCCGCCACAGTTTTATAATGAACAGAAAATATTTTTTTATTATTAAAAAGAAAATAAAAAAAATATTAAAAAAATAAATATTTTTAAATATAAAGTTTGCCAATAGGGATGTATCAGTAGTATTGGCAGTGGTCGTAATAGTAATCCAGTATCTTTTTTTATTTTCTAAAAAATAAACCAGTTCAACACAGGTAACTACTTTTGCTTAATTTCTTTGATGGCTCAAATGTATGCTCTAGTCTAGTCAAGCAGTGTTTCCCACATGATTTTCCGAGACTGTGGTGGGTGAACCTCGGCCGCTCTAGGGGGGTCCGGGGGCATGCTCCCCTGTAAAAAAGTGTTTTTTGTACATTTTAAAGTTAAATGCATCAATCTGGTGCACTATGAGAGCAAAATAAAGAGGCCAGATCTATGATGAACTTTGTGCTCAAAACACAAAATCGACTAGAGAGCATACATTTGAGCCATCAAAGAAATGAAGCAAAAGTGGTTACCTGTGTTGATGTTTATTTCTTTAGAAAATAAAAAGAATCTAAGATATATACTGGATTACTATTATGACTACTACAGCTGCCAATACTACTGATACATCCCTATTGGCAAACTTTATATTAATTTTTTTTTTTTTTTTATAATAAAATAAATATTTTCGGTTAATTATATTATGGTGGAATTTAACAAATACATTGAACGGCTGGGGTGCTTCGAGGAGAGGATTGTGAAGCACTGCTGTTTTGAGCACAAAGTTCATCATAGATCTGGCCTCTTTATTTTGCTCACAAAGTGCACCAGATTGATGCATTTAAGTTAACTTTAAAATGTACACAAAAAACAATTATGGGGGTGCATGCCCCCGGACCCCCCAAGAGGGTCTGAGGTTCACCCACCACAGTCTCACTAAATCCTGTGGGAAACGCTGTATACCATATTATAACTAGGGATGCACCGATATGAAAATTTGCCACCGATACCGATTGTTCAACTAACACAATCGGTCGATACCGATTCCGATATTTGTGGCAACAAATTTCTTTTAAATATTTTTTTTTGTAATATATGTAATATATATATATTTTTTTTGTCATTTTTTTTTTTTTATGAAACTACTGTATATTTGTGTTACAAATTGTGCTCACCGATATGAACATAGGCCTCTTTACTTACTTAAAAAAAGGAAACATCAAGAAATAGAAGGAAACATCAAGAAATAGCACTATCTCTCTCCCAGTATGTTCTGCAGGGCTGCAGCTAGATACTAGTTCTCCCAGCATGGTCTACCTGCTGGGCTGCAGCTAGATACTATTGTCTCAACCAATGACATTTTGATTGACAGTCGATTCTGCCAATTACGTCACACACTGCTTGCACCCGCCTCTGCTGTTACCACCAATCGGCAAGCGTGTATACATTTTTTACTTCGGCTTTTGTCCGCCATTGATTTTGAGTTGACGAGAGCTTTTCTACAACAACAACAATGGCGGCACGGCTGACGTTTAGCTTTTAGCTCCGCAGGATGACTTAAATGAGGCATAATGATTTTACTGCAACTAATGTTATAATAAAACAAAGCCTTTCTATACATGTGTCTGATTGAAAACGTTATTAACAGATTGCAGAATGGGTAAAACTCAGGGCTCTGTGAGCAACGGAAGGAACTGAGCTAGTATGAACGCTTGCTACGTTCGTACTGTATGCTGATGTTATTGAACGTGTAACACTAACTATATAACGTTAATGCCACAAAACGAATGCCTTGTTAATCATAAGTAGTAACTTTGATGCAGTAGCGTGTGTGTGTGTGTGGGGGGGGGACTGGGGACGGCGTTGTGCAGGTCGCGAGTGAACTTTTTTTTGTCTTGACGCTACACAAATTGATGGATATTTATCGGGTACTGCCATCGGCACATTTGAGCTTATCGGCCGATAGGCCGATTGCAGTCAACAAGGCACTTATCGGCCGATACCGATACCCGACCGATACATCGGTGCACCCCTAATTATAACTATATAGTAACTCCTTATACAGTGGATTTCTCCAGACCTCCATTAGCAGAACCTTGACGTGTGGCCAACGATGGCAACCCAGCCTCTATCCCCGCTCAACACGTCGGACCAAAACAATGTAAACAACAATGTTCAATACTAGGGATGTGCATCGCGGCTATCCTGTCTTTTACTTAAGTGGTTCCAAGTGGTCTGCCAGTCAGGACACCGATGCTGACCCATAACTGCATAAACGGACACGCACCCCTCTACCTTCAGGGACTCATCACTCCACAATCCTCCACCCGTACCCTCAGATCTGCAGGTAGCCTGCTCCTTCAGGTCCCCAATAGCCGGCTCTGCACACCATGGGTGACCGAGCCTTCTGCTCGGCTGCACCACGCCTGTGGAACAGCCTCCCCATCCAGCTGAGGGCACCACAGAGCCTGGACTCTTTTAAAGCAGGCCTGAAAACCTGAAAAAATCTGTTTCAAAAGGCCTTTGACTGTTTTTTCTTCTTGTGCTGTTGTCTTACATTTTCTGTTTATACTATGTTTTTAACTGTTCTATTTTATTTTTATTCTGTATTTAATTTTTTTTTAATTAATAATAATTATATTTTTTTAACTGTTTTTAAAGATTTCTTTTTTTGCGTTTTATCGCTTTATTGCTACTGGGCAGTCCAGTAGAGAGAGACAGAGGAGGAATGGGAGACAGAGTGGGGGGAAGATATTCGGCAAATAACGACGGGTTCGGGAGTCGAACCCGGGTCGGCCGTGTCGCGGCTGAGCGCGCTATGTGGTTCGCCACTGGGGCGCCCCTTTTAACTATATTTTAACCCTGTAGCACTTTGGGATCCTAGTGAACAGAAAGTGCAATACAAATTCAATTTATTATTATTTATTACCGAATCTTCATGTCGTGCTAATTACAGATCAATGAAATGACGTAGATTGGAATCATTTCAATATAGCTTACAGCAGGAAGTAGAGGACAGCCCTGCCTCCCCCAGCGTAAGTGTCTTAACCCGACGTGTTGCTTTCAGACCCAGAGGAAGAGAAGGACCACAACAGCCCCACCCCGACGCAGCAGAGCCAAGACCAGCATGGCGGCCGCTTGCAGCTCTGCTGGGGCCCCCGCTGGCCCCTCCCTCGCTGGGGCCCCCGCTGCCCCCATGGAGACCATCGACGTGCTAGATCCCTCCAGAGAGACCATCGACGTGCTGGACGCCTCCAGGGAGACCTTCGCCGTGCTGGACGCCTTCAGAGAGACCATCGACACGCTGGATGCCTTCAGAGAGACCATCGACGTGCTGGATGCCTCCAGGGAGCCCATCGTCGTGTTGGATGCCTCCAGGGAGACCATCGACGTGCTGGATGCCTCCAGTGAGACCATCAACGTGCTGGATGCCTCCAGGGACACCATCGACATGCTGCTGGATGCGTCCAGGGAGACCTTTGACCTGCTGGATGCCTCCAGGGAGACCTTTGACCTGCTGGATGCCTCCAGGGAGTCCTTCGACCTGCTGGATGCCTCTAGGGAGTCCTTCGACCTGCTGGACGCCTCCAGGGCCAGTGAGTGACCCGAGCTGTTCGCCTGATACCTCAGACTCACACAGAGGGCCACACAAGCTAGCTCTCCTGGGGTCTGATACTAGCTCTCCTGGGGTCTGATACTAGCTCTCCTGGGGTCTGATACTAGCTCTCCTGGGGTCTGATACTAGCTCTCCTGGGGTCTGATACTAGCTCTCCTGGGGTCTGCTACTAGCTCTCCTGGGGTCTGATACTAGCTCTCCTGGGGTCTGATACTAGCTCTCCTGGGGTCTGATACTAGCTCTCCTGGGGTCTGATACTAGCTCTCCTGGGGTCTGATACTAGCTCTCCTGGGGTCTGATACTAGCTCTCCTGGGGTCTGATACTAGCTCTCCTGGGGTCTGATACTAGCTCTCCTGGGGTCTGCTACTAGCTCTCCTGGGGTCTGATACTAGCTCTCCTGGGGTCTGCTACTAGCTCTCCTGGGGTCTGATACTAATGATAATAATAATCTTCATTTATATAGCACCTTTCATACACTGAGTGCAGCTCAAAGTGCTTAACAGAGACACGTCTTCTTTAAACAAGTCAAGAAGAAAAAAAACATAGTAACACAGTAAGTCAAGAAAAAATAAGAATACCATAAGGTCCATAAGCTCAAAATAAATGCATGCATGCATGCAACACTCCCAGACGTACCCCACGCGAAGGTAAGGAAAAACTCACTAAAACCTAACGATAGGAAAAAATGCACCACAGGCAATGTGGAGGAGAGAAACCTTAGAAGGGCCAATTCAAGGGGGGGGATCTCCCTTCTTAGATGTCGGTGATATTAGTGTTGCATTAAAAAGAGGCGAACAGCTGGTAAGCATGCACCCATGTGTGTAGTGAAACACCGATGAGTGCATGCGATAGCAACTGAACATTTTGAAAAATGTAATATAGAGCTGATGGTGATAACAACTGAACATTTTATAAGATTAAAGATAGAACTGATAGCGGCTCCAGCCGAGGCAGCAGGGGTGCGTCCTCCCGGGACGTTCCACACTCCGGCCACCACTCCGAGACAGCCGAAGACAGGGAGACAGGAGGCGACGCAGAGAGGGCCGCATCCCCCCGGCCATCACGGGACGTCGAACACTCCGGCCACCACCACGAGACAGCCGGAGACACGGGGGCATGCAGAGGGGCCAGCAGGGGTCGCATCCTGGGTGGGCGTCATCACGGGACGTCCCTACTAGCTCCTGGGGTCTGATACTAGCTCTCCTTGGGTCTGATACTAGCTCTCCTGGGGTCTGATACTAGCTCTCCTGGGGTCTGATACTCTGGATGCCTGAACACTGAGTAACACACAGCAATAAATAACAAAATCAACTGTCTCATCTACACTATGCCTGTAGACAGTAAATTAACTGTCTCGTCTACACTATGCCTGTAGACAGTAAATTAACTGTCTCGTCTACACTATGCCTGTAGACAGTAAATTAACTGTCTCGTCTACACTATGCCTGTAGACAGTAACGTCAGTAGACGTCGTCATCCCCCTCTTTTTAGGACAGAAAATGTCCCCATCTTCTTTAATTTAGAAAATACAATGTGAACTAGACTGAAGTGAATCTGCTGCCCCACCTTCACTGATACTGTGTACTTTTTAAATCACCTTCATCTGAATGGAGCAGGAGTCTTTAGAAGTAGGTTCAGTGTGCGTGTGTGTGTGTGTGTGTGTGTGTGTGTGTGTGTGTGCAGGTGAAGGAGAGGAGGATGTAGTAGATCTAACGTGTGAAGGATCAGAGGCGGCTGCTGTTGTCGACCTGACGAACAATGACTCTGTGGTGGTGAGGAACACACACACGCATACACACACAACATACATATTATGCATGCACGCACGCACGCACGGACTCACACACACACACTCGGTAGACCATAATTTTAATAATATCTTGTACATGCTAGCATTACACTTCACTTAGATCATCCACACAGAAAGAGAGAGAGAGAGTAGTTTTGTCTCAGTCCTTCTTCTCTTGTGTTTCTCATGACCGTGTGGCTGTGGATGGACACCAGGTGGTGGACGAAGGTAAATCTCTTGAGTTTTCTTTTTAATCTTGTTTGTTTGTTTGTTTTCAGTAGGAGCTCAAAACCGCCCTCAAAGAGCTGCAATTAGAAACTGGTCCCTGTAAATGTCAAAATCGCCCCACGCACCCAACCCCCTCCAATGTACAGTTTCTTCCCCTTCGGATGTATATATTCTTTATGATCTCTTTTTCTTACACAATACTGTTTTTCTGTATGTCATAAATGTCTTGATGGATTGAAAATGGAGGACCGTTATATTAACAAGATGAAAGTCTTTTTCTGGTCTGCATCCTCTTAGCAGTTGTTTGTATTGAGCCGTACTGTATTGTACCCATTCTGCAATATGTTAATAAAGTTTTCAATCAATCAATCAATCAAAGCTTTAGTGAAGGAAAGCGTCAATGGGTGCCCTCTGCTGGCCATGTTGAAGTAAAGGCTCGGAATCAAATGTTCATTTAGTGGAAAATGTATGATGTACACAATTATTTTCTTCAACCGTTCTCCCCCCCCCCCCTCCCCCCAACCAGTTAAATAACAGTTTACAACAGTATTACAATTGATAATTAAATCGGATGAGAATCATTTGAATTAAGTACCACCATTACAAACGTATTACGGAAAAAAATAATAACGATTTGTTCTGAGAAGAAATACAAAAATAAGTAAAAGAGGTCATACAGTTATGTCTTAAAACATAAGATGGATAAATTATATTTTGCCATTTGACAAATATAATATTTTTGTCAGCATTTTTGCCAGCCCTACAGTGAAATGTTCAATTATCTACTGCTTCTGGATGCACCTCTGCATATATTCGCTAACGAGGCCTATATGTCCTCTCTGTTTTCTTCCCCTCCTCGTTCTGTCTCTCATCGTATCTCCGTCTCTCTCACCTGTCTCTGTCCCCCCCCCCCCCCCCCCCCCCCCACAGGTCCCCAGCGCCGAAGGAGGACTAACCGAGAGAGTTACGTTGTGAGCAGTGATGAAGAGGACACCAACACTGTCCTCAACGCTGCCCTGATGTCTTCCCTACAGGCCAGCAGTAAAGCCAGGTAACAACAACCAGCAGTAAAGCCAGGTAACAACAACCAGCAGTAGAGTCAGGCAACAACAACCAGCAGTAGAGCCAGGTCACAACAACCAGCAGTAGAGTCAGGTCACAACAACCAGCAGTAGAGCCAGGTCACAACAACCAGCAGTAGAGCCAGGTCACAACAACCAGCAGTAGAGTCAGGTCACAACAACCAGCAGTAGAGTCAGGTAACAACAACCAGCAGTAGAGCCAGGTCACAACAACCAGCAGTAGAGTCAGGTCACAACAACCAGCAGTAGAGTCAGGTCACAACAACCAGCAGTAGAGCCAGGTCACAACAACCAGCAGTAGAGCCAGGTCAACAACCAGCAGTAGAGCCAGGTCAACAACCAGCAGTAAAGCCAGGTAACAACTGACAGCTCTGGATACAGTAATTCAGTTCTAGAACATAATACAGAAACAAATTGAGAGCACCAACGTTTCAACAGACCTCACATTCACTGCTCGAGCCTCATTGGTCTGGTGCGACCATCTCAGTCAGCCCAGAAGTAGTGCATAGAACGAACGAGACGTGATAGTTTCTTTGACCACAGAATGCGGGTATTTCTTCTAACAATGGGGGAACAATACACAGCAATATATATATATATATATATATATATATATATATATATATACACACCTTTTTATTGTTCAACATTCTTTTGTTTTTCCACAGACATAAATGTGACCAGTGTTTGGTTTTTCCACTTTACACCATGCATGGCTCCAGGGGTGCAGTGCTGGGCATACGCGGTCAAACGACGTTTGGCCTTCGTCACTGAGGCTGAAGTACGCGCAATCGCACACGGATATGTACCCGCGTGTACGCGCAGTCGCGCACACAAAAATCCGCTGTTCCCATTTGTTGTAACTAAGTACCGGCCCGGCCGGCGGCCACCGTTTTACATAACAAAAAGCACAGGTAGACTAGGTGTCTCCAACCACGTCCGCGAGTACACGGTATAAACGGATAATTTTGACAACAACAATAGTATCATGTTCCTACCTGCAACGCAAGGATCATGCCCCCGCCGCCCAAGAGAAGAAAGATGCAGCTTCAGCAGCTCGGCCTCGTACAAAGCAAACTCAGTTTCGCTTTACCTCGACCTCCGACGCCGGCGCCTCCGACTCCACTGAGTCCAGCAGCAGTCCTCTTGCCACTCCAGTACAACAAGGCAAGTAACCGCATTTAAAACAGATTTTATTTTTTTCTTTAATATAGGGCCTAATGTATTTGTCCAGATTGACTAAGCTATAGGCTATTTGCCTGTTTGTTTATCTTGAAATAAATAATCGTGCCACTGGTTCATGAATCATGAGACATGACAAATGCGTGTTTTGTTTACAGAGTCAGGAAATAATCATGTTTTAATTCAATGTGATCACTGATTAATATTGTACTGACAAAATGCAGATATATTCTTACAAAGAAATGTATTTGCCACGCAATCGCATTGGAAGAATAATAATACAATCATTCAGTAATGATTTGCTCTCTGCACAGTAGAGAACTTGCTCTTAATATTCTGGTTAAATCTGCTGTAATGTATATGTTCTAATGTTATCTGTTTTGTTGTATCAACAGGAGTCACAGGAGGACCATGAAACCATGCTCACCACTAGTAGAAAAAAGCACCACCATCACTGAATGACACAAATAATGTAAGTGATTGATTGAAAAGTTTATTAACAGATTGCAGAATGGGTACAGTACAGCTAAATACATACAATTGTTAAGGGGATGCAGACCAGAGAAAGACTTTCGTCTTGTTTACATCAGGGTCCCCCATTTTCAATTCATCATAACATATATGACATACACGACATACAGATAGACAGTACTGCTACATCTATACATTTATGACATACCAGATTTGCAAATACAGTAGTTTGTGATACAAAAAGTGTCCAGAAAAAGAGTGTATATACATTTGACGTAGAAACTGTACATTGGAGGAGGTTGAGTGGTTGGGGGGCTGTACATGGGGGGGGGGGGGGGGCACACTGTACACTGTACATTGGAATACTGACAAAGCCATACTTGGTCATTTATTGTACAACTGGGTTTTGAGTGTTTTTGAATAGTGATTCACATTCCTTTACAGCTTTGGGTAGGGCGTTTCACATTGAATCCCTGCCCCTCATCAGGTTTGGTGTGAACGATGGGCTGTGTCTGTGATTGCCATGGAATGTTAACTTTCATACCATCCATAGAGGCAATTAGTGTCATTGTCTTTCATACGCTGGGAATGTGTTTTGATGTTCTCTGCACAGTAGAGAACGTGCTCTTAATATGCTGGTTAAATCTGGTTAAATCTGCTGTAATGTATATGTTCTAATGTTATCTGTTTTGTTGTATCAACAGGAGTCACAGGAGGACCATGAAACCATGCCCACCACTAGTAGAAAAAAAGCACCACCATCACTGAATGACACAAATAATGTAAGTGATTGATTGAAAAGTTTATTAACAGATTGCAGAATGGGTACAGTACAGCTAAATACATACAATTGTTAAGGGGATGCAGACCAGTGAAAGACTTTCGTCTTGTTTACATCAGGGTCCCCCATTTTCAATTCATCATAACATATATGACATACACGACATACAGATAGACAGTACTGCTACATCTATACATGTATGAGTGTAAAAGCTGGCCAAAAGAAATGCCACTAGGATTTGGCGAGGTGGAAATAAGGCATCTGTGCAAAAGATTCAAGCTGCCCCTTAACAGTACTATTGATGGATTCAGGGACTTCATTGAGAGCAATGGAGAAATGATACCCGATGAGCTTAGGCCTTTATTGAATTGCACAAAAGTAATTCCATGTAGCACTGCAGAATGTGAAAGGGGATTCAGTGCCATGAATCAAATTATCTCCCCAACCCGCACACGGTTAATGATTTCACGGGTAGCATCTTTGATGTTCATTAAGATCAACGGGCCACCTCCACAGTTCTGGGATTCAACAACATATGTCGCAACTTGGCTGAGAGCCCATCGCTCAGCTGAGGACAAGAGAACGAGGAGAGCAAAACCAAATCATAGGCCCAGGACCACTTGGTGGGGGCTTGCTTGACTGATTGTATGGTAACTCAGTTACTTCTAGTCTGCATCGAACATTGTACATATGTCTATACTGAACACTGGGACCTCTATTTTTACTTCTTTTTACATGCTACTTTATTTTATTTCATACTTATCTTGTCTAGCACAGTCTCTGGAGCGTAACAGTAAGAAGCATTTTGTATAAAAGTATTCTGTACTTCTGTATGACAACTATTAAAGAAACTTGAAACTGTTTTGAAACCACTGTTGTGAAACAAATTACATTGAAAAAAATTAAGTGATGTGTACTTTTTCCCCTTCTCAAAATAAAGAACTTCAAGTAAACACAAGTTGTCTGATTATTTTAAGTTTGCTTTTGTGTTTGTGTGTAAAACAATTTCTTTAATTGAATTAACTTAAACTAAAAGTAAATACAAACTAAATTAACAATGTAACTTACATTGTTAATTTAGTTTGTATTTACTTTTCTAGTTTAAGTTGATTCAATTAAAGAAATTGTATCAATACATTTAAAACTGTTTGTTTTTCAACCATATCTGTTGACAATATAGGCAACATCCTGCTACCTTTTTCAGCTTCTCTATTTCAAGGCCAAAAAAAAATGTATCTGTGCCACTACGCGCACGTGCATGGAGCGTTTGGCCTACTGTCATATTACCACTGCACCCCTGTCTCTGACGCCTTATCTTCTGGGCCCCCGGCCTGAAAAGTTTGGGAACCCCTGTTCTAGAGCATAATACAGAAACAAATTGAGAGCACCAACGTTTCAACAGACCTCACATTCACTGCTCGAGCCTCATTGGTCTGGTGCGACCATCTCAGTCAGCCCAGAAGTAGTGCATAGAACGAACGAGACGTGATCGTTTCTTTGACCACAGAATGCGGGTATTTCTTCTAACAATGGGGGAACAATACACAGCAATATATATATATACACATACCTTTTTATTGTTCAACATTCTTTTGTTTTTCCACAGACATAAATGTGACCAGTGTTTAGTTTTTCCACTTTACACCCTGCATGGCTCTTACCATAGAACAAGAAGAACAGCCATTTTGAGTTGCTAAATGCCTGTTGTTTTCTACCTCAGGGCTACCCCAGGGACGATAAGCTGCCCAGTGTGTATGGATAGCTATGCAGAGGTAGGAACTCTCTCTCTCTGTGTGTGTGTGTGTGTGTGAGTGAGTTTGTATGCATTTGTACTTATGTATGCATGTGCATATTTGTGTGTGTATGTGTGTGTGTCTATGTGCCTACTTCAAATTACATTCTGTGTAACAAGAAAAAATATCCTGACCTATCTGTCTCTCTCTCTCTCTGTATCTCTCTCACTGTTGCTCTTTGTCCGTCTGTCTCTCTCTCTCTCTCCCCCCTCTTCTCTCTATCTGTCTCTCTCTGTATCTCTCTCACTGTTGCTCTTTGTCCATCTGTCTCTCTCTCTCTCCCCTCTTCTCTCTCTCTGTCTCTCTCTCTCTCTGTATCTCTCTCACTGTTGCTCTTTGTCCATCTGTCTCTCTCTCTCTCTCTCCCCCCTCTTCTCTCTATCTGTCTCTCTCTCTCTCTGTATCTCTCTCACTGTTGCTCTTTGTCCATCTGTCTCTCTCTCTCTCCCCCCTCTTCTCTCTCTGTCTCTCTCTCTCTCTCTCTCTCTCTCTCTCTCTCTCTCTCTCTCTCTCTCTCTCTCAGATCGTTGAGAGTGGCAGACTGGTGGTCTCCACAAAGTGTGGTCATATCTTCTGTAGCCAGTGCCTTCGTGACTCACTGGCCAGATCCCTCACGTGTCCCACCTGCAGAAAGAGACTGACCCACAAGCAGTACCACCCCATCTACATCTAGGAAGTAGCAGTACCACCCCCCCATCTACATCTAGGAAGTAGCAGTACCACCCCCCCCCCCCATCTACATCTAGGAAGTAGCAGTACCACCCCCCCCATCTACATCTAGGAAGTAGCAGTACCACCCCCCCCATCTACATCTAGGAAGTAGCAGTACCACCCCCCCCCATCTACATCTAGGAAGTAGCAGTACCACCCCCCCAGCTACATCTAGGAAGTAGCAGTACCACCCCCCCATCTACATCTAGGGAGTAGCAGCCACACCCTATCTACATCCCAACCTACCACCCCCCCTATCTACATCCCAACCTACCACCCCCCCTATCTACATCCCAACCTACCACCCCCCCTATCTACATCCCAACCTACCACCCCCCCTATCTACATCCCAACCTACCACCCCCCCTATCTACATCCCAACCTACCACCCCCCTATCTACATCCCAACCTACCACCCCCCCTATCTACATCCCAACCTACCACCCCCCTATCTACATCCCAACCTACCACCCCCCCTATCTACATCCCAACCTACCACCCCCCCTATCTACATCCCAACCTACCACCCCCCTATCTACATCCCAACCTACCACCCCCCCTATCTACATCCCAACCTACCACCCCCCCTATCTACATCCCAACCTACCACCCCCCCTATCTACATCCCAACCTACCACCCCCCCTATCTACATCTCAACCTACCACCCCCCCTATCTACATCTCAACCTACCACCCCCCCTATCTACATCCCAACCTACCACCCCCCCTATCTACATCTCAACCTACCACCCCCCCTATCTACATCTCAACCTACCACCCCCCCTATCTACATCTCAACCTACCACCCCCCCTATCTACATCTCAACCTACCACCCCCCTATCTACATCCCAACCTACCACCCCCCTATCTACATCCCAACCTACCACCCCCTATCTACATCCCAACCTACCACCCCCCTATCTACATCCCAACCTACCACCCCCTATCTACATCCCAACCTACCACCCCCCTATCTACATCCCAACCTACCACCCCCCTATCTACATCCCAACCTACCACCCCCCTATCTACACCTGAACCTACCACCCCCCTATCTACACCTGAACCTACCACCCCCTATCTACATCTGAACATACCACCCCCTATCTACACCTGAAGCTACCACCCCCCCCCCCCCCATCTACACCTGAACCTACCAACCTACCACACCCCTCTGAACCTACTAGTATGTGTGGCTCTGCCTGGGTCCCTCACATGGATCGCTCTGTCATGTAGTTTTCACTCCTCACCAGTTGACCATCGGAGCAGTAATCCAGGAGGGAGAGTGCTGTGATCCTGACACAGGCGTTACTGGAGTAGATCACCAGAGACACATTTAGCTGCTGCTGCCGTCACACAGATTGTATTATTATATTTTGTTTTATTTCACCGGCTCTCAACCCTTTATTTCAGTTGAGTCAGATTACAAGAGTTTGATTGGCACGTTGTCGGTGATTGGCATATTGTCAAATATGGGAGCATTGTTTGTATCTTAAAGGGGACATATTGTGGAAAACCTGTCTTGCGTTGTTTCTACAGAATGAGGGGTTGTTGTCTCAACACTGAGAACGTGTTAAATATGTACATTGTGCCGTTTCTGCCGTTCAAAACCCTTTCTTTTGAAAGTAGCCGTTCGGAATTGCGACCACAACCGGCGGTGTTAATAACCTGCGTGTGAAGAGTTCTTGGGGAAAATGCGTGTACGCGTACAAAATGCCGAATCGCTCGTGAAAACCTTCTCTTTCCTACCTAAAGTTGAACCTCAAATATCTTAACGGTGAATTTGATACGCTATTGCTGGATTATGAGTCAAATTTGATCTGCAACATCTAGTTTGATAGTTTGATTTGAATAGTAATAGTAGATAGTTGGCTAGATGTACGATAGTTATCGCATTTGTACGATAAAAAAACGGCTGGCTCGTTACAGGCACAGAAATGTCCCATTAAGAACAGGACTGAAACGGAGGGGTATAGAGGCTGATGAGTTTTCTTAGTGGTAATCTGGGTTTATTTAAGTAAAAAAACGAATTAAAAAAATTTATTCAGACATGTTTAGGGGACCTCAAAGACCCATATTAACTTGTTGAAAAGGACTCAAATATGTCTCCTTTAAAATGTCCCCTCAACTTTTGAGCCTATGTTTTCTCGACCCCTGGCTTTTGTGAGTGAGCGCAGACGAGGCTCGTTATACTTTGCTCTCATCCTCTGGAATATCATCACATCGCCACGTGGACTTTCCAACTCGCCACGAGAGGCGTCGCGTTTCGCTGTTTTGTTCCGCCGTACACCAAGGAAACGGAATAAAGATGAACTATAAGTAGACTTAAATAATTCTAAGTATAGTACGTCTTGTGTTCTCACCGCAACAATAACTATGAACAGCCAAAATGTTAGTGTGTGTGTGTGTGTGTGCCTGAGAGTATTCTTTAAGTTGTAGTTATCGTTGACGTGAACGTGCTAGATGTGACGGTAGGCCCTATTTCTTATTTGTTTTATGCGGCAACACAGATGGCCGATGTTACCAGCAGCAGGAGATGTAATTAGACCCACGGCTGAATATCTGTTTAATTATTTCCTGGCAATGAGATATATATCGAGTTATATTATCAATCCAACAATGCTGTTGCAACTCTTTTGTCATTGTTACCCACCATCAGCATTGCCCAAAGGGTGCCTTTCATATTTCCTGGCGTTCACGTGTTGGGCTGATGTTCTGTGGCCACTTAAAAAAGAATAGCCAGACACACTGAATTTATCTGGTCGAGCTTTCAATCACAACTGTGCCAATATTTAACTGTTAAATACATTAATATTTGATGCTGATGAAGTTGACCAAGTTCTCTTGAAAGTCCTCGGAATGGTATATTATTATTTTTAGTTTACTTTCTCTTTTTTTTCTTTTCTTTTCATTATTGTTGTAAATATTGAGTTAACTTAATGTATAAAATAAAACGGTTCAAGTTGAATTAAACTGCATAATGATTTACATAGTAAGTTGCCAGTTTTTTTTTTTCACCCCTCAGAGTTGGCGACTCGGGCCACGCGACTAGGACTCGAGTCTGACTAGTTATACACTTGATAGCTTTAATTTATCCTTCACGTATACAGGTGGATCCCGCTGAGAGAGAACCTCAACACATAAATACTAAATGGTACTTTTCCATCTCCTTTGTGAGCTAACCTTCAGCGTCTGGGCGACTTACTCTCCTTCCAGCCCGTTCGCCTCGTCACAATAAAAGTCCTGGGAAGCGCACAGTTCTCAGATAAAGATTAGAACTCTGGTCTATTTGCAGCTACAATAATTATCTGCAAATTACATATTCATACAGATAATTACTTGTTATTCCTCCCTATTAAATTGTGCAAATATTCTGTATATCGGAGAACCGTGAGCTTCCCAGAACCTTTATTGTGAAGAGGCAAACTGGCTTGAAGGAGAGTTGCATCGCCCAGAAGTTGGCTCATAAGTGGGATGAATAATGACTAAAAGCGTATTAAAATGTTTAGATTTAGGATGGATTGTACAACTTTAGGTACTTTTTGAGCACCATCACTGCGAGGAAGGGGCACAGCATTCCCTCCTCACAGAAGAGATGTTTGCATATTAGAGACTGATTGATTGATTGATTGAAAACTTTATTAACAGATTGCAGAATGGGTACAGTACAGTACGGCTCAATACACAATTGTTAAGGGGATGCAGACCAGAGAAAGACTTTCGTCTTGTTTACATCAGGGTTCCCCATTTTCAATTCATCATAACATATATGACATACACGACATACAGATAGACAGTACTGCTACATCTATACATGACGTACCAGATTTGCAAATGCAGTACTGTTTGTGATACAAAAAGAGTCCAGAAAAGAGTATATACATTTGACGTAGAAACTGTACATTGGAGGAGGTTGGGTAGGTGGGGTGGGGTTGAGTGGGGGGGGGGGGCTGTACATTGGAGGTGGGGGGTTGGGTAGGAGGGGTGGGTGGGGGACACTACAACTGTACAAGCAAAACTGTACATTGGAATATTGACGACCATACTTGGTCATTTACTGTACATTGGAGGGGGTTGCGTTAAGACATTTACAGGGGCCAGTTTCGAATTGCAGTCTCCCGTAGGTGTTCTTTGAAAGTGGTTTTGAAAGTGGGTAGTGATTCACATTCCTTTACAGCTTTGGGTAGGGCGTTCCACATTGATGTGGCATAATTGCGAAACGTGTTTAGTCCTTTGTTTGAGCCGAATTGTCTATTTGTTTGCATCCATCAAAATACGTCTGGAAGAGGGACTAGGAGCATGGTAACCATAGACGTGCTAATGGAACCAGGTTCAGGGAGGGCAGGCCTGATTTCAAGAGTTGTTTTTTGTCACATGCATATACACAAGACATGCAGTGAAATGTAGGTGGCCATGCCGCCTCGATTGTGCAAAAATACAAATGATAAAATAGAGTAGACATGATTAAAAAAAAATATATACAATGCTAAGCTTATGAATAAAGGCAATGAGTAATATACAGATCTGTTTTAAAGTGACCTTTTTCTAGTGTATTTGTGTATGGGGTGTGAGAGTAAGTGAGGATGTGGTGTGTGTGTGGAGAGATCAGTGTTCTGGCCTGCCTTTACATACAATATGATTGATTGATGTTTTTTTATTTTTGTGTCTTACATACAGATGTATACCCAGCCCATATGGGCTCACAAGACACATAAACAATATATAGTATACTTGACAATAAGTATATAGACCAAGATTGCCACAATAAGCAATACAATACATATATAAGCACTGTTATCAAGAGACCTAGAAGGGACTGGACTTGTCACGTGGGGAAGTTACCAGAGACGTGGGTTTGTGGATGTAAAACTTAAACGCACCCTACTAACAGCTGGAGAACTCCAGAACTATTAGGAACGTCTGACCACTAAGTGTGTCTGACTCTTAGTCTTAACCACCAAAACCTGCACGGACTACAGCGTATGATGCATAATATCATGCCAGTTAGGGTACCTTGTGTAATAGTACTGCATTACACTGTTTATTTTTCTCTTTTTTTAATGAGTTAATTATTTAGTTTACACTGTTTATTTTCTCTCCTTTTTATATTCAGATCTAATTGTATTCCCTATACTTATGTCTTTCTACTATTACCCTGCCCATACCTGTACTCCCCCTCCCCCATGCTGCTATGACGCCCCAATTTCCCCCAAGGGGATCAATAAAGGAACATGTTATCTGATCTTATCTTACCAGACACAAGTACGTACACACACACACACACACACACACACACACACACACACAATAGGACTTAACATTTCCACATTCCATGGAGGCACAGATTGCCCCTCTCTAGCTCTGATAACGACCGTATCGGCTGACCTCAGCTCAGATGCCAGAACACACAGGATGCTCAAGACAGAAAACGCCTCTCGCCGGGTGTCTGCACCGATTAACCCATGTGATTCGATTTCAATTTATGAGGTCTCTATTTTTTTTTATTTATTTGATAAAATTAGTCTTGATGGCGCTGGTTTCATAACGTACAGCAGAAGCCTAAAGATCGAAACATGATTGTCGGCTAACAGTAGACAAGATAATATACAACACGGGTGATGAAATTAAAATGACAAAATGCATAGATGAGTCAACAATCTTTTCAAAAAGGCTTGGTAGAGTATGTTAAACCATGTCACAATGTGAATAACACACTAACTTAATTGACTTACTTTCTTAAGTAACTTACTTACTACTAGTTCTTATCTAATAATAATAGTCTAGTTATTGTTGTTTTATTGTGGATCCCCATTAGTCTACAGTCCAAAGTGAGACTACTCTTCCTGGGGTCCAAACACTACTCTTCCTGGGGTCCAAACACTACTCTTCCTGGGGTCCAAACACTACTCTTCCTGGGGTCCAAACACTACTCTTCCTGGGGTCCAAACACTACTCTTCCTGGGGTCCAAACAAGGTATAGTCTAATATACTAATAACATCATTAAAGTAAAAATGTCCAATGTATGCATAATCTTTATTGTAGAGACATCCCCTATCTGGTAAGTAGGCACTAATACTTTAAGATGCACCTTTTTCCACGTTTGGCCACAGATTGTTTTGACCTGCCAAGTGGTGTTCCTCGGAAAACTAAGACCAACGTCTTATTCCTCGTCAAAAAGTACACATTGTTCAAAACTGAGCTGCAGATCAGAAGTACTATAATACTCAATATAGACCTGTTTGCTGTTTACAAACATACCGTGTTCGAGCCAATCAGCAATACCAACTGAGTCACGTGACTAAGTTGCCCCGGACCTGCGCGAGCTGCTGCGCCAAAAGAAGTACAATGGGGCTCTATGGAGAAACCATGACACCCCCCCTGACTTAAAAGTTGTTTCAAATGAAAACGGTTGGATGTCATTTAGCCAAATCAGCGTGGCTGTGAGTGTGAGTCTTTCCCCTTTGACATAATCTAGCTTTGGCATGGATTGATTGTTTAGATCGCTAGCATGGCTAACAATGCAAATATATTGTAGTCTGCCCCCGTTGTTCTGACCAGGATTACGTTCCTTTCTGCTTCTGGTCCGCGCGCGCATATTTGTCATGACGTCGTCGGCGACCAGGTCTATACTGTATGTGCAAATGTCCTCAACTACACTAGTGGTGAAAATCCCCAAAGAGTTGAAATACTTGAAAGAATAGTACACTGGTAAAAGAAGTAAAAGTCTGTCATTTAAAAATTCCCTTCAAGTTAAAGGGGAATGCCAGTGATGCCACCCATTTCACCAATTCCAGTCGGTGATGTAACCGTAATGTGAAATATTGGTGCTTCTCCATAGACGATGAGTTGGGCCCCGATGTAACAAGGCCATAAAGTGTTGATATGAGCTCGTACACCCAAGTGAGGCTTTAATAATTCTTCTTCTTGCGATGATGGAATATAAAGCTCCTTTGGGTGCAAGTCAGCTCACGAAAACATTATGGCCGCGTTAAGGCATTGTTTATGGAGCAGCTCCAGAGTCTAAATCTCGGTAACATCACAGGTTGGAGGGTTCTATCTCTCTCTCTCTCTCTCTCTCTGATCTCTAGCTTTAGGAGAGAGCGGTGCATGTTCACAAGTGCTGACTGAACCGTCCCGGGGCACAGGAATAACATTATGTGAATTCTTAAAATGGGTGGCATTGCCCCTTTAAAGTATTACATGACTTGATATTAAATGTGCTCAAGCAGGAAGAGTGAATGTAGATAAGGTACATCACGTCATATTTAAGTACGAAGAGGAATTCAATCTTTGATACATGCAATGATGAATATCTGGTTTCCCCCCGACTTATTAATTCATATTAAAATTAAATAGTAATATTGAATTGCTGTCCGAAAAGGAGAACGATCAGGAGACTGTTTCTAAATGTATTACTATGATAGTTTCTTACTATATGGATCCATCAAGATTACATAAATCTATAGTGAAAAGATCATTAGTTCTATAAGAAACTAGGCCTATTGCACTATTGGATGCCATTTATATGGAAATCTCTACTGCACGTGTAATTGGGGTGGGGTACAGGCCAGCATTGAGCTGTGGGTCGCAGCGTCCGAGAAAGTTTAGGCCACTATCTAGCAGTGGAGCGCGGTTGGGGTGTTGGTCCTGGGGGGTCCTGGCGTGGGAGTGGGGGAGGAAATGTCTTTTGTGGTGTCTGTGATAATAATTGTGATAATAATACATTTTTATTTGTATGTTCTGTATTTATTATTTTTGTTATTTCTATTGTCATTGTTGTTATTGTTATTATTGTGCTGTGAAGTCCTGTTTATTATTATAGTGTGTGTTGTCATGTTTTATGTTTCATGTAAAAGAAAAGACCAATTAAAAAATTAAATTGATAAAAGAAAAATAAACTAGGCCTATCGCTTAAAGGGAAAATGAGTGAGAAAAGGTGTTTTAAGAAGTGAAGTGAGAGAGAACACAGAGAGAACACCCCAGCAGAGCTTATTCTCTTTCACACAAAGAAAACAGCAGGAACAAAGTCGTTACATTTCGTGATGCTTGAGTCAACAAAGACTTTAACTTTCTTCTTCGACCACTTAAGATAAGAAAGCAGGAGGCCAGATGGTCACCCAGATAGGAATCACTGGTGTGAAACCTCTTTACTGCCTAAAGTCCTAAATTAACCTTAACTGAAACTCAACAGACCGTTGAAGAACCTTTGGGAGAGAGATGGTCCACTCTTTAACCCTTTCACTACCACAGTACACGTTAACCCTTTCACTACCACACTACAGAGTACAGAAGGTTAACCTTTCACTACAGAAGGTTAACCTTTCACTACCACACTACAGACTATTAACCATCTGTAGTGTGGTAGTGAAAGGGTTAACCTTCTGTAGTGTTGTAGTGAAAGGGTTAACCTTCTGTAGTGTTGTAGTGAAAGGGTTAAAATCAGAGATAAAGCATATCTAATAAAAAAAAAAAAAAAAAAAAAAAAAAAAAAGGCATGACACAATGTACAAATGATTATGGATATGATATAAAACATATATTTATGATATTGTCAGATGTGTAGAAGACACCTACTAACTACACATTAACCTGTATAGGATTAGCCAAAGGGTTGATGGTCCATGTTAGAGTTGCCTTGATGGCTTGATCTTGAGCCTGGCTGGCTCAATTATTCACATTTACATTTAGTAATTTAGCTGACGCTTTTATCCAAAGCCACTTACAAGTTGTGTACAACAAGTCAGCAGGAAGGGTAGAACTCTGGCAGCTAAGGGTCAGTAAGATTGTTCGTCAAACAGTGTTGAACTTGAGTACTGTAGTATAGGCATATTAGCATAGTAGGTAGTAGGCACGGTGGATTACTTAGCAAAGTGCATGATAGTAAAAGAAGGTACGAAGGTTAGTAGTACCCTATTTGTTTAAAAAAAAAAAATAAAAATCCAGATATTGATTGGGTGGGTTTCAGCTGTCCTGACTGGTGGGAAGTTTGTTTCACCATTGTGGAGCGAGGACAGAGAATAGCCTGCTTCTCTTTGATCACCCCCCAGGAGCTTGGATAGGAGTGGGTCTGAGGTCATGAGGAGGTAGTGGTGGGGTCCTACTAATCACCACAAAATACCCCAAAGTATACCCCAACCCCATAATACTCCAAAGTACCCCAGAATACCCCAAAGTACCCCAAAATACCCCACAGTACCACAAGTAGACCCTAAAATACCCTAAAAAGTATCACGAAATACCCCAAAGAACCTCAAAGTTCCCCAAAGTATACCTCAATGTACCACAAAATGCTGGCTCAGAGGTAGAGCAGGTCAACTAATGATCATATGGTCAATGGCTTGGTCAGTGGTTTGAATCCCAGCTCCTTCTGTTTACATGCTGAAGTGTCCTTGGGCAAGACACTGAACCCAAATTGCTCCCAATGAGCAGGCTAGAACCTTGCATGGCATCTGGCTGCCATTGCTCTGAGTGCATGTGTGAATTGGTGAAGGAGAGGCAATTATAAAGCTCTTTGTGCAGGTAGGAAAGCGTTATTTATATGCAGTCCATTTCCCATTCCCAAAGTACCACATATTTTCAAAACAAATGTTTATTTTAATATATTATAATCTCCAAATGTAATCAAATCTGTATTGAACACTGAACAAACATTACATTGAATTTTTTTTCAATTTTCAACAATGAATGAATGAAGTTTATTTTTCAGTCTTGTTTACAGACAAATCAAACACACCCGTGTGGACTTACAAAAGGAAAATAAAAAATAAAAAAATAATCACAAATGTACATATTCAAGGCAAGCTCACACACAAAATCCAAAACCAACGACTGAAAAAAAGGAATAGGCTGAAGCACATGCTTATTTTTGCCTATCCTTTACAAATTCTTAAAAACGAAATATTTTTTAATATAAGAAAGAAAAACTTAAAATAAGCTGCAAGATATAATTTTTTGAAAGAAAAAACAAATGTTTGATTTTTTACTCAAAACTGTACTCCTGAATTATTTGATCCTTTAACATGTTCAGCGCCAGAGGTCACTGTGGGTGTATGGCTGTGTGTGCCAGCCGTGTTTACAGTGCTAAAACTATATTAAATATTATAGCTATGGATCTCATAACATAGTCGATTGGCAGTGAGTTTCTTCTGGTCAAGATGCAAAAAACAGATACTTTTTTCATCCATACATTTCCGTTTTATACCGTGGTGAATATGAGTATAGTTTTAGAGTAATTCTGTGTAATGCCAGGAAACGCCGCCAAACAGCGTTTTACTGCATTTCATTATAAATCGTGCCATTCCTCGCCTGGATCAATAATCGAATCAATTGAATCAATCAATTATTTAAACGGATCCCCATTAGCTGACACCTTAGCGGCAGCTAGTCTTCCTGGGGTCCAACAACATACATATACACAAGATAACATACACCTAGCATATATCACAAAGACAATTAATCATAGAATAGAGTAAAAACATGTATCATAGAAAAGAAAAAATGTAAAACAGGAGATGAAAAAACAAGAGATGAAATCCAGTTATACCAAAATAAAACAATTTATCAGGATGTGCATGTATTCCAGCTGTGCTGAATACAAAATGTTATTGTGTGTGCAAGTGTAAATAGTGTTTAAGATTTATTTTAAAACTAGCCTTTTCTTTGATGTTCCTAACATCGCTGGGAAGACAGTTCCAGGATACTATCAACCTATAAAATACTGCCCTTTTCATAAAATTAGACTTGGGTAGAGGTAAATTAATCAATCCACCTCTTGGGGTGCGAACCATGGGTAAGCTGGGTGAGCCATTGGCTCCCCTAGATCAGACACCAGCTCCCCTGAAAACATGATTTGTGAATTTTTGGGGGGTCTCTAAAATACTGACAATGAATGCTATTTTTGCCATGCATTTCTCATTTTTCTGTAATTTTCTGTATCGTCATCATCGTGTATAATAATAAAATTAGGCTATTTTGATGTATGATTAATGATTTGCGTGTAGTGGCTACTGGGACATAATTCACGGCATTCTAGCCTTTTGTGGTGTTTACTACATCTCCCATGACCCTTAGCGGGGGATGATGTAGTTAAAGAGAGACAGACGAGTGAAAGATGAATGGAAGTGTTGTTTGTGCGACAGTAGCGTGCGTAATAAACGAGTGTTTTTGCATCGGAACACGACTCCGTCTACGCTATCATTACTGCATTCCTACATTTGTGACCCTGACGTGATCTTGGACGTATTTTGGAGATTATATCGAACATGTCAACTGAACAACAGAACGCAGATCGCAGAACTTTGAACGCAGTTTCACTCAAGCTGCGCAGAGTGCCAACGCTTGGTTTGCGCAAGCCGAAGCCCAATTCGCTCTCAGGGATATTACCGCGGATGCCACCAAGTACTACTATGTGGTAGCAGCCCTTACGAACTCAACGGCAGCGAGAGTGGTGAGTTTGCTGGAAAACCCACCTACACATGACAAATATGTGACTATAAAAACACGCTCTGAGCTCCCCCCGGGAGCTCCCCCGAAAATCGTGGTATGGTTCGCACACTGCGTCTTGCCCCTCTGGTTGAATGTGTGTGAGTACTTGCGCTGTACACAATGCAATTATACAGGAACTTTGAAGTTTGAGTAACTCTATGAAAATATGTAATTAAGTTAGCAGATAATCTTACCTTAACACTGAGCCATGCATGCATGTCAACTACACTAGCCCTATGTGAGCAGCCTAGGACCAGTCTCTCGGCAGTATTATGTTTCATCATGCATGCATGAAAGGGTGGGGGGGGGGGGGCTTCTATGCTTCGATCGCCACCAACGGAATACTTTACACAGTACATTACAGACACACGCTCCGATCGTGGGGAAATTATCGGATCAACGCAAGATTGATAACATAAGCCCTTACCTTGTCTATGATGTACTGCAAAAAGAAGAATCCAATGATCTGATCGCCATTCCAAGTACTGATCGCGATCGTGTTTCCAACGTAATCCAGCATTGAACATGAACATAACCGCTTGCCTTGCCCGAGTGTTTAGACCCCGCCCCCACGCCACAGCTCGGCCCAGACACCAAGCCACATAGTTTCAAATGGAGTGCAATAGCGGCCGCAAGGCGTTAGGCGGCGGTATTGGACGTTTGCGATCTCAGACCCATTCCCAGTGATAACATCAGGCTGGATGGATGAATTATGAAGGAAAATATCGAATAAAAGAAATGAACGATGAAAACCCGACTTTTCTCGGGTTTGGCACCCAACCCATAAGTTGCGAGTTAACCCGACTCATGTCGGGTCTGGCGTCCAATGTGTTAAGGCTTTTTTAAATCTCCCCTGAGAAGTACACAACTTCAACCCGTCACTAAGCGGCTCTTCCATAATTTAACTCCCAAAATTTAAACACATCTAGCTTTTACATTAGTTCTTACCTTTTTACATGTTTTAAGAATATATAACCCTCTTAAATTATACTTTCCTTCTCTTGGTTGAAAGAGACATTGAATAACAACACAACATCAACAACAATAATAACAGAACAGTATAACATTTTTGAACAAATTCCAGTAATGACGGAAGAAACAACAGTATATAGGCTATACATCAGGGGCGGATTTAGGATTGTAGGAGATCCGGAGCTTAGCCCAGATAGGTGCCCGCGTGAGCGGGCACGGATTCTTTTTACTTCGACACCACAACCTTTAACTTATACCACCACCTTAAAGCGGACAAAAGGCAGTAGAGAACACTTAAATTCACACCCTTTAATTAATGAAGCAAACTATAATAATTTATAATAATAATAATAATAATAATAATAATAATAATAATAATAATAATAATAATAATAATAATAATAATAATAATAATAATAATAATAATAATACACTGTGTTTGTATAGCACCTTTCATACAAGAATTGATCACTGATACAAAGTAAAATAGTGCAGTGCAATAAAATAGTTAGTAAAATAGAATAAAATAATGCAATAGTGCATTGCAATAAAATAGTTATCATCGTATTTTTTCGGGAGGCCGGTAAGGAGTGCATTACAGTAGTCGAGTCGGCTTGAGATAAAGGCATGTATCTGGTTTTCAGCGTCCTTTTGATTTATAAATGGCCGTACTTTAGCTATGTTTCTAAGGTGGAAGAATTATGTTTTTGTCAACTTGTTGATTGTGATTTAAAGCTTAGGTCTGAGTCTACCATAACACCAAGACTTAACTCACCCAAATACAGTTAGCAGCTGGATAGACTACAGATGGAAATTAGCTTCTACTAAATCTGGTGCAAACATATTTTCATGTAACAATGATTAATTGTCAAAATATATATATATATATATATATATATATATATATATATATATATATATATATATAATTTTTTTTTTTTTAATAGATTTGGGGCTTTTCAGAAAACATTCTGGGCTTGAGCCCAAGTAGCCACCCCCTAGCCCCGCCCCTGCTATACATGACAACATAACAGGACATTCTAACTGTGTCATTACATTACATTCTGTGTCATCTTAAAAACCCCAATGGGGGTATATTTTGCGGGTCCTGGTGTCGCTGTAGTAGTGGGGGTGGGGGACCTGGTAGTCCCTGGTACTGCTGGGTGTCTCTGGAACTGGTGGCTGTCCCTGGTACCTCTGGGTGTCTCTGGTACTGGTGGGTGTCGCTGGAACTGCTGGCTGAGTGAACTTGACCCTCTCCTTCGTCTTCTGGTGAAGCTTCTTAAACCACTCCGTAATCTTAATCTGCTTCTCTGTGTGCTGGTCCTGCACCTGGAGACATGCGGTTAAACATTTACCTCTGTCCCAATAGACTAGACATGTTCTCACAATTGAATTATTATTGTTATTTCATTGCTACTGAAGTTTACATGTACCTGTATTTGTTCTGCTGTGATAAGCAAGTGTTCCTTTGTGTTTGAAGTGACATACAGAAATGAACAAGCAAACAAACCTACCATGATTAATAAATTGTATTTGAAGCCAATGTAATGTATCATAAGTTGGATTTGACACATGTAGAATGGCTGGGACTTTATCGCATTAATTTCGATTAATTAACTACAGAAACAATTAAAAGTAAAAAAAATTGATGTATTTAATCGCATGATGATTTTTCTTTATTGTGTAAGAATGTTACCTTTCAAAGGAGACCAGACCCATGCATGTGCTATAAGTATAAAGTATAATAAATGGCAAATTACTTTTTTTTTAGTCTGGTTTGTTCATAACAAATTATAAAATAAGAGAAATTTAGATCAATCAAGAGTTTCTTTTTTCCAATGGTCAACTGTTCTGGAATATACTTGAAAGTACTGAGTTTTACTTTTACCTCGAAAGTGCTTGAGTTTACAAAAGGTCCTTTGCGCTATATATATATTATTCCTAAAATTGCTGCACTTTGTTAAAAATCGCATTGATCTGTTGGTCTGTGTAGTAGCTAATACAGGATTTTGCTGCTTAAACGTATGTATAATGTATATTCATTGATTCACTCGTATACCAAAATTCATTTGAATAAAAAAAAAATGCTTTTCGCATCAAATATTGATATGCGATTAAAATGTGATTCGTTTAGATTAATTAACTATAAAGTCTCAAATTAATTTGATAAAAACATTTAATCGAGTCCCACCACTAAGAATAAGTAGTAGTATTGAATAGTAGTATAATAATGATGTTGCTGTACCTTGTGATCCTCTGAAGCTTCCTCTATGGGGCAGCAGTTGTGGTTCTTGTGATTTCTGGAGGTCTGACACACCACACAGATGGGCTGGTGGTCATCCAGACAGAAGAGCTTGAGTTTCTCACTGTGCAGACTGCAGAGCACCTCAGAGCCCGCTGACGCTTTCTGGCTTCTTTCCATCAAGGCCTCACACAGGTTCTTCAAAACCAAGTTGCAAGGAGGTTCAAATGTTGAAGAGCGCCTACAAACTGGACAGTTCTTTTGTTGTTTGTCTTTCCAGTATTCCTGCAGACAGACTTTACAGAAGCTGTGGCTACACGCCTACACGACAGGACAACAGGATCTTTATAGATGTCACAGCACACAGGACAAGACAGATCCTCTTCACAATGAGACAACATGGAAGCCATTTTGTCACTCAGTCACACTCCTTCCTCTGGACTGTTCCCCCGAAGTTCACTTTCAATCACGATTGTTATAAACTTACTTTGATTCAGTCAGAAGCTGGTTGAAGTCACTGTTTTGATCACTATTCCTTCCTGTATTTGTCTAAAGCTAGTCCTGCTCCGTCTGTGGGTTTTGTCTGGTGTGTTTTACTGCAGGCAGGTGAGTCTCTGTGTCGGTCCGTGAGGAGTGTAGAAACACTGATGTTTATTTCCTGTATTTTGACAGGAGTCAAACAAGAGGTGGAGCTTAGAGAGAACTGGAAACCATAATATGTGTTGGAAAGATTAAAGGTTATATGATTTCTCACTGCTACAGAATACCACAGTTTTGCCAATTACTGAATGTGAACTACAATTTTACTACAATACAATAAATTTCTGTCGAGCGACAGTTGTCACAAGGGTCGGGTGCACTGCCATAAATCTGCCTTTAATTGTAGCACACTTCAAGATCTAAGAATATTACATATAGTGCTGTATACCGTATTTATAAATGTATTTATATTTACTGCATTATATGTATCCATATCTGTCTGAGTATACCTGCATATAATTCCCTACTTATACACCTGCACATAACCCATAACTATGTATGATACCATGTACATTGTACAATAATGCTGTGTATATATATATATTTATTCTTACCATATATATGTAACGGATGGTATCGTGAAGCACAGTCAAGAAGGGCTGGGGTGAGTAGTGATGCTATGGGTTAAACTCATTCTCACATCCTCAAAGACAGATAGACACGTTGCTTAGTAGTTGGTTCACCTCTTGGTATAGCGGTCTGTGTTGCTGCCTGCGACGTGGGAGACCGGGGTTCGACTCCCACTCGGGGCATCGAAGTTTAAGGTGACGTTGTCACAACCGTTACAATGGTGCCGTGACCCGGATGCCTTGGGTGGAGTGGAGTGAGTTTGAGAGGGTGAGTGTAACGGATGGTATCGTGAAGCGCAGTCAAGAAGGGCTGAGGTGAGTAGTGATGCTATGGGTTAAACTCATTCTCACATCCTCAAAGACAGATAGACACATTGCGAAGTAGTGGATTCACCTCTTGGTATAGCGGTCAGTGTTGCTGCCTGCGGTGTGGGAGACCGGGGTTCGAATCTCCCTCGGGCATCGAAGTTTAAGGTGAAGTTGTCACAACCGTTACATATATATATATATATCCACATCTGTCTGTACATACCTGCATATAATCCTTTTTACTTATCTGTAGATACTATATCTATATCTGTACATATCCCTTATCTATTCTTACTAGTTACACTGCTGGCCAGTATGACTTACTACCATAGTGTCTTTATACCTGTATCACTGTACATATTAATACTACAACTCTGTACATAAATCAAATCAAATCAAATTTATTTGTAAGGCCCGACAACACACGTTAATGTCCCCATGGGCCGGACATGTCTTCTTAAACAAGTCAAGTTTCAAGTTCAAGTTTCTTTAATAGTTGTCATACAGAAGTACAGAATACTTTTATACAAAATGCTTCACAATAAATCAAGAACAAAACAGAAACTAAATAAAGTCCATTTTTTTTTTAAATAAATGCAAAATAATGATTACATAATTCTGATTAGCACTATACTCAGTAGTACTCATTTATATATTTTATACCCAGTTTAATCACCTGTACATTGTATATTACTAGTTCACTTTACTGTTACATTTGCACTCTGGTGGGATGCAGAACTTATTTTTCGTTGTACTGTACTTGTGCTGTATAATGACAATACATTTTAATAAATGTCAAACATTACTATGGTAAAGAAAACCGTATAACTTTATTACAAGCATGAAAGACATTAATAGGATACAGCAGATTAAATCTAGTTGATAACAAACACCGAGATGTTGTCAAACTGGGAGGTAAAGTCCATTTAACAAATACACAAATTAAGCTTTCTGGAAGGTCATGTTAAACCAATGGTTGTATTTTTCTCTCTCTTACACACACACACACACACACACACACACACACACACACACACACACACACACATCCATGTTTCCATGTATTGTGCGGGCATTACATAGACTTTCATTCTAACTCATTACCCTAACCATAACCCCTAACACACACACACACACACACACACACACACACAACGCAAATAAGTAAATATGGCATTATATATCAGAGGTGAGTAAGAAAATGAACAAAATTGATGGTTAAGAATGAGACTGAATAATGACATCACACAATAGTCTAATGATTAGACTGTTGTGTGATGTCATTACCCATTAGTGTTAGACTCTAATCCTAATGAGATATTCCTCTAAATATGACTTCGAAAATGGCCACAATATTAGGAGAAAAAAAAGTAAAAAGAAATTCCGGCGGCGCGCGGTTTGGGGGGCCCCCATAGCTCTCAGGCGATAACTCGAACCCTGCAGGGTGTCCCTGGTAGTGCTGGGTGTCCCTGTTATATTTCATTGGCTACGCTTTCTGCTTCGCCTATGGGATGTCCTCTGCGCATGCGCGCACCTACTTGAAACTTTTCACATGCACCTTCCCATCTGTCCGACCACGCCCACCTCCGGCCAGCGTATAGCCCAGGTGTGGTGGTCAACTCCCCCCTTCCTCATTGTTTCAACGAAACGTTTGCTCACAGGCCTTTCGGCAGTTTTGGAACAGAAGTTTTAGCTAAGTTAGGAGAACGTTTCGGGAAAAAAAAAATATATGGATTTGTCGAGATGGTCGGGACTCCCGGGTCGTTTCGTCCGGCAGGTCGCCACGTCGCGCCCTGGGCTCCCGCTGGACCGTAGTTTTTTTGGGGCGACGGAGCCTCCGGCAGCCCATCAACTTTAGCCAGTTCCCCCGACGACGAAGAGAGCGGGGGCAATGGCGACGAGCCAGACGTGGCCATGGGGGGGGGCGCTGTGGGTTTGACCAGGCCACAGGCCGGCGCAGACGCACTGGCGTTAACCGAGGGCGACCTACGACGAGGGCTCTCGGCTAGGAACCGGCATTTCCAGGAGAGGAGCCTCCAGAGTGGTCCGTCTACAGAACTCGAATACGCGGGGGCCGGAGGCCTTCGAGCCCCGCGTGGACCTTCGCCTAGGGGCCCTGGGGGCTGAACCTCAAGAGGCCGATGACGGACTCGTCGGTGTCGTCAATGGAGATGTCGGGGCTGATGCCGCACCCGACCCCCGCGGGACGTCGCCCAGGAGGAGGACAGACTGCGTCGGGACATGGCTGTCATCTTCCCGAGGGTTATGGCTGCAAACGGCACCCCGCTTCCAGTACCACCACCAGGACCCCCCGAGGATGACCTGGTACAGTAGGCCACTTTTTTAGGGGAGGCTCACGTGGCAAGCCTCCTATGCTATGCCCGGCCCTCCCCTCAATTCTTCCGTATGTTGCCGCGGGCCGGGAATTACCACACATCAAGGGTCTTACTAAGGCCTACCTCCCCTTGGTAGAGGGGTTGGTACAGGGGCTGACGACAGGCGTGCCTCGGCTGGATAAGCCGTTGGCATCCGTCTTATGCCCCGAAATGATGTGGCACCCCAGCCTCAAGCCCATGCCGAAAGGCAAGATGGCTCGACAGCTGGCGGAGTGGGCGGATAAGGTCTACATGGCTTCCATGCAGAGCCTGGCCGCGACCAACAACAACATCGCCCAGATTTCGGCATTCATGTCCAAACTGGTGACGAGGGGAGAATTGCTGAGCCTGGATGATAACGACACGCGTCCCGGCTCAGTCTATGGGGGCCATTCTGCATCTGACACAGTTGCAGAGTGTAGCTGCCGGCAAACTGGCAGCGCTGGCAACGCTGACTCAGAGGACCCTGTGGTTGGAGCAGTCTTCCCTGGAGGACCGCAGGAAACTACCTCTTCTCCTCGCCCCGCCTCTCTGATGCCGGGCTCTTTGGCTCGTCCATCGAGGAGGTAGCAGTGGCCTGCCGAGAGATGGAGGAACAGCGACGGCTCCTGGGGCGCCACTTTTCCACGGGGAAAGTAGCTGGTGACGCACTGAGAGAGGCGCGCGCCCCAACGCGAAGCGCCGGAGGGCCCTGGCACGGAGCGGTCGCGGCGCGGCCCAGATTGGGGCCGCACACAAGACTGGACCCCATCCACGCTACGCGCGCTCTCCTTCTGACGCCGCCTGGGACTACCCTGCGCCGCCAGCGCACCTGGCAGCGTCAGGCCTCACAAACCGGGACGCCTCCCGACGCAAGATTACAGGTTCGCCCCCCCTGGAGGGACCAGGCGGGAGCGCAGAGTGTTCCCCCCGTTCGCCCCGGGTGATTATGTACGTATGTCTGTTAGGTGCGACTGTTGGTAGTGGGACGTTTGAAAAGCCCCCCCCCCCCCCCCCGCGTGAACACTTAAGGTAACTAACTTGCGTTCAGCGTTTCTCTGATTGGCCACGACGCCCACGTGACCGCGCGCTAGCACGCCCCCTTATCGCCGCCTGCCGCTCTGTGTGTTGCAGCGCGGCAGAGGTCCCTTGCGGAAATGCGGAAATGTAATGTTATGTTCGAATCGCTAGAATACACAACATATTTATCAAAACAACTACCAGATTCACTCATCATAACGTTATTTCGCGTGACAACACAGCCCAGCTGTCAGAAACTGTACATTGTAACGTTATATAACGCAACGTTATATAATGTTATTTCGCGTTTTTATTCATAACGTCATTTCGCGTGACAACACAGCACAGCTGTCAGAAACTGCACATTGAGGGGGTTTGAATCACTGTACATCAGTGGAGGCTGCTGACCAAATTTTTAGGTGAAGCACAAATTATTATATTATATATTAAATTATATTTTTTAAACATCGTATTGACGAAGGCGAGCGCCTCTGCCGCTCTGCCGCGCGCTGCAACGCGCTGCAACACACAGAGCGGCAGGGCGCGTATAAGGGGGCGTGCTAGCGCGGTCACGTGGGCGTGTGGCCAATCAGAGAAACACTGAACGCAAGTTAGTTACCTTAAGTGTTCACGCGTCCCCCCCTCGCCCACTTTGTACATAATTCTTTGTTTTTTGCACTGTATATATGTTTGTTGTTGACGTTGTTATAAATAAAAAGTCTGGGTGAAACCGGCAGGTTTCTGTTCAACAAACGTGCAATAATTTCCTCCATTACTATGTCTGATGTGTTGCCAGACAGCGGGTACACCACGATTACCTTTTCCTGGTTGGAAGGGTAGGTGGTAGGCATTTTATATGTCTTTTTGTCAGCAGGGTTTAACTGACTGTTAAAAGATTTGTCCAGTGACACCCCATCATCTCTATTATTGTATAATACGATTTGGAGCCGCCGGCTCTTGTGGCGTTTTAGCCCAGAGACCTGCGAGCGGTGCTTGGTCCCATTTTTTCAATTGAAAACTTGGAACTAGTGTTGTACCTGGGGGGGGGGGGGGGTCCTTGAATCTACTCATATATATGTTGTGATATGACGCTTAGTCATCTCCCCCATGAATGTGCCTGATATGATGTCTGACAACGGGTACACCATGCATGCTACCTCTCGGTTTGGGGCGGTAGATGGTAGACATTTTTATGTCTTTTTTCATCAGCAGGTTTTTTTCTAACTGTAACTGATGTGTTGGATTTATTCAGTGACCCCCACCCTCTTTATTATTATATAATGAAATTTGGAGCCGCTGTTTCTTGTGGCGTTTAGCCCAGAGGCCTGCGAGCGGGGCTTGGTTCCATGTTTTAATAAAACTTGGAACTAGCGTTACACCTGGGGGGTCCCTGAAAATCTACTCATATGTTGTGATATGACGTGCAGTCGTCTCCTTCGTGAGTACGCCTGATGTGATGAGCCAAGCGGGTACGCCGCATTGCCATTCCTGCTGGGAAGGTAGGTGGTGACATTTTGTATGTCTTTCTTTTCAGCGTATTTTTTCTTTTCTTTTTTTTTTAATCTTTTTCCCCCCTCCTTTTTTCCGATTTTTCTCCCATCCCACTGTTAGTCGTTATGCCAATTCCCAACCTCCTTCCTGGTTGTTGCGCACCCCCCCCCCCTACTGTTGGTCCGGGAGGCCGGAGACTGTCACATGCTTTCCTCCGACGCATGTGCAGCCAGCCGGCAGCCAGCCTGGCAGTGCAGACTCTCACCGGGTGGACGTGTGGAAGTGTAACGGAGGTACCGCAGTCTATCCACAGTCACGAGGTACAAGTCGTGAAGTGGCTGTGGACGTTAAGCGGTACTGCAAGTAAAACTCACTCCCCAGAGGCATCCAGACCCGGAAGCAAGGAGTGAATTCACTTCTTGCTTAGTGGTCTGTGATGCCGCCCGCGACGCCGGCGTCCGGGGTTCAACTCCCACTCAGGGCGATCCCTTAACAGGGGTCGAATCGACTTTAAACACAACGCAGACAAGATCACACCGGCTACAGAAGGTCGCACTACCTCCCTCCAGATCCTACCCTCGCTGTGCAGGCGCCCCGACCGAACTGTAGGGGTCGCTGTCCACAACGCCCAGGACCCACCCACGGCTTCCCTCCCCCTAACTCAGCCAAACGAGTTGGTATAGCGATCAGCCCAAGACAAGGCAATGCTGACTCTCCGGGAGTCGAGACCGCAGCTGTATTAACATATCTGTTTTGTCATAAGGGGGGTTCCCCGCTATCCGTCGACCCGGATGTGTGGGGATCCTCGCTAGCTCTGGCGTTAGCAACCAGGGGAATTGCGTGCGCACTTCCCCGGTTCGGGGTTTTTTACTCAAGGCTCTCTTTCGTCTCGCGCTGTTACGGGCTCTGCTATGATAAAGCAGGTGCCACAGCTGCGACGGCCAGACAAAATCGATTTAATTCAGAATTTTGTTGGCAAGATAGGTCAGTTTCGGCCCCGCTGGTCATCCGAGTATAGTGGAGAGGAACGCACAGTGGTACTGTGCCGGATCTGTCAGAACAGCATAAAACGGCGTTTTCTATGTGTACAGATGGGAAGGAGTTTTTTTTTAAATAGATTTCCCTCATCCAGGCTGACAGTCGAGCTTTGCTCTTACTAAGGTATTGGTCAGCCTATGGGTCCCTGTAACCCCTGGGGGGCTCGGTGAGAGGGCTCGTCTGGTTAGACGCAGCCAGAGACCCCCAAGAGAGTGTAACGGGGCAGGCCTGTGGTCACAGGGGGGGGCCCTCACTCAGGGGGTGGGCCAGTGGAGTGCTGCTCTTGGGCAGTCAGTTCCTCTAGCGCCCCTGTGACTTACGGCCAAACGTACGCCCCCGTCTGGTTTTAGGGAGGGGCAGCTATGTTAGGGGACGCAGGACTCATCCTGGCCGCGCCGGGCGGCATCAGTTTTTTTTAATATTTTTTTTTAATCTTTTTCCCCCTCCTTTTTCCTCCGATTTTCTCCCATCCCAATGTTAGTCGTTATGCCAATTCCCAATCCCCTTCCTGGTCGCTGCGCACTTACCCCCCACAGTCGGTCTGGGAGAGTGGAGGCTACCACGTGCTTCCTCCGACACACGTCTAGCCAATCAACCGCTTCTTTTCACCTGGCAGCGCGGACTCTCACCGAGAGCGTATAACGTGTGGAAGGATCACACTATCCCACTTAGATCCTATCCGCGCTTAGCAGGCGCCCCGACCGAACTGTAGGAGTCGCTGTTTACAACGACCCGGACCCACCCCGCCAGCTTCTCCCACCCTCTAATACTGCCAATTGTATTAGTGTGAACGGCCAGCCAAGCTGGCGACAACCCCGGAGCTGTGAGCTGGATTCGAACAGGCGAATCCTAGCGTCTCCGGGGTTGGTGACGAACGCAATCTCCGCTACGCCACCTGACCGCCCATCAGTCTTAACCTAGTGTCCACCAGGTGTCAGTCATGCTCTGCTTTACTGGTCACCTGAAGGCCCCGGCATTCCTGGGAAGCTCGCTGGCGGCTGCCTCGGCAGGCCTGGCCCGGAGCTTCTGGTATAAGAATGGGTGGGGCAGACCTACCATCACAGGGGGGGTTCACCCAGCGGGTGGGCCACGGCGGAGCTGTTTCAGGCAGCTGGCCACCGTGGCACCCTCTGTGACTCACGGTCAAGCACGTGCGCACTCCCTCTCTCGGCGCTCGGCTCGATAAGTAGCACAGTGGCCCTGGGGGGGTAGGGCGCTGTCATAATCCGGGAGAGGACCTTGGTCCTCATCGGAACCTTTGGGGGGGTTCTGTCTCGCGGCCGTGGCCTCTGAAAAGAAGAGGTGCTGCCCTTGGAGCTGGAACCCCTTCTGCATCCCGCTGCCGGGCGGCTGGCGGGGTGCATGGTGAGGTAGACAGCGATTTTCCGCATGAACTACTCACCTTGTGCGTTTTTTGGGGTAACTGCGCCCCACGACGCATGGTCGGAGTCCTACCCCCCGCCCCTCGTTAGGATGGGCGAGGGGGCCGGGGACCCCACCCCATGTTTTTCTGATGGTCGGGAAGGGGACCTCAGGGGGTGCATTTGTCGGCGATACACGCCCTGCTTCGCCCGTTGTCCCATAGGCGAAGCAGAAAGCTACGCCAATATCATATAACTAGGGTTATCGGATAACCTCCGGTAGTGCTGGGTGTCCCTGGTAGTGGTGGGTGTCTAGTACCTCTGGTACCTATGGGGGCCTTGGGGGGGGGGGTCCTGGTAGTGGTAGGTGTCCCTAGTAGTGGTGGGTGTCCCTGGTAGTGGTGGGTGTCTAGTACCTCTGGTACCTATGGGGGCCTTGGGGGGGGGGGTCCTGGTAGTGGTAGGTGTCCCTAGTAGTGCTGGGTGTCCCTGGTAGTGGTGGGTGTCTAGTACCTCTGGTACCTATGGGGGCCTTGGGGGGGGGGGGGGTCCTGGTAGTGGTGGGTGTCTGGTACCTATGGAGGGAGGTCTTAGTACTGGTAGGTCTAAGGTGGGGAGAGGTCTTAGTACTGGTAGGTCTAAGGTGTGGAGAGGTCTTAGTACTGGTAGGTCTAAGGTGGGGAGAGGTCTTAGTACTGGTAGGTCTAAGGTGGGGAGAGGTCTTAGTACTGGTAGGTCTAAGGTGGGGAGAGGTCTTAGTACTGGTAGGTCTAAGGTGGGGAGAGGTCTTAGTACTGGTAGGTCTAAGGTGGGGAGAGGTCTTAGTACTGGTAGGTCTAAGGAGGGGAGGTATATTTGGCAGTGGTCGGTGTCTAAGGGGGGGAGGTATGGGAGTATTGGTAGTGGTAGGTGTCTTAAGGGGGGGAGGTCTTGGTAGTGCGGGGTGTCCCTGGTAGTGCTGGGTGTCTTGGGGGTTGCAGGATTTGGGTGCAGAATGACGGGAGTGAACTTGACCCTCTCCTTCATCCTCTCCCAGACTCTGAAGGTCAGGTCGCCCAGGTGTTTGGCCTCGTCTATCAGCGCTCCTGAGACCAGCTGTGGATCTGGCCGGTTGTACTGAGCTCTGGAAGAACATTCAGGAGTCAGTGTCGCTGTGGGCTTGGGGAGAGAGAGAGAGAGAGGGAGGAGAGAGAGAGAGAGAGAGAGAGAGAGAGAGAGAGAGAGAGAGAGAGAGAGAGAGAGAGAGAGAGAGAGAGAGAGAGGAGGGAGGAGAGAGGAGAGCGAGAGAGAGAGAGAGAGAGAGAGAGAGAGAGAGAGAGAGAGAGAGAGAGAGAGAGAGAGAGAGAGAGAGGAGAGGAGGAGAGAGAGAGAGAGAGATGAGAGAGAGAGAGAGAGAGAGAGAGAGAGAGGAGAGAGAGAGAGAGAGATAACTTACCCTTTCACTGTGGTCTTGTAGTTCTGTGGAAGTCAAAGACAGATTAAGTTAAACAATACTAAACATCCTCAGCCAGTTATTCCATATGGACTTGGAGAGAACAGTCCTGACCTGCAGGAATGAGAAGTCTTCAGCTCTCAGCTCCTCCTCTATGGTTCTGATTGTGTCTGAAAGGGTTGATAGCTCTTTGCTCAGCCCCTCAATCTTCTCCTTCATTGTCTGACTCTTCTGCTCAACGTCCTCCTTCAGCGCAGCTACCCCTGGCCTCCTCGTCCTCTTGTAGAGACTGGTGGAGCTTCTTAAACCACTCCTTAATCTGCTTCTCTGTGTGCTGGTCCTGCACCTGGAGACATGCGGTTAAACATTTACCTCTGTCCCAATAGACTAGACATGTTCTCACAATTGAATTATTAGTGTTATTTCATTGCTACTGAAGTTTATATGTACCTGTATTTGTTCTGCTGTTCGGCCCCATTCTTGTTTAACGTCATGAAAGACCTTCAGCTTGTCCTGTAAGGGCTTCAGTGCAGCCTGGAGCTGCTCCTGCAGGGAAGCATGTTGTTCAATAGGAATATGATTTACTTTGAAGGATAAGCACATAAATGTTCCTTTGGGCTAGAATCCACAAAGAATGGATTGCACGGTGCTAATTGCACCCTTACTTACAATTCATTATGAATGAAAATGGGGGACCCTGATGTAAACAAGACAAAAGTCTTTCTCTGGTCTGCATCCCCTTAACAATTGTGTGTATTGAGCCGTACTGTATTGTACCCATTCTGCAATCTGTTAAATAAAGTTGTTATTCATTCATTCATTCATTCATTCATTCATTCATTCATTCATTCATTCATTCATTCATTCATTCATTCATTCATTCACTCTTAACAGGAGCACTCATTCAAGGGTTCTATTACTATGCTTACACCTCATGTACCAAAGCACCTCAAAGGCCCTAAAAACAAGGCTACAACATCACAAAACAAACTGGTCAGACTACAATAATGTGGGAAAGGAATGTGACTCCCTCCCTACCCTCCTTCAAAACCGCACCTTACGGGTGGCTGCAATTAGAAACTGCGCAGGAGGGGATGTTAAGGGGATGCAGACCAGAGAAAGACTTTCGTCTTGTTTACATCAGGGTCCCCCATTTTCAATTAATAATGAATTGTACGTAAGGGTGCAATTAGCACCGTGCAATCCATTCTTTGTGGATCTGGCCCACTTGAAGTGACATACAGAAAGGAACAAGCAAACAAACCTACCATGATTAATACATTTTATTTGAACCCAATGTAATGTATCATAAGTTGGATTTGACACACAGAATAAGTAGTAGTATTGAATAGTAGTATAATAATGATGTTGCTGTACCTTGTGATCCTCTGAAGCTTCCTCTATGGGGCAGCAGTTGTGGTTCTTGTGATTTCTGGAGGTCTGACACACCACACAGATGGGCTGGTGGTCATCCAGACAGAAGAGCTTGAGTTTCTCACTGTGCAGACTGCAGAGCACCTCAGAGCCCGCTGACGCTTTCTGGCTTATTTCCATCAAGGCCTCACACAGGTTCTTCAAAACCAAGTTGCAAGGAGGTTCAAATGTTGAAGAGCGCCTACAAACTGGACAGTTCTTTTGTTGTTTGTCTTTCCAGTATTTCTGCAGACAGACTTTACAGAAGCTGTGGCTACACGACAGGACAACAGGATCTTTATAGATGTCACAGCACACAGGACAAGACAGATCCTCTTCACAATGAGACAACATGGAAGCCATTTTGTCACTATTCCTTCCTGTATTTGTCTAAAGCTAGTCCTGCTCCTTCTGTGGGTTTTGTCTGGTGTGTTTTACTGCAGGCAGGTGAGTCTCTGTCGGTCCGTGAGGAGTGTAGAAACACTGATGTTTATTTCCTGTATTTTGACAGGAGTCAAACAAGAGGTGGAGCTTAGAGAGAACTGGAAACCATAATGGGTTACTACTATATGTGAATTAAAGATGAAAGGTTATATGATTTCTCATTGCTACAGAATACCACAGTTTTGCCAATTACTGAATGTAAACTACAATTTTACTACAACAAATATTATATAATACAATTAATTTCTGTCGAGCGATGTAATAGTAATATACAATATACAGGAGATTAAAGTGGGTATAAAATATATAAATGAGTACTACTGAGTAATAGTGCTAATCAGATGTATGTACAGAGTTGAAGTATTAATATGTACAGCGATACAGGTATAAAAACACTATGGTAGTAAGTCATACTAGCCAGCAGCGTAACTAGTAAGAGTATAGGTAATATATGTACAGATATAATATGTAAAAAGGAGTATATGCAGGTATGTACAGACAGATGTGGATAGATATACAGTATATGGTAAGAATATATATAATTAAATGTTTAACTTTGGTTTTCAATTCACTTTAGTTTCCAGGGTGGGTTTGCTCGTTTCTGTTTTCATTGTTTTAAAAGGTTTAATTTTAGTTTAGTCCTTATTAGTTGATTGGAGGGTAACCTGCAGAACCCCTGTTTGCATAGTTTTTAAAGGGCAATACCACCCACTTTGTGGATTTACATATCCCTGTGCTCCGGGAATCGCTCATTAGACAATGAATTGAGTTATTGCACCAAAATAATAATAATAACTTTATTTGTATAGCACCTTTCATACAGGGGATTGCAGTACTTTACATCAGTAAGAAATAAGACATAAAATCTGTGTAAAGCAAGAGCAAAGCATAAAGTGGGATAAAATAATGCAGATATATTAATCAACATCATATCAGAACCTAACGTTCCAATAGGCTTCTTGAATTTCTGTAATCTGTTACAAAACATGATGAAGGTCATAGTATGCACCCAGCGGATGGTGGGGCGTAGTCAGAGATAAAAGTAAAAAATAAGTAAAATAATAGCAAGGGTAAGACGGGGGAATAAAATGATAATATTGAGAAATGTAATTACGTCTCTCACCCTTTGTCACTTCAGCAACTTCGAACAGTCTGTTAACTGCGCTTACACTGGGACAAAATAATGCTGTCTCTTTGGTTACCAACATTCCGTTTACAAAACATACTCTTAACATGACAGTGGCGTCTTTGATTTCTCCTGATGAGGAATTAGACAACAATACCCTCCATACCGGAGCTGAATAGCACCACACCGATACATATTGTTGCTGTCTCCCATACTTTGACCCTTCTAACCTCCCTCTCAGGGCTAAATGAGGTTTACATTCTAGTATATTATCTTAACATGTTGGAAAAGGAGACGCTTCACAATGACAACGAGCTTCACCATAAATACTATGATACAGCCAAAAACACTGCTTATTTCTATCTTTACTATAATTGTATAATAATTATTAGACTAGAAGTCTTTATTTGTCATGCAGTTTTAACACACACACGCGAGATGGGCGACCCACAGGAACACACACACACATGCACTGAGTCGCCGATGAAATGTCTCTCTGCACTTTTCCCATCCCGTTGTCCTTCCCCCCCATGGGCAGCCGGGAGCAGATAGGGCGTCAACGTGAGCCGCGCCCCGGGGACCAATCCAAGTGCTCCTGTCCGTCTTCGTCAAGGACACCACAGCGTTAGCGATCTGTTGTGCATGTTTTTCCATTGGGTTTATCTTATCGGGGGGGAAACCCTTGCGAGCACGGGGAGAACATGCAAACTCCACACAGAAAGACCTGGGAGACACCCCACCTGAGTACCTGGCATCATGGAAACCTGGTCCCCAAGCGGGAATCGAACCCTGGACCTTCTATTGTATTGCCTATATTTATGTCTTCTACTATTCTACTGCCCATACCTGTACCTCCCCTCCCCCCATTGATTGATTGAATTGATTGATTGAAAACTTTATTAACAGATTGCAGAATGGGTACAATACAGTACAGCTCAATACACACAATTGTTAAGGGGATGCAGACCAGAGAAAGACTTTCGTCTTGTTTACATCAGGGTCCCCCATTTTCAATTCATCAGGACATATATGACATACATGACATACAGATAGTCAGTACTGCTACATCTATACATTTATGACATACCAGATTTGCAAATACAGTACTGTTTGTGATACAGAAAGAGTCAGGAAAAGGGAGTATATACATTTGACGTAGAAACTGTACATTGGAGGAGGTTGGGTGGGGGGGGTTGGGTACACTGGGGTATTGACAACCATACTGGGTAATCTACATTGGAGGTGGTTGGGGGGGGGGGGGGGGGCACACTGTATAAACAAGCAAAACTGTACATTGAGGGGGGGGGGGGGGGGGGGGACTGTACAAACAAACAAAATTGTACATTGGACTATTGACAAAACCATACTAGGTAAATGACTGTACATTGGAGGGGGTTGGGTTAGGATATTTACAGGGGCCAGTGTTGAATTGCAGTCTCCCGTAGGTGTCCCTTGAGAGAGGTTTTGAAAGTGGGTAGTGATCCACATTCCTTTACAGCTTTGGGTAGGGCGTTCCACATTGATGTGGCATAATTGCGAAACGTGTTTAGTCCCTTATTTGAGCCGAATCTGGGTTTAACATGATTTGTGGAGCTCCCTCTGGTGTTGTGATCGTGGTATTCACTGACCTTTGGGAAGTATTTTGACATGTACATGGGTACCTTGGTCGTGTAGTGTATCTTGTAGACCAGGCCCATTGCAAATTGCTGTACTCTGTCGTCTACTCTAAGCCATCCTAGGTTGTCAAAGTGGGCAGGGGTGAGGTGGGTTCTAGGAGTAAGGTCAAGCAGTAGTCTGACCAGTTTGTTTTGAGATGTTTGTAATTTTGTTTTTAGCGCCTTTGAGGTGCTTTGGTACCATGAGGTGCAAGCATAGTCGTAGTACCCCTGAATGAGTGCTCCTGCCAGAGTCTTCAGGGTATTCTTGTTTACCAGAGAGGAGATCCGGTACAAGAATCGAGTTTGTTGGTTGACTTTTTTTATTACATTGGATGCCATTTTGTCACAGGAGAGATTAGCCTCTAGGATGGAACCCAGGTAGGTAATTTCATCTTTCCTTGTGACAATATTGTCACCCACTGTAACTGAGAAGCCGTCGGTCTTGCTGAGTTTGTTATTTGAACCGAAGAGAATGGACTCTGTTTTGCCCATGTGTAATGATAGTTTGTTATCAGCTAGCCATATGCAGATTCTGCCTAGTTCCGAGCTGAGGGTTTTTTCAACCTGTAACTTGTTCTTGTCAGAGACCAGCAGGGCTGAGTCGTCCGCAAACAGGAACAAGTTGCAGTCACAAGCTGACGACATGTCATTTGCATAAATTAGGAACAGTAGCGGTCCTAGTATGCTTCCTTGTGGAACACCACAGCTCACTGTGAGGGGGGGGGATAGGGTACCGTTTACCTCCACCATCTGTTCCCTCCCCTCAAGGTAGGATTGCATCCAGCTCACTGATAGACTATCAAAACCAATTGCTTTTAGCTTGTCAATCAGAATGGAGTGATTGACCGTGTCAAAGGCCTTTTGTAGGTCCAGCATGACCATGCCGCAGTATTTGCCTGCGTCCACCTCTTGTTTGATGTGGTCATTCAAATAGAGAAGGCATGTGTCAGTGGAGTGGGATGTTCTGAAGCCAGATTGGAATTCGTAGATTCGATTTTTTTCCGCTAGGTACTTTTCGACCTGTTCGTAGACTATTTTTTCCATGACTTTCGAGATGGAGGTGAGAATAGAAACAGGGCGGTAGTTGCCTGGGTCTAATTTGCTGCCCTTTTTGTGCAGAGGGGTCACCCTCGCAATTTTGAAGTCCTTGGGGACGTGTCCCTGTTTTATGGAGAGGTTTATTATGTGTGTGATGATTGGGGTGATGGCGGCTGCTGAGTCTCTGAGGAATTTGGAGGGGATGTTGTCATGGCCAGTGGCCTTGTTAGGTTGGAGGGCGCTCAGTTTATTGAGTACCTCATCTGTTGTTACCATTTCCAGCTTGAAGTCGTCCTTGCGGACCCCTAGGTTTTTGTAGTAAGCTACTATGTGTTCTACCCCATAAAGCCCTGAGTGGGAGGGTAGTTTGTTTACCAGTGTTGTTTCAAGTTTCTTTAATAGTTGTCATACAGAAGTACAGAATACTTTCATACAAAATGCTTCTTACTGTTACGCTCCAGAGACTGTGCTAGACAAGATAGTATCAAATAACATAGTATAGCATGTAATTTAGAAGAAGAAAATGAGGTCACAGTGTTCGGTATAGACATATGTACAATGTTCTGAGTTACCATATAATATACAATACTATGCAGTGTACTAATGTACAGTACTATATAGTGCAAAGCAGAAATGGGATGAGGTACAATTTAGGTACAATTTACAGTAAGGTGTACGAGTTGTAGTGCAATCCTTCATCAATAAATATAAAGTGTGGGGAGTGGGTGCTACAGTGTGTTTGTTTAAAGTGGGTGTGTGCTATAAAGTGTGTGGAGTGGGTGCTACAGTGTGTCTGTTTAAAGTGAGTGTGTGCGTGTGGATGTGTGTGCTATGTGCGTTTGGTGGTTGTTGTTGTGTAGTGTTCATTGTTCGTTTAGCAGTCTGATGGCCTGGGGATAGAAGCTTCTTCTGAGTCTTTCTGTGCTCGCCTTGAGACTCCGGTATCGCTTGCCTGACCGCAGCAGTTCAAAGAGGCAGTTGTTCGGGTGACTGGAGTCTTTAATGATTCTCTTAGCCTTGCCCTTGCAACGCTTGTTGTAAATGTTCTGGAGGGTGGGGAGCCCCCCTCCAATTGTGCGTTCGGCTGAACGTGTCACTCTTTGTAGTCTGCTTCGGTCTTGTGCAGTGCTATTCCCAAACCAGGAGGTGATGTTGCCAGTCAAGATGCTCTCTATTGTACATGAGTAGAAGTTCTTAAGGATCTTCTGACTGACTTGGAACTTCCTTAGGCGCCTGAGGAAGTAGAGGCGTTGTCGTGCCTTCTTCACAACACTGTCAATGTGTGTGGTCCATGTCAAGTCCTCGGATATGTAGGCTCCGAGGTACTTAAAGCTGTTGACTCTCTCAACCGGTGCCCCGTCGATGCTGAGGGGGCTGTAGTCCTTGACCCCCGACCTCCTGAAGTCCACAATCATCTCCTTTGTTTTGCTGACGTTCAGGGAGAGGCTGTTTTCCTGGCACCATCCCGCCAGGACCTGTTATGGTTTGACACCGACCCCAAACGCACGACACAAGAGAGTAGGAATTCAGAGTTGCCAAATACGAGGGCTTGTTTATTTGATACTAAATATAAAGAGTACAGGAAAGGCAAGTCAACAAGACAGGTAAATAGGACAAGGGGCAAAGTTCTGCTGCTCTGCAGCTTCTCCCGTGATGGTAGTCTTGGGGATAGCAGGTGTTGACGTCTGAACCGCTCTGCAGAATTCTCTCGGCAGAATCTCAGATGTGTTGCGAGACCGAGAGAGGGGGAGAGGGAACGAGTCAACACAGTGCAGTTTGAACGAGCAGGAGAACAGGGTGAACAATTCTTCGTGTAATTTAAACACAGTGAGCACAATTCCAAAACAGCCCAAGTGAATCTCTTCGTGTAATACACACAGTGAGCAAAACTCCAAACACAGTCCCAGTGAATATCTTCGTGTAATGTACACACAGTTAGCAAAATCCAAACACAGTCCCAGTGAATATCTTCGTGTAATATACACACAGTTAGTGAAGTCCAAAACAATCCAATAGTGAAATAATAACTTCGGTGTGAGCAACACACAGAGGGAGATGGAAGGTCCCAAAAAATATTATCCCATAAAGGAACAAGCAAAAATAGAAAAGCTGGGTGAGTGACTGTCTGAGAAAAAGGTGGTAGTCTTCAGTGTAATAATTACACACGAAAAACGGAATAGATCATGACAGTCAATTTAAACTCACCCAGACGTACTGCGTAATGGTGCTGGAACAAACAGCGGAGCGCGCGCGCGCCACGGGAACAGGTGTCCGAGAGAAAGGCTTCTTGGAATTCCTGGAGAAATAGCACAGAGCAAAGCAGCAGCAGCAGCAACAAACGGGGAATGCAATCAGAGAAAAATCAAGACGATCCAACAAACTTAGAGTGGAGAAACGGGGTATAAATAATGAGGGATCGATTGATTGACAAGCAGTGACAGCTGGGGAATGTGATTGAAAAGCGTGCGGACCTGAGAGAACCAATCAGCGACGTTTCTGATGACGTCAATGGGGAGAAGCGTGTGAACGAGGGAATTGAAATAATTAACAGAAAAAAACAAATGAAAACAGAGCGAGGGTGGTTAAAGGAACAGAACGAGTGAGAGAGCAAGGACAGAAACCTCACAGGACCTTGACCTCTTCCAGGTAGGCCCTCTCGTCGTTGGCAGAGATCAGGCCCACCACCACTGTGTCGTCAGCAAATTTGATGATTGTATTGCTACTCCGCTGAGCCACACAGTCGTGTGTGTACAGGGAGTAGAGGAGGGGACTCAGAACACAGCCCTGGGGGGCCCCTATGTTGAGGGTGATGGATGAGGAGGTGCAGTTGCCTGCTCTCACCACCTGGGGTCTGCCAGTCAGGAAGTCCAAGACCCACTGGCAGAGGTCATAGTTCAAGCCCAGGTCCCTGAGCTTGGCTATGAGTATGGAGGGGACTATGGTATTGAATGCCGAGCTGTAGTCGATGAATAGCATTCTCACATAGTTCCCCTGCCTCTTGTCCAGGTGTGATGCTGCTGTGTGCAGCACATGGGCTATGGCGTCCTCCGTGGACCTGTTGGGGCGGTATGCAAATTGCAGGGGGTCCATGTTGATGGGGAGGGAGGAGCAGATGTAGCCCTTTACTAGCTTCTCAAAGCACTTCATGGCTATGGAGGTGAGAGCTACAGGGCGGTAGTCGTTGAGGCAAGCAGGCTTGGATTTTTTGGGTACAGGGATAATAGTGGACTTCTTCAGGCAGGTGGGGATGACAGCCTGTTCTAAGGACAGGTTAAATATGTCAGTGAATACCGGGGCTAGTTGGTCGGCACAGACTTTTAGGACGCGGCCGGGGATGCCGTCCGGACCTGCTGCCTTCCTGATATTCACTTTTTTAAAGGTCCGCCTCACCTCATGCTCTGTTACCCTGAACACTGAGTCTCCATCAGCAGCAGACCCCCCCCCCCCATTGCCGTGGCTTGTGGGCTGGTGTTGTTATTACCAGCATCAAACCTCGCATAGAAGGTATTGAGGTCATTTGCTAAGGAGATGTCACTGTTCAGTTTGAGGGAGGCGCCTTTGTAGTCTGTCGTCGTTTTGAGCCCCTGCCACATAGCTCTAGAGTCAGCTTGTTCAAACTGGAGTTCAATTTTATCTCTGTAGCGCCGTTTGGCCTCTGTCACTGTCCTCCTTACGTTGTATCGCGCCACCTTGTGGTCATTCATGTTGCCTGCCACTAGGCCGTCGTTGTATGCTTTGGTGCGCTCTCTCAGAGCTTCACGGACGGATTTTGTCTACCCAGGGTTTTTGATTTGGGTAAACTCTCATTTTGGTAGTGGGGATTGTTTCTTCCACCAAAGTACAAACATAGTCCAGCACTGTCTCCGTGTAGACATTAATGTTATCTGTGTCGCGGAACACGTTCCAGTCTGTGCAGTCAAACGCAGCCTGTAGCGTCTCCTCTGACGTCAAATCCCATTTCTGCACCTCTCGCGAGACTACAGGAGTGCTTTTGATTCTCTGTTTGTACTTTGGTGAAAGGAAAATGGACGCGTGATCTGATTTACCAAAGCCACTAGCAGAATGAGCCTTGTAGCCACCCTTAAATTGCGTGTAACAGTGATCTAGGATGTTACCGCCTCTGGTGTTGCAAGTCACATGCTGATAGAAGTCAGGTAATACCTTTCTCAGATTGGCGCTATTGAAATCACCCAGCACTAAAATGGCGGCGTTAACGTTCGCCGCTTGTATTCTATTTACCTCGTTGTGGAGTCTGGAGAGCGCGACGTTGTTACTGGCTTGCGGTGGAATATACACTCCGATCAGGACGATCGCCGTTAACTCCCTCGGGAGGAAGAAAGGACGACACTTGATGGTTATATATTCCAGGTCTGGGCAGCAGTGGTTGGATAATTCCTTCACGTTAGTTGGATCGCTCCAATTGTTGTTAAACATTAAGGCGATACCTCCTCCACGCTGTTTGCCGGATTCTACTGTTCTATCCTTGCGGTGGATGAAGAAGTGTTCGGCCGGTTGGATAGCGTGGTCTGGGACGTCCGGCGTCAGCCACGTTTCGGTGAAGCAGAGAACGTTGCAGTCTCTAACGTCCCTTTGGTATTGAATCCTTGCTCGGATATCATCCAGTTTATTGTCAATTGATTGTACATTGGCTAGCAATATACTGGGTAATGGCGTTCGGTGTCGTCTGGATCTCAGCCTGTTACGGATCCCAGCTCTCTTCCCACGCCGTCTGGTTCCTTTGTTCCTGGGGTCGGGATCTGGTCCCATTTTCCTGAGAATCTCCACAGGCCATTGTTGCGGTTCGGAAAGCTGGTCCAGTGAGTAATCCAATCGGTAAGTTTCCCGTAATCCGATGTCTATAAGTGACTGACGGTCATACACATTAAATGCACCTACTGTTGGTACAGACAAAACTCTTAAAACTATAAATATTAACAAAAGTAAGCACAGTCTCGACGGAGCGAACAGAAAGGCAGCCGGTCGGAGCAGCGCCATCTCTCTTCATGGTGTTTGTGAAGAAAATGTTTAAGTAATTGGCTACATCCAGCTTGTCTGTGATGAGCGTGTTGTCCGTTTTTATGTTTATGTTTGAGAATCTGGTTTTAAGTTTTTTACTGCATCCTAGTTGATTATTGAGTAATTTCCAAAGTTCACGTGGTTTGTTTTTGTTTTCCTCAGTTTTGTCATTGATGAAATTCTTTTTTGCAGTTTTGATCATGGAGTTTACGTCGTTTCTTAGTCTGTTTCTTTCTAGTTTGAGTTCAGTCACGTGGGCTTGGAGTTCACTGCTCATGCTTTTAGTAAGCTTTGACTGACTTTTACGAAACTCAGAGCATTTTTTGTCTCTGGTTTTCATAGCGGCCAGTATTTCGGAGTGCATCCACGGCTCAGCGCGATTTTTTACCCTGGTGGTTCTTAGGGGGGCCATGTCGTTTAGTATTGTTGAGAATTTGGTTTTGAAACCAAGCCATGTTTCTTCAACCAGTGTACCATTGAGTTCATCTGACCAGTCCAGACTCTCCAGTTCAAGGTTGAAGGCCTCGCTAGAGTAGGTTTTGAGGTCTCTAGATGTGACTGTTTTGTGGCAGCCAGCCTTTTGTTTTAGTTTTTTGCGGGTACAGAATATCATATAATGATCACTTAACCCGCATGCTATAACCCCTTTATTGGAGATCTTGGACTTGTCGGAGGTCAGAATGAGGTCAATGGTAGTCTGAGTTGATTCACATACACGTGTGGGTTGTGTTACGAAGGATCAGATTAAACCGAATATATATATTTATTGATTGATATATATTGCATAATATTTGTATATCGTTTGATATCCCTTGTGTATTCCTTGTACATATACACGGAATATCCCTTTAACCTAGTACAGACCATAATATTTCGTTCTCCTATTGGACAGCGGTCCCTTAGGCGCCATTGCCATACCCCCAGGGTCTAGTTCAAAGTCACCGCCAAAGACATGCCTGGGCATGAACGGCTCTGCGCAAGGATACGAGACAGGAATAAAGCTGGTACTAGTTTGTTCACCTAACGTATAAATACGGCGCAGGTGAATACAGAAGTAGAGTTACCCAATAAGTTGAAGCTTCACCCACGATACAACGTGCGGTGAAGTATGGCCTGTTTGGCCCCAAATAGAGCATTGAGACCGCGTGCGAATTAATAACTGAAGTATCAGAGTTTAACGCTGTACCGTCGAGTTCGACCTATTCTATTAATTCAGTAATAGTCTATTTATGTATAGTGTATCGTGCGGCTACCTTTCTACAGTGACCAGCATCACCAATGTTTCCTCGTACCAGCTAGTGTGCTTATCCAGGCTGGGCAGCTTACCCTGGCGCCTTCACCCGAGGAGCCCTAGACGAGGACCGTGTGGACATGTACACTGGATAACCTACCCGACGACTACATAGCCCTTTTCGGCTGGATTATATTTGCTTTGGTCCTGTAATTGATGGAGCGGAGAATCGCCTACACCCACAATTGTGTGGGATTTACCCTGTGAGGAGCAACGTCGAGCCCGCCTCTCAGAAGCCTGAGGCTGGCTAGCTTTCTTCCATGCGGAGCTGCATGCCACGGAGAACAGCTGTTATTTGTCTGCGGATCAAGAGATTATTGCACCGTCTCCTGTACTTGGAGTCTCTCTATTCTTCGTTGACCCAGACTCTACTACCGACAAATCCTCTCCCCTTGCTGGCTTACAACCGGAGGGACCCTACCAGTATCTCCCGCTGCCTTACTAGAGTACCATAGATATAATTCCTAAGATACAGGTGGTATTCATTATCTCCTGCGTAATATGAGAATGGACTTACGTTATTGATTTGCTCACGCACATTCTTTGCCTTATAAGCGCAACCCTACGTAAAGTATTGTTATATACTATCATTGCTGCTAATAAATATTCTTAAACCCAGTTTTGTGTGGAACCGTGTCATTGTGGGAAGTGTTCATCTAATATACCTGTGTACTGTATGGCCAGTAGTAATGTACATAAGACAGTAGTGGTTTAATGATACCATACTTATATAATACAGTCAGGGAATTGTACCCCTCAGTTACAATTGGTCCTTCGAGCCGGAGGGTAACTAGCGTAATATTAATATAGTAGTATTAATATTGACATGGCCAATGATGAACACTCCACAAACGGTTCTCCTAAAGTAGATCGCCCGCAGCGTAGACGGCAGACACCTCAGTACTTAGAGGATTACGTTGCCAGTATACTACCTAGCTTTCTACAGACGTTAAACGTGGAAAAAGTAGATAGTAAAATTATGTCCAACCCTACCGACCAGGCTACCCCGCCAGTAGAGACCCTAGTGGGTTCTAACGTAACTGACCAAGCTCACGGTGGGGACCAGGAGGGACCTGACATGACTTTACCCCCCGCCAACGTCGACGAGGTAGTCCCCGGAGAGCTCCAGGATAAAGAAAGCCCTCCAGGGATGGAACCCGACCCACAACAAGAAGAGACGCGCACCCAGGAGATGGATCTCCTCGGTACGCAACAGGAGAACGGATCTCCAACGAGTACTACCAGAAGCCGATCACCTCCACTGGCGTCTTCCCCCAGCGAGGCGGACAAGATGCTGGCGCAGGCCTTTATCGCCAGCCTGGCAGCCTCAACCGAGCGCGATCGACTCAAAGCAAAGACGCTTAGTGAGCGCGAACATTCTACCATGGAACGAGAACGCCTTCAAGCGCAGCAACGGAGTGACGAAGACCGCATACGCCTAGAGATTAGACGCCTCCAGACGGAAGAGAATATGGTAAGAGACCGCGCCGAAGCCCAGCGCGCCGCCGCCGAAGCCCAGCGCGACACCGCCGGTGCCCAACGCGAAGCAGAGCGCGACCTCGCTCTCACCAAGCGCGAAGCCGAGCACGACCGATTACAAGCGCAGATAATGGAGCAGCTGATTGCCAGGGTAACCCCCCCTCCCTCCGCACAGGGCTCCAGGGCCTCGTCAAGACAAGGGTCAAGGGCACCCTCCCCTACCCGATCGAGCGACCCTGAGCCCGGCCAACAGAGAGAGCCTATACCCCTCTCCGAACCCCTTCCCCGACCGGTCCAAGCGAGACCCAGCCACAGGGAAGAACCGGCCTATACCGCGGAGAGGCTAAATAGACGACTACAGGATCTAGATGACCTGCCAGAGGAAGAAGAAGAGGGAGAGGAGGAGAGTCAAGCCCAACAGCATCACCGTACTCCACAGGACCAGGAGGTCCAGTACAGCCCAGACTTTACCCCCGCGGCTCTGCGCTACAGACCCCCGACTCAATTCACGGGTGAGCTTGACGCACGACCAGCCCCGAGGAACAGCACCTGGGTACGCGGGCCTTGGTACCCGGCAGGTACCAGCCCACCACGACACGTAAGAGGAGACTCGCCTAGGAGGCCTCTCCTCCAACGCTCACCGATGTGCCAGCCATCCATGGCATCGTACCTTGGCACACCGACGTTCCCGGACTTCACACACGAGAACAGAGCACAGTACACAGAGCTACGAATGTGCTTAGAGACAATGATGTCCGATGTAACTGATGAACCGTACAAGTATGCTATCCTACTCAAGCACCTCAAGGTGCCCCGAGCGCACAATATAGCGCTGGCATATTCCACCTCTACTACCCCATACACCGTGGCTCTAGCAGCCCTCGACCAACGATATGGACGCATATGGGACTACGTAATACAAGAGATAAGGAATATTGACCGTCTACCCCCAGCCACAGACAATCGCTCACTAGATGACCTGTCTATCAAGGTACAATCCCTGGTAGGGATGCTGGGGGCGCAAAAGGAAAAGGGTATGCACGAACTGTACGCGAACTCTAATGTTGAGAGGATTTTAGAGAAGCTTCCGCCCGCCCGACAAGAGCGCTTCAGGCGGCAAAGAGACCACCGTGATCCTAACGGTCCCGAGCCATCCCTCCTAGACCTAGCCGACTTCCTGGCGAGAGAAGTCAACAGCCTACGGTTGGATACGTTCGTGCGGAGCACACCAAGCTCCAGAGAGGGACCTAGGAGAGCAAACGATGGCCGCAGGCTGGTGACCGTCATGCACCAAGCCGAATCAGTACCGAGCAACAAGAACCACAGTACCCCCTCGATGAAAGAGAAGTGGAAGATTGTATGCCCGTACTGCGAAAAGGAACACTGGCTGTCACACTGTGACACGTTCAAGAAGATGACCGCCGACGAGGTGAGTCAATGGATAAAGTCCAACCGACGCTGTTACCGATGTGCGCGCAGTCACATGGCAGCCGATTGCCGCTTAAAGAAGAGGTGTAGTCGGTGTGACGGAGCCCACTTGGACGTCCTACATGACAGTAACAGAAGAAAGCCTGCACCCTCAAGCAGCACAAAGGCAAGTGTTATGTACATTGACCCCGCCAGCAGCGGGGGCGCCCGGGTGCTCTTGAAGGTGGTCCGCGTAACATTGAGTTACGAAGACAAGGTCATGGACACCTACGCCGTCCTTGACGACGGGTCAGAGAAGACCCTTCTCCTCGCGTCCGCTGCGGCCCAGCTGGGGCTGCGGGGGAGCGAAGAAACTATGACGATTCGGACAATAAGAAGAGACCTGAAGACGATAAAGGGCGAGAATGTCTCCTTCACTATCGCAGCAAGCGGGCAGCCAGAGAGACGGTATAGGATCACTAACACTTTCACCAGCCAAGACATAGGCCTGTCGCAGTACACCTACCCCATCGCCAAGCTGATGGATAAATATGTGCACCTGCGTCAACTACCTATACCGCTCATAGACGGTGCCACCCCGACCCTGCTGATAGGATCCGACCATGCACACCTCATCGTCCCGATGGACCGGGTCCACACTGGGCCCAGAGGCTGTCCTGCAGCAGTCGAGACCCGCCTAGGATGGACACTACAAGGCCCCCTCTCTAGGTCTCCTAACCGAACAGCAGCCACTAGCTGCCTCCACTCCAGAGTGACAGAAGAAGACACCACCCTCCTACAGCATGTCGAGAGGCTATGGACACTAGAGACAATGCCCTTTAAGAACGAAAAGAAACACATTCGTTCCAAGGAAGACATTTATGCTATAGCCCTCCTCGAGCGGGGGACAAAGAGAGTCAAAGTCAATGGAGTGATGAGATACGCAACTCCACTCCTGAGGCGAGAGGGTATGCCTACCTTCCACGCCCCAAAAGAAGCGACGGAGCGGTATCTATTGAACACAGAGCGGCGCCTAGCCAGAGACCCCGCTCAAGCGACTGTGTACCGCGCTGAGATTGACAAGCTAATCACAGCGGGACACATAAAGAAAATTGACATTAAAGAGGCCGATCAGACGACCGAATCATGGTACGTGCCGCACCACAAAGTCCACCACAACGGCAAGGATCGTATTGTGTTCAACTGCAGCTACCAGATCGGATCACAAAATCTGAATAAAGAGCTCTTGCCCGGCCCAACACTCGGCCCCTCTCTACTAGGCGTGTTACTACGTTTCCGCCAAGACAAGGTGGCCATCAGCGGCGACATCAAAGGGATGTTCCTGCAGGTGCGACTAGTGGAGGAGGACAAGCCCCTGCTGCGGTTCTTATGGAGAGAGAGGATCGGGGATGAGCAACCATCCATCTATCAATGGGAAGTCCTCCCTTTCGGAACCACATGCAGCCCATGCTGTGCTACGTTTGCACTGCAAAAACACGTCGCAGAGGACCCAGCAGCTGATGAAGAGGTCCGACAAAGTGTAGGAAATAGTTTCTACGTGGACAACTGTCTGCAAAGCGTCTCGACGCCAGAAGAAGCCGAGGCCCTCCTACTCAAGCTCCGCGCCTCCCTGATCAAAGGCGGCTTTGATCTCCGGCAGTGGGCCAGCAGCGACCCTCAAGTATTGCGCAGCCTCTCCCCAGAGGACAAGGCAGCAAGCAGCGAGACCTGGATGGCGACCATCCCAGGAGAAGCCCAAGAAATGACATTAGGACTAGTCTGGCGCTTCAAAACAGACTCGCTCCATTATAAACACACACCCCTGACCAAGGAGCAGGGAAGGTCGACTGCACTACCGACCACAAGACGGAGTGTATACAGAACACTCGCCAGACAATATGACCCGTTGGGATGTATTCTACCTTACACCACCAGGGCAAAGATGATTGTAAGAGCGTTATGGGACAAGGACCAGGGCTGGGACGACCCCATACCCGAACACCTTGCCTCCACATGGAGAGAGTGGGAGACAGAACTCAGCTCACTCCCAGGTGTCAACATACGCCGCAGCTACTTCCCACCCACAGTGAGGCCGGAGACGTGCCAGATGGACCTGCACGTCTTCAGCGACGCCTCCGAAGTAGCCTACGGTTCGGTGGCCTACTTGCGTGCCCGAGAGGAGGGAGGAGAAATACATACTGCCTTCATCCTGGCTCGCTCAAGAATAGCCCCCCGCAAGCAACAATCTATCCCGCGTCTAGAGCTCTGCGCAGCCCTAGCAGGAGCGCAACTCGCCACGTTAATCCAACGTGAACTCACCATTCCGGTGCAAAGAACAATCCTGTGGTCAGACTCCATGACCGTACTCACATGGATCCAGTCTGATTCGTGCAGATACAAGGTCTTCGTGGGAGTCAGAATCACAGAGATCCAAGATTTAACAGAAGCAGCAAGCTGGAGGTATGTGGACACAAAACACAACCCAGCTGACGTCATCACCCGGGGAATGTCCCTGGATGACCTCACCCGTCACAATCTATATAGTGACGGGCCCGAGTTCCTCAAGCTCCCGGAAGAAGAGTGGCCTACACCCACCCCACGGGAGGCGAGTGAAGAGGAGGCAGAGAAGAAGAAATCTATGTTCTGTGGGTTGACACACACACTCGTCCCCACAGACCCCAACATAGACGACTGCCTCACCCTTGAGAGTGCGCAGCTAAAGACATTCCTGTGGCACCACCCAGAGGTTCAGCCCACTACTGACATTACTGCAGCTAACTACGAAGAAGCAGAACTCCTTCTGCTACAGCGAGCCCAGAGAGACTCGTTCCCCGACGAGCTAGACTGTCTACAGGGATCAAAGCCAGTCCCGTCAGACAGCAGATTGCTCCACCTAGCCCCTGAGAGCGACGCCCATAATCTCATCAGAGTGGGTGGTCGTCTGAGGAGAGCCCCAGACTTACCGGATGACGTCAAGTACCCGATAGTCTTAAACAGCCGACACAAGGTCACAGAGCTTATCATAAAGAAATACGACGAGGACGTGCATCACGCCGGGGCAGAGAGAGTCTTCGCGGAGATCAGACGTCGTTATTGGATACTGCAAGGGAGAGAAGCAGTACGACGCTTCCAGTGGACTTGTCTAGACTGTCGTAAATGGCGAGCACAGCCCAGTATACCCCGGATGGCTGACCTACCCCCCTGTCGCCTCCGACTCGGCGACAAGCCTTTTCACTCCACCGGTATGGACTGTTTCGGCCCGCTGTATGTAAAGAAAGGAAGAGGGACTGAGAAGCGGTGGGGTATTGTATTCAAATGCATGACCACCCGAGCGATACACATAGAACTCCTTCCAACCATGAGCACAGACTCATTCCTTATGGCCTTCCGGAGATTCACATCGCGGAAAGGGAAACCGTCTATATTATTGTCTGATCACGGGACAAACTTCAAAGGCGGAGAAAGAGAGCTGAGAGAGAGCTTCCAAGCTATGGGCCCAGAACTTAAGACCCACCTCGCTCCATATCAGATTGATTTCCAGTTTAATCCCCCGAATGCACCTCACTTCGGTGGAACTTGGGAACGAGAAGTACGTTCAATAAAGACAGCCCTGTACGCCGTGCTTGGGGCCCAGACCGTGGCGGAAGAAGTCCTCACGACAGTCATCACGGAGATCGAGGGAGTATTGAATTCAAAGCCCCTCGGTTACGTCTCAAGTGATGTAGCAGATGTCGACCCAGTCACCCCCAACACACTCTTGATGGGGCGGCTGGACCCCGCGCTACCACAGACAGTGTACAGGCCTGAAGAAGCGAACGGCCGCGTAAGCAAAGTGATCACTGGTGCCGACGGAAAGGTCAGAGCGGCAGAAGTGCTCGTCCAAGGGCGGACATACACCCGGCCCGTGGCGAGGCTGATAGAGTTGCCAAGGCTCCCCGACACTCTTGATGACGACCATGACCCCCTGACTTTGTGAACTGCCTACCCTCACAACAGACATTGAGTAGTGGACAGTGCGGTTAATCTGTCTCTGCTTATCTAATTAGGTGGGACTAATTAGGAGGCGGCTGTTACGAAGGATCAGATTAAACCGAATATATATATTTATTGATTGATATATATTGCATAATATTTGTATATCGTTTGATATCCCTTGTGTATTCCTTGTACATATACACGGAATATCCCTTTAACCTAGTACAGACCATAATATTTCGTTCTCCTATTGGACAGCGGTCCCTTAGGCGCCATTGCCATACCCCCAGGGTCTAGTTCAAAGTCACCGCCAAAGACATGCCTGGGCATGAACGGCTCTGCGCAAGGATACGAGACAGGAATAAAGCTGGTACTAGTTTGTTCACCTAACGTATAAATACGGCGCAGGTGAATACAGAAGTAGAGTTACCCAATAAGTTGAAGCCTCACCCACGATACAACGTGCGGTGAAGTATGGCCTGTTTGGCCCCAAATAGAGCATTGAGACCGCGTGCGAATTAATAACTGAAGTATCAGAGTTTAACGCTGTACCGTCGAGTTCGACCTATTCTATTAATTCAGTAATAGTCTATTTATGTATAGTGTATCGTGCGGCTACCTTTCTACAGTGACCAGCATCACCAACGTTTCCTCGTACCAGCTAGTGTGCTTATCCAGGCTGGGCAGCTTACCCTGGCGCCTTCACCCAAGGAGCCCTAGACGAGGACCGTGTGGACATGTACACTGGATAACCTACCCGACGACTACATAGCCCTTTTCGGCTGGATTATATTTGCTTTGGTCCTGTAATTGATGGAGCGGAGAATCGCCTACACCCACAATTGTGTGGGATTTACCCTGTGAGGAGCAACGTCGAGCCCGCCTCTCAGAAGCCTGAGGCTGGCTAGCTTTCTTCCATGCGGAGCTGCATGCCACGGAGAACAGCTGTTATTCGTCTGCGGATCAAGAGATTATTGCACCGTCTCCTGTACTTGGAGTCTCTCTATTCTTCGTTGACCCAGACTCTACTACCGACAAATCCTCTCCCCTTGCTGGCTTACAACCGGAGGGACCCTACCAGTATCTCCCGCTGCCTTACTAGAGTACCATAGATATAATTCCTAAGATACAGGTGGTATTCATTATCTCCTGCGTAATATGAGAATGGACTTACGTTATTGATTTGCTCACGCACATTCTTTGCCTTATAAGCGCAACCCTACGTAAAGTATTGTTATATACTATCATTGCTGCTAATAAATATTCTTAAACCCAGTTTTGTGTGGAACCGTGTCATTGTGGGAAGTGTTCATCTAATATACCTGTGTACTGTATGGCCAGTAGTAATGTACATAAGACAGTAGTGGTTTAATGATACCATACTTATATAATACAGTCAGGGAATTGTACCCCTCAGTTACAGGTTGGGTGATTAGCTGGCTGAGGCCGTGCAGATCACAAAACCTACTGAATGACTTGAAGACGGGTGCATCTTTTCGTTGCATATCCGTGTTCCAGTCTCCAATAAGAATTTTGTCTACATCCTCAACTCCAGCTGCTATGACACCCGAATTTCCCCAAGGGGATCAATAAAGGAATATCTTATTGAAATTGATTGATTGAAAATTGTATTAACAGATTGCAGAATGGATACAATACAGTATACGGCTCAATACACACACATTGACTGTACATTAGGTTCGGTAGGTGGGAGGGGGGGGGGGGGTGGGGGAACTGTACATTGGAGGTGGTTGGGTTTGGACATTTACAGGGGCCAGTTTCGAATTGCAGTCTCCTGTAGGTGCTCTTTTAGAGAGGTTTTGAAGGGGGGTAGTGATTCACATTCCTTTACAGCTGTGGGTAGGGCGTTCCACATTGTTGTTGCATAGTTGCGAAACTTGCGAAACGTGTTTAGTCCCTTGTTTGAGCCGAATCTGGGTTTAACATGATTTGTGGAGCTCCCTCTGGTGTTGTGTTTGTGGTATTCACTGACCTTTGGGAAGTATTTTGACATGTACATGGGTACCTTGGTCGTGTAGTGTATCTTGTAGACCAGGCCCATTGCAAATTGCTGTACTCTGTTGTCTACTCTAAGCCATCCTAGGTTGTCAAAGTGGGCAGGGGTGAGGTGGGTTCTAGTAGTAAGGTCAAGCAGTAGTCTAACCAGTTTGTTAACCTCTTATCTTAGTATCAAACAGACAGCGTAAGCTAATGAAGGCCAAGGGCTGAAACCTCTATTCCTGTGTTTAATTCCTGTCCAATGTCTCCCCTGTACTCTTTCTCCTTCTCAGTTTTCCTACTGTCTCAATAAAGAACATACATTAGGGGTGTGGACAAACACACCTCTGAAATAAATACATGACTTGTCATTATTGTGTACTTTTTGAAGAAAACATCTTCATTTGGTAATTTGTGTGTTTCTGTGTGAAACGTATTTTGGTGAGTCTATCCTAAATGTTTTCCTAATTCCTGAGGGTTTTATTTCACCGTGTCTATTATCGTCTACTCTATTTCACCATCGTTGTAGTAGCGTCTACCGACCACAAGATGGCAGTGTTGCTTCAGTGTTCTAGAGAAAAGGCCAAGCAGAGATCAGTTTTCCATACCTGCTTCAAAATAGAATCGAATAATAGAACATAATTATAATAGACTAAAACAGAATTGTGATCTGGTGGAAACAGTTCTGTCTTTGAAGATGTGTAGAACATTGTATTTCTCAGGTCTGTTAGACTGAGCAACAATAACTTTGAAATTGACACTGATTGAAAAAGAGGAAGAAGCAGGAGGAGGTGATGATGATGATGATGATGATGATGATGATGATGATGATGATGATGATGATGATGATGGTGTTGGTGGTTTAGATTCTACAGTATCAGTAAGTTTAGATTCAGACTCGAGTCACATACTTGATGACTTCAAACTCGACTTGACAAAATCACAAAAGACTTGCAACTGGACTTTGACTTGTGACTTCGCTCGGACTTGAGCCTCGTGACTTGAAAGACTTGATACTCTCCCCAAGCCCAAAATGTTAAAAACTAATTATGGCATGAATAGTGTAAAGCCAATCAATTTAATTCCCCTGATTACAGTTCCTCTTTGGACCAATCCGCCAGTCGCCAATCAAGTCGTAGAGCAGAGAAGAAAGCTGTGTGTGTTCAGTGCAGAATCATCTGATTGATTGATTGAATTGATTGATTGAAAACTTTATTAACAGATTGCAGAATGGGTACAATACAGTACAGCTCAATACACACAATTGTTAAGGGGATGCAGACCAGAGAAAGACTTTCGTCTTGTTTACACCAGGGTCCCCCATTTTCAATTCATCAGGACATATATGACATACATGACATACAGATAGTCAGTACTGCTACATCTATACATTTATGACATACCAGATTTGCAAATACAGTACTGTTTGTGATACAGAAGGAGTCAAGAAAAGGGAGTATATACATTTGACGTAGAAACTGTACATTGGAGGAGGTTGGGTGGGGGGGGTTGGGTACACTGGGATATTGACAACCATACTGGGTAATTTACATTGGAGGTGGTTGGGGGGGGGGGGGGCACACTGTATAAACAAGCAAAACTGTACATTGAGGGGGGGGGAGACTCTGTACAAACAAACAAAATTGTACATTGGACTATTGACAAAACCATACTAGGTAAATGACTGTACATTGGAGGGGGTTGGGTTAGGATATTTACAGGGGCCAGTGTTGAATTGCAGTCTCCCGTAGGTGTCTCTTGAGAGAGGTTTTGAAAGTGGGTAGTGATCCACATTCCTTTACAGCTTTGGGTAGGGCGTTCCACATTGATGTGGCATAATTGCGAAACGTGTTTAGTCCCTTATTTGAGCCGAATCTGGGTTTAACATGATTTGTGGAGCTCCCTCTGGTGTTGTGATCGTGGTATTCACTGACCTTTGGGAAGTATTTTGCCATGTACATGGGTACCTTGGTCGTGTAGTGTATCTTGTAGACCAGGCCCATTGCAAGTTGCTGTACTCTGTCATCTACTCTAAGCCATCCTAGGTTGTCAAAGTGGGCAGGGGTGAGGTGGGTTCTAGGAGTAAGGTCAAGCAGTAGTCTGACCAGTTTGTTTTGAGATGTTTGTAATTTTGTTTTTAGCGCCTTTGAGGTGCTTTGGTACCATGAGGTGCAAGCATAGTCGTAGTACCCCTGAATGAGTGCTCCTGCCAGAGTCTTCAGGGTATTCTTGTTTACCAGAGAGGAGATCCGGTACAAGAATCGAGTTCGTTGGTTGACTTTTTTTATTACATTGGATGCCATTTTGTCACAGGAGAGATTAGCCTCTAGGATGGAACCCAGGTAGGTAATTTCATCTTTCCTTGTGACAATATTGTCACCCACTGTAACTGAGAAGCCGTCGGTCTTGCTGAGTTTGTTATTTGAACCGAAGAGAATGGACTCTGTTTTGCCCATGTGTAATGATAGTTTGTTATCAGCGAGCCATATGCAGATTCTGCCTAGTTCCGAGCTGAGGGTTTTTTCAACCTGTAACTTGTTCTTGTCAGAGACCAGCAGGGCTGAGTCGTCCGCAAACAGGAACAAGTTGCAGTCACAAGCTGACGACATGTCATTTGCATAAATTAGGAACAGTAGCGGTCCTAGTATGCTTCCTTGTGGAACACCACAGCTCACTGTGAGAGGGGGGGATAGGGTACCGTTTACCTCCACCATCTGTTCCCTCCCCTCAAGGTAGGATTGCATCCAGCTCACTGATAGACTATCAAAACCAATTGCTTTTAGCTTGTCAATCAGAATGGAGTGATTGACCGTGTCAAAGGCCTTTTGTAGGTCCAGCATGACCATGCCGCAGTATTTGCCTGCGTCCACCTCTTGTTTGATGTGGTCATTCAAATAGAGAAGGCATGTGTCAGTGGAGTGGGATGTTCTGAAGCCAGATTGGAATTCGTAGATTAGATTTTTTTCCGCTAGGTACTTTTCGACCTGTTCGTAGACTATTTTTTCCATGACTTTCGAGATGGAGGTGAGAATAGAAACAGGGCGGTAGTTGCCTGGGTCTAATTTGCTGCCCTTTTTGTGCAGAGGGGTCACCCTCGCAATTTTGAAGTCCTTGGGGACGTGTCCCTGTTTTATGGAGAGGTTTATTATGTGTGTGATGATTGGGGTGATGGCGGCTGCTGAGTCTCTGAGGAATTTGGAGGGGATGTTGTCATGGCCAGTGGCCTTGTTAGGTTGGAGGGCGCTCAGTTTATTGAGTACCTCATCTGTTGTTACCATTTCCAGCTTGAAGTCGTCCTTGCGGACCCCTAGGTTTTTGTAGTAGGCTACTATGTGTTCTACCCCATAAAGCCCTGAGTGGGAGGGTAGTTTGTTTACCAGTGTTGTGGCTATGTTTGTGAAGAAAATGTTTAAGTAATTGGCTACATCCAGCTTGTCTGTGATGAGCGTGTTGTCCGTTTTTATGTTTATGTTTGAGAATCTGGTTTTAAGTTTTTTACTGCATCCTAGTTGATTATTGAGTAATTTCCAAAGTTCACGTGGTTTGTTTTTGTTTTCCTCAGTTTTGTCATTGATGAAATTCTTTTTTGCAGTTTTGATCATGGAGTTTACGTCGTTTCTTAGTCTGTTTCTTTCTAGTTTGAGTTCAGTCACGTGGGCTTGGAGTTCACTGCTCGTGCTTTTAGTAAGCTTTGACTGACTTTTACGAAACTCAGAGCATTTTTTGTCTCTGGTTTTCATAGCGGCCAGTATTTCGGAGTGCATCCACGGCTCAGCGCGATTTTTTACCCTGGTGGTTCTTAGGGGGGCCATGTCGTTTAGTATTGTTGAGAATTTGGTTTTGAAACCAAGCCATGTTTCTTCAACCAGTGTACCATTGAGTTCATCTGACCAGTCCAGGCTCTCCAGTTCAAGGTTAAAGGCCTCGCTAGAGTAGGTTTTGAGGTCTCTAGATGTGACTGTTTTGTGGCAGCCAGCCTTTTGTTTTAGTTTTTTGCGGGTACAGAATATCATATAATGATCACTTAACCCGCATGCTATAACCCCTTTCTTGGAGATCTTGGACTTGTCGGAGGTCAGAATGAGGTCAATGGTAGTCTGAGTTGATTCACATACACGTGTGGGTTGGGTGATTAGCTGGCTGAGGCCGTGCAGATCACAAAACCTACTGAATGACTTGAAGACGGGTGCATCTTTTCGTTGCATATCCGTGTTCCAGTCTCCAATAAGAATTTTGTCTACATCCTCAACTCCAGCTAAACACCCATCCAGTGTATCATAAAATTCACTATGATCTGGCGGCCTGTAGACTGTGCCAACCAGTAGGGATTTCGCCCTTTCGAATAGGATTTCCACCCATACAGTTTCAATTGATTTATGATTCAGGTCATTTCTGTTGATGAATTTGGTGTCCTTGTGTATGTACATACAGACACCACCTCCATGTTTGTTCCTATCATTCCTAATTATTGAGTAGTTCTCAATCTCTATCTCTGGATCTTTTACAGAATCGTCAAGCTTAGTTTCAGAGAAGCACAGTATGTTTGCCTTACCATTTATGAATAATTGTTTGATTTCATCCAATTTGTTTTTTAAGCTGTTAATGTTAATGTGAAAAATGTTCAGTCCATTGGCGTTGGTTATTTCATTGATGTTGGCAGGTTCGAAGTATTGTTCGTTTGTGATCTGTTCCTCTGTGTGGGGCTGGGGGGCTTTGTTGTTGAGGGTGGGAAGGGGGGAGGGGGGGGTCGGGTCCCGCTCCGTGCTGGAACAACAAAGAAGGGGGGAGGGGGGGGTCGGGTCCCGCGCCGTGCTGGAACAACAAAGGACTCGTTCCTGGATGTTTCCGTTGTTAGCTCTGCTAGCTAGCCGGCTATCGGGCGTCGAGATGTTTAAATCCCGCGTCGAGTTGGTCGTCATGGTTTCGACCCTCGGTTCACCTCCTCTCGTCTCTGCCTCACGTGTGCTCGTCTGCTGCGGCGTCATTGGGGAACAGTTGCCGTCCGCGCAGTGGATGTTGCCACGGGTCGAGTTGTTGATGTTGCTGTTGGTCGCGATGGAAACCACCTTCGCTTCTTGCGCTGCCAGACCAAGTCTTCTCGCCTGAGTTCTGGTCAAGACCGGGCCTGGGTTTAAATGAATGTCTCCCGAAAGTAGTAGAACCAGGATGATCATATCTATCTACATTTTTACTATCATTTTTACTATCATATCTACATTTAATATACTACTAATTATTATATCTGTTGGGTTAAAAAAAAAATGAAATTGTATTACATTTGTAAAGAACACATTAGGACTTGTTTAGGACTCGATACACGAAAGTTTCAGACTTGCGACTTGCTTGAGACTTGCCTGTCTTGACTTGGGACTTGACTCGGGACTTGAGTGTAAAGACTTGGGACTTGTAAAACAATGACTTGGTCACACCTCTGCAACTACCTCATCAGAAAAATATATTGATATAGTTATTATTATTATTATTATTATTATTATTATTATTATTATTATTATTATTATTATTATTATTATTATTATTATTATTATTATTATTATTGCAAGGCAGTACGTATTGCATGCTATATTCAGAATATAATATAATTAAATTGAATTTACATATCAAGCTGATAGGTAACGAACCAAAAATAACTTTCCACCGTCCAAAGAAAGACCCTACTCTATCTATACTCAAATTCTGAAGCCAGGTTTAGCCTTTCAGCAGAACGTAGTCCGTTGTTAAAAAAACAGTCACTCATCATTTCCAATGTAAAAACGAATTAATCGATAAAAATGCAGACGCCTAATATAAGGGCAGATAGGCCGGCTAATTGTCGGCTACAAATGGCTCAAGAGTTAACCCTTTCACTGCGACAACAATACACAGAAGGTTAACAACCCTTTCACTGCCACACAACAGCCGGTTAACCCTTTCACTGCCACACCACGACAGCAGTTTAACCCTTTACTATCACACCCCGCCGTCGGTAGTGTGATAGTAAAGGGTTAACCTTCTGTCGTGGGGTAGTGAAAGGGTTAACCGTCTGTAGAGTGATAGTAAAGGGTGGTTAACCTTCTGTAGTGTGGTAGTGAAATGGTTAACCATTTAGTAGTGTGGGGTAACCTTCTGTAGTGTGGTAGTGAAAGGGTTAACCATTTGGTAGTGTGATAGTAAAGGGTTAACCGTCTGTAGTGTGATAGTGAAAGGGTTAACCGTCTGTAGTGCGATAGTGAAAGGGTTAACCGTCTGTAGTGTGATAGTGAAAGGGTTAACCGTCTGTAGTGTGATAGTAAAGGGTTAACCGTCTGTAGTGTGATAGTGAAAGGGTTAACAGTCTGTAGTGTAGTGTGATAGTAAAGGGTTAACCTTCTGTAGTGTGATAGTGAAAGGGTTAACCGTCTGTAGTGTGATAGTGAAAGGGTTAACCTTCTGTCGTGTGGCAGTGAAAGGGTCAATACCCCCCCCCCCCCCCCCCCAATTTGTTGAGCAGCTCTCTCTCCTCTGTGATTGGCTAAAAGTTCCCATCCTGGGGGAGGGACCGTCTCGCGACCACTGCGCTGTGATCCTCAAAGTTCCCGTGCTGGGCGGGACCACTGCGCTGTGATTGGCTCAAAGTTCCGTGCTGGGCGGGACCACTGCGCTGTGATTGGCTCAAAGTCCCGTGCTGGGCGGGACCACTGCGCTGTGTTGTTTCTCGCCTGCGGCTGAAAGCTGGAGGCGAACAGAGCGGCTGCTGGAGGCGACGCGGGAGTTACATGAAGAGACACCGTTCAAGTGTTTTATCTTTATATATATTGAGATACTCGTCTAAATAGTTGTTTCTACTTCTGTTTTCTCTCCACTCAGTGGTGTCTCCCTCTCCCTCGAGCGGGTTTTTAAATCCGGACTGTCATTCAGAAATACTACTACTACAGGCACATTTCGAGCTCTCACGTGTTTGACCTTATTAAATATATATATATATTTTTTTACTATTATTATCCTTACACAGTCTCTGGTCGGTCGGTTTTTAGTTGGTCGATATTGTCACATTTCCATTTCCAGTTATTAAACTCTCATTTGTTGAGTGACAGCCGCCGCGTGCTTTTTTTTTTATTAAGAACTTTCCTCCTTTATACTATTTTGATTAATCCGTCTGATCAGTGATCGATGATCATGGTATGGATTTGAAATCCTCTGTGTCGGAGCAGGAGGTGAAGAAGAGCGTCTGGAAGAAGAAGTAAACAGCATGGTAAACTTCCTCCCCCCATGAGGACAACAACAACAACAACAACAACAACAACAACACACTGAAGAGAGACATCATCTCAATATACACAGTAAGTTTGATGTTCAAGTTGCACGTTTTGTTGTATTTATTATGTCACATATAATAAGGTGCATAATAAGTACATGACAGTGAAATGCTTGGTTCTGTATGCGCCTCCTCCTGGTGCTTCTTCATGCAGTATAAAAATAAAAGTCAAAAGAATAAAGTCCAAACATACAAAATATATAAAATATACAAACTAAAGTACAACCTAATGTACAAAATGAAGTCCACTATGAATTGAAAAAATGGGGGACCCTGATGTAAACAAGACGAAAGTCTTTCTCTGGTCTGCATCCCCCGTAACAATTGTGTGTATTGAGCCGTACTGTATTATTGTACCCATTCTGCAATCTGTCAAATAAAGTTTTCATTCATTCAATCATTCAAGTACACAATGCAAACTTTCGACGCAATAAAAACGCACGAATTTGGCGAATTAGAACCTGTCCCATTCATCATCATCATCACCATCACTATGCTGAGCTGTAGGCATCATAACATAACTTTATGTACCAATTAGTCACTTAGTTGGCTGACACGCTTGTTTATTGGAATACTTCAGTGTGGTGTTGTTGGCATATATCCATTGTTATAACGCGTTATTAATGGATGCTGACATGTTTTGATGCGTGGTTCCCACGTATATAGGCATCTGTATGAATTAATTCGGTCGTTTTATTAGGGTCCTTCAAGTTTCAAGTTCAAGTTTTGTTTTATTTGTCACATATAAAGGTACATTACAGTGAAATGCTTGGTGCTGTATATGAGCCCCCTTGAGATTGTGCTTCATACAGTAAAAAAAAAAAAGTTTAAAAGAATAAAGACCAAACACTATACAATAATATACAAACTAAAGTACAATTGCAAACAATGAGGTACAAAATGCAAACTTAAAAAAAAAATGCTAAATGAAGTATGGACGTAGTGCAAGGTATGGATGGGTGCCGACGTGTTTTCATGCGTGGTTCCTATACATAGGCCCCTGTATGCATTAATTCGGTAGTTTTATTAGGGTACTTATTGAAAACTACCGGCGGTGAGCTAAACATCACACATCATTCTGTCACTTTCCTATAATTCAACCCTGAAACGACGAGTGAAAGTCCTTCGACCGTGCAACTCAGAGAGCGCCAAACCGAGAGAGATATGTGCATCATGTCATCTCGACAGCAATATGGGGTTTTATACATTTATTTCTCCTTATGGTGTCTGAAACGGATCCGATCAAAGATAGGATGTAAAAATGTTGAAATGTGGTTTTATGCTTCAGGGGCGAGTATTTATTTGTGTGACCGAAAAGATTAAAAAGCGTGGTGTAACCAGAAACAGACGAACAGGTGGGCAAAAGGCAGCAGCTGTTGAATTTTAAATGAAACTCTTGTTCAGTCAGTCGGCCGGTCTTCCAGAAGCCTAGCTACGCTTCTATTTTATAGTGTTTGGACAGGCGTTTTGTAGGCTACAGCCTGGGTGTCTATCGCCGGCAATGATTAACACCTGACTGGGCTGTAGGAAAACCTTTTGGTCCTGTTTGCAGACTCAGATAGGGATGTTCAAGAGCCAAAATGCATTAGGAAGAAATAGAATACAATAAGCAAATAAATGCTGTATATCATCCCAGTTAGGATACCTTGTGTATATACAGTACTGTTTACTTTTGACTCTTACTCGGTATACATTCAGATTCAGACCCTCATCTGCATCTTATTTTTCCTCATATTTTTTTTTTTTATATTTAAAAAAGTTAATTGTATTGTTTACACTGTTTATTTTTTCCTCGTCTTTTTTCTATAGATCTGATTTTATTAACTATATTTATGTCTTTCTATACTATTACCCATACCTGTATCCCCCCTCCCACATACTGCTATGACGCTTATCTTATCTTATCTTATCTTATCTCAATATACCATAGATTGAATACCCTAAAAGCCTCCAGGTAGGTGTGCTTTCATCCTTAGTATAATGCAGAATTGAATAGAATCAAATAGAATATTGTTTATTGCCACTGGGAAGGTAACTTGCTCTCTCTGTCTTTCAGCACACTGCAGAATAGAGTAGCACAGAATTATAAAAAATTGTTAAGGGTAGAAAAAGAGTAGAATATATATATATATATATATCCTACCCCAAAGCACCCCCATAGCCCCCCACCCCCACCAGCATAATTTGCATGGTACAAAAGAAAAGGAAGAAAAATATATAATAAAATACATACAAACTGTTCTATTTCAGTAAAATATATACATACACAGACATACAGTATATATATATATACATAGTACATACATACATACATACATACATACATACATACATACATACATACATACATACATACATACATACATACATACATACACATATACGTGTTTATACACATACTGGCGTGGACCATTTCCACCTACAGAACATGTGTTGTCACAACGACCTTTCTCTAGTTCGCCTAAACTAGAGTGACCACGAACTTGTGAACGTGCCTTTATGATTTAAAGTCAACATGCTGTAGTCAACCTTTATATACCATATACCTTAACATAAGGCCTGTATGGTATCCCTGACGCGGAAGCGTGTTGAGACACATCACCAGCCGTCTGCGGGCAGACACTCATTTCCCCAGACGACTGTGTCTAATTCCCTGGTCGTCAGTAATGTTACAACAACTGTTGAGTCTCTCTTGAAATGATATCAGGGAGGGAGGACTTATGAAAGACCCTGGACAACCCTATAGGCTACTGTATGCTCTCATCTGAACGCAAGACATGCAGTGGCTTCCACTCTTAATCCCTCAGACTTAACCCCTATCACAGATTTATCACCGGTGATAGTTGTGGTACTCATCACCATTGCATTCTATATAATACGATTGGGTGGTCCTCTCTGGCAGAGAGAGAGGGGAGTTGCATTGAAATCTGCTTCTTTATAAAGCCATAATTAGAGACTGTCCAAATTATATTACTTCTTTATTGGAATGGACGACTGGGCCCTGTCGTACATGATTCAGTGGTTGTCTTACACCTAGAGTGCCTAGAGTTTGTACTGAACTTGATCCAGTGGTTGTCTTACACCTAGAGTGCCTAGAGTTTGTACTGAACTTGATCCAGTGGTTGTCTTACACTTGGAGTGCCTAGAGTTTGTACTGAACTTGATCCAGTGGTTGTCTTACACTTGGAGTGCCTAGCGTTTATACTGAACTTGATCCAGTGGTTGTCTTACACTTGGAGTGCCTAGAGTTTGTACTGAACTTGATCCAGTGGTTGTCTTACACTTGGAGTGCCTAGCGTTTATACTGAACTTGATCCAGTGGTTGTCTTACACTTGGGAGTGCCTAGCGTTTATACTGAACTTGATCCAGTGGTTGTCTTACACTTGGAGTGCCTAGCGTTTATACTGAACTTGATCCAGTGATTGTCTTACACTTGGAGTGCCTAGCGTGTATACTGAACTTGATCCAGTGATTGTCTTACACTTGGAGTGCCTAGCGTTTATACTGAACTTGATCCAGTGGTTGTCTTACACTTGGAGTGCCTAGCGTTTATACTGAACTTGATCCAGTGGTTGTCTTACACTTGGAGTGCCTAGCGTTTATACTGAACTTGATCCAGTGGTTGTCTTACACTTGGAGTGCCTAGCGTTTATACTGAACTTGATCCAGTGGTTGTCTTACACTTGGAGTGCCTAGCGTTTATACTGAACTTGATCCAGTGATTGTCTTACACTTAAGAGTGTCTAAAGTGTGTACTGAACTTGGTAGATCTGCTTTTGGCCTCTCTGCCCCCTACTGCATGGAATACCCTGCAGGGAACTCTGAAACTAGACACTCTAGTGTCTATGGGTCGGTTTAGAACCTTGATGACCCAATCAGTTCACCACAATATGTAATTGTTTCTCAATTGTTACCTCTTTTGAAATGTGCTCTTAAATGTTCTGATTGTCTGACGTTTCTGTATTTATTAACACACTATGACACACTCATGAACGTAACATCTGGACGACACTGTAAATGAGTTCAACTACTCAGTTTATTCATTGAGTATGAATAAAGATTGAATGAAAGTGTTGAATGGCCTTTATCTGGTCATTTGATAAGCATGGTCTCACATTGCCAACTCATCCGATCAATAATGTCATAGACACACACAACCTTATTAGGTCACTACTCAGCTTGACTGACGGGTCACTAGTCAGCTTGACTGACAGGTCACTAGTCAGCTTGACTGACAGGTCACTACTCCAGCTCCACTGACAGGTCACTAGTCAGCTCCACTGACAGGTCACTACTCCAGCTTGTCGCTCATCTCCTACAGTTAAAAGTCTAGCATTAATATCGTGGTTCCATCGTGAGTCGTGATGCAGATCTTATCGCTGCGTCTCCATCCACCTCTTTCTCAGAACCACCACAGTCGCCAGGCTGCGCAGGACAGAGCTCTCGCACACAACAGTACGTCGCCCTGCCTGTAAAACACCCTTCGCTCCCCGTTCCCGAGAGGAAATAGCTGTATCCTACACTTCACGCTCCCCGACAATACGCACATGTACAGTACATACAGTACACACAAACAATGGTGAGAACCGCTTCTCCCCGATACTCACATTCTCTGATTGAAGAGCAGTCAGGAGCCGAGGTCAACGTCAAGTCTGTGTAATCCTCATTAACCCTTTCACTACCACACTACCAAAGGGTTAACCCTTTCACTGCGACAGCACAGATGGTTAACCCTTTCACTGCCACACAACAAATGGTTAACCCTTTCACTGCGACAACACAGAAGGTTAACCCTTTCACTACCACACTATCAAATGGTTAACCCTTTCACTGCGCCAACGCAGAAGGTTAACCCTTTCACTGCCACAACACAGAAGGTTAACCCTTTCACTGCCACACCACAGAAGGTTAACCCTTTCACTACCACACTACAGATGGTTAACCTTTCACTACCACACTACAGACGGTTAACCTTTCACTACCACACTACAGACGGTTAACCTTTCACTACCACATTACCAAATGGTTAACCCTTTCACTGAGACAATATAGAAGGTTAACCTTTCACTACCACACTACAGAAGGTTAACCTTTCACTACCACACTACAGAAGGTTAACCTTTCACTACCACACTACAGACGGTTAACCCTTTCACTACCACACTACAGACGGTTAACCCTTTCACTACCACACTACAGACGGTTAACCTTTCACTACCACACTACAGAAGGTTAACCCGTTCACTACCACACTACAGAAGGTTAACCTTTCACTACCACACTACAGACGGTTAACTCCCATTGAATTACAAAGGAACGTTCCAAAAACAACGAACATTGTTGGACTGTAAATTAAACGGAGCCCTTGGTTCGGATTCTCGGAGATCATCTACTGTGTTGGCAACTGACCCGCAGTCTCCCATACATCATCATCGCCACAGATATCTTGGCAGGCCAACAACAGGTGTCTGTAATCAAACGACAGGTGATTGTCATTGAATGACAACCGTGGCTGATCAGCTGTGTTGATGGCGTCGGGCCATATTGGCAGGAAAGGCACGACACGTCATGGGAACACTATGGAGACCGAGGCCTCCGCATGCAATGTCTATGGGGATCTGTGTGTATTAGCATGGCATGTTCCGCATATACACACTGTATATCCATATCTGTGTGAATAGATAGATGGATAGATAGATAGATAGATAGATAGATAGATAGATAGATAGATAGATAGATAGATAGATAGATAGATAGATAGATAGATAGATAGATAGATAGATAGATAGATAGATAGATAGATAGATAGATAGATAGATTATTTTATTTTATAGATAGACTTTATTCATCCCCTTGGGAAAATTCAGGTATCTGGTAGCTCAGTGCAGTTGACAGACAATAAAAAGCGATAAAAAGGACAACCAATACAACAAACAATGAAAATCAGCGGTGAAGTTAAAAAGTTCCAATGAATAAATAAACAAATAGTGAGCACTATTGTACAGTGTTAAGTAAAAACAATTGCAATATGAAATTACAATATAAAATTGCACATTGTCCAATGGGGGAGGGCAGCCTGCAGCCCAGGTCATGAGAGAGAGAGAGAGAGAGAGAGAGAGAGAGAGAGAGAAGAGAGAGAGAAGAGAGAGAGAGAGAGAGATTCTCCTGCCCAGCATAGTGCAGGAAATGCAGACAGACAGCAATGTAGAATACACAACTTACCCTCACAGACATGATGGACATCTGACAGAGACTCGACATGCCTCCCTCTCCTCTCCTCCACCGCCCGCATCCTCTGGTTGTTTATTGAACGTACAGATCGATGACCTCTGACCCCAGGAAATGGAAGCTGATTAGCTGAGAGAGATTGGGGGGGGGGGGGTCATATGGTGAATATACCTGCATATAATCCTTCTATATACCTAGTGGGACTCAGAAGCCACTGCAATCCCTTATGTCTACCCATATAACTGTATGATAGCATGTACAATAGTGCTGGATATGTACTGTATAATTATACATTTATATATTTATATTTACA
>NC_140180.1:10958923-10981423 GCF_963971535.1 Notolepis coatsorum | reverse complement strand
GGAGGAGGACAGCGCTGGCCGCGGCGCCCGTCCCCGAGATTAGATCAGCGCCGGGGGGGCTCGGCAGGAACAGAGCGGGCATTCAACGCCACGAGGCCGAGCCCCCTGCAGGACGCGGGCAAAGAAGGCAGCGAGTAAACACTGGGGCCACAGACCGCAACAAGATGAGATTAGATTAACCTGTTAGGGATGTTTGCTGTGCGATGCCACAGTGCTCCTTCTCTTTAGATACTACTGAGATCTGTGAATGAAAACAGAACACCACGCAGAGAGAGAGAGAGAGGGAGAGGGGGGAGGGGGAAGGGAGAGAGAGAGGGGAGGGGGGAGGGAGAGGGGGGGGAGAGAGAGGGGAGGGGGGAGGAGGGGAGAGAGGGGGAGAGAGAGAGGGAGGGAGAGGGGGAGGAGAGAGAGAGGGGAGGGAGAGGGGGAGGGAGTGAGAGAGGGGGGAGGTGAGAGAGAGAGGGGGGAGGGGAGAGAGAGAGGGGGAGAGGGGGGGAGGGGAGAGAGAGAGGGGGGGAGGGGAGAGAGAGAGGGGAGGGGGGAGGAGAGAGGGGGAGAGAGAGGGGGAGAGAGAGAGAGGGAGGGAGAGGGGGGGAGGGGAGAGAGAGAGGGGAGGGAGAGGGGGGAGGGGGGAGGGAGGGGAGAGAGAGAGGGAGGGAGAGGGGGGAGAGAGAGAGAGAGGGGGGGGGAGGGGGGAGAGAGAGAGGGGAGGGGGGAGAGAGAGAGCAGGAGCGGGGAGAGAAAGAGGGAGAGATAGAGAGATGGCAGGAGAAGGGAGATAGAGAGAGAGAGTGAGGGCAGGAGAAGAGAGAGAGAGAGAGAGAGAGAGCAGGAGAAGTCAGGAGCAGAAAGAGAGAACGTGAGAAGACAAAAAGTAAACAGGAAGTGTAGTACCATCCGCTGCCACCACTCTGACATGCGACTGCTGGCTGCTAATGTAACTGATGAAGTCATTATTGGTCGGACCGATGTGAGAGGAGATGTGGTGTTTATTTGGGAGCTTAAATCTTCAGCTAATGGAACACATTATTATTATTATGACTCTTGGCACGTCTCTAAAGCAGGCTTCATGAGCTGCTTCACACAAAACAATCAAGGTCATAAAAACAAACAGATCATGAGTCGTCATGAATCAGTCGTCAGTTATTGAGTCACGTGGGCACCTCATTGGTCAGATGGCCACAGACTAGGGATGGGTACCGTTCACATTTGAACCGATACGGTACCGGTACCTGTGAATCGATACCGGTACCTTTTTTCTGTACTTTAGTCTCTAAAAATGTAATCTACCTACCTCAGTTGTAAAAAAAAAAAAAAAAAATCCAAACTTCAAATAACCACACTTTCGACTGTTTTCGGCTTGCCATTGACCCGACTGCTTTGTTGTTGAATCAAGTCAAATCCTAGGTAAGCGTATATTGTGCGTGTGAACGTTGACATGAAAAGAAAAAGGTTTTCAAAAACAGTGTAAAAAAAGTGTAAAAAAAAAATATATATATTTTTTTTACAGTACCGACAACGGTATCTCACGTGAATCGATACTCGGTAGTACCGACGTGTTTCGGTAAGTACCTTTAAAAGTACAGAATTCGGTACCCATCCCTACCACAGACCCCTCTGCTGTGTGTCTCGTGATTGGCTGCTAATCGGCAGTGGGGGGGGGGGTCCTGGTGCCTCATACTGTACCATGTGCTTTTGACCTTTGGCTTTGCATCATCCAATCTAATGATCATGCATGTCATCTCATCTATGTCTATCATTCTCATCCTTCTCTCTCTCTCTCCCTCTCCCTCTCTCTCTCCCTCTCTCCCTCTCTCCACTCTGTACCAGTGAATACACGAGAAACGCCATACAAGCAATATTAAAATAGCTCCTGGTATGCAGACTGGGTTCCCAGGCCTGTCCATACCAGGGATGCCAGAGCCTGTCCTGTGCCCTTAGTGAAGGCCCAAAGGATCCCATGGCAGAAATGGCTACAGGACATAGTTATCTTCATAAATCAAACCTCAATATCATCATTGTGCCCTGTGCTCTGGGAATACTAAAAGCGGACCCTGGTCCAGATCCATATTTAGCCGGGGATTCCCGATTGGATACAATGTTTATAGATTTGATTTAGCAGGGAATAGTATACTGCTGGGTAGGGCTGAGGCCAAACGTTCGAAAGTTCGGACCTTCGTTCGTTACGTTGGCGTTCGAATCTTAATGAACGGGTTCGAAGTGGAACCTCTAGTTTTGGTGATTCTTAGTAATCCCAGGAAAAGACGTGATAATAGCGTTATAGTGGAATCCACTTATCACGTTGTCATTTTTCGAATCTTCCTGAAATCAACGCTAGATTATCATTATTATGTCTCCTCGTGCATACATGAAATGGGGCTCGCCCCCCCCCCCCCCCCCCCCCCACCGCAGCCAACGGTAAAAAGCACAACACAGTCCACACACACAGCTTCGATCGCGGGAGAAATAAATATCAGATCAACGCAAGATTTGATATATAGTGTTCTTACCTTGTCTCTGATGTAATGCAAAAAAAATTATCCAATTATCTGATCGCCATTCCAAATACTGCTCGTGGAGGTCCGTCCCACGTTGTCCGGCATTGCATATGAAGGGGGGGGGGAGGGGGGCAGCCTCGCAGATGTATCGTTGTAAACGCTCGTCCTGCCGGAGTATTTAAACCCCGCCCGCACGGCTCAGATCGGCCCAGAAAAGAAACTACATAATTTCTAATGGAGTGCAATACCGGCTGGAAGGCGTAGGCGGCGGTATTTGCCCTTTTGCGAGATCAGACCCATTCCCAGGCTGGACATCAGGCTGGATGGATGAAAAATGAATGGATATAGCTAATAAAAGAAATAGCGATTAAAACCCGACTTTTCTCGTGATTGGCGCTGAACGGTTGGCGAGTTAACACAACTTTTTCCGTGATTGGCGCAGAATGAGTTAATGATTTTGTTACATGTCGATGCCCTCCCTGTCTCTACCTCTCATCCTTCCTGTCACTTTATACTGTCTAATATAACAAAAATATTAATATTATCATTATTATTATTATTATTATTATTATTACTACTACTGTCTGGCGCAGGGCTGTCTGGCGCAGGGCTGTCTGGCGCAGGGCTGTCTGGCGTAGGGCTGTCTGGCGTAGGGCTGTCTGGTGCAGGGCTGTCTGGTGCAGGGCTGTCTGGTGCAGGGCTGTCTGGCGCAGGGCTGTCTGGCGTAGGGCTGTCTGGTGCAGGGCTGTCTGGTGCAGGACTGTCTGGTGGGAGAGAGCATATCCATCCTCTCGGCACAACGTCATGCTAACTAGTGAGCAAAACAACTGAAGTTCTTCATCCTGCATGCATGGGACGCTGTCAGTGACCCCTGGGGGGCCCCCCAGACCCTACTCTGACCCCCGCTGACCCTACTCTGACCCCCGCTGACCCTACTCTGACCCCCGCTGGCTTAGATTGATACGAGGGATGAAAAGAGGAACACATTAAGATGCATAGTGAATGAGTCACTCTGGGCGAGGAAATGTCATTAGTGACATTGTGATCCGAGAGAGATATTGTAGAGATATCCATATGCATGCCTCAGAGGACGGTTGCTATAGTGACCGTATAAACACATAGCGGTAAACAGAAGGCATCATCATCGCAGGACATATTAGGACACGTGATGGGAAACCGGTGAACTTTGTGTAGCGCGGTCAGTGTCACCCCCCCCCCCCCTCACTCTTTAGTGAAATTTGTTTGTCCGAGGGAAGCAACAGTTGTGATTGGAGGATCAAGAAAGGAGGGCGGGGTTTGAGATGGGTCAATTATGGATGAAGGCACTGTAATGCAGCGGTTCTCAACAGGGGTTCCGCGGCACACAGGGGTTCCGCGGAGAGCTGTCAGGGGTTCCGCGAGATGCCTGATGGGAATGTTTCTTTAAGAATATAGAATGACAACTATTAACTAAACAAATAGTCTATCTAGTGCTTCATGTGTATACAATAATTGCCTAATCTAATAACATGAACTAAAAAAGAAATCGATCAAAATGTCTTCACACGTTTCGTAAAGTTATTATAGAAACAACTTAACGTCCGCGTCAGGCGTCATTGCTTTTACCAACAGATTTTAACGCATTTCCAGAGAAGTCGCATTCGTGTGACGTCACATCGCGGGTCCTATCTCCGTTAGAGATCCTTTATCAATGAATTGCAAAGCGGGCGGCTGTCGTGATAATAATTACTAAATGCATTCAGTGCTGGATCTAATCAAATGGATTTATCGAGACACGTTATGGAAAGTTCAAGACCGGATCACAAGCGTGCTAATTACACGCTTGGGCTACGGTGATGGGCTACTCGCCAAGTGCAGACAAAGTGAGTGTATCCGCTGCTGTTATTATTATGATACAAAATGTGAATGAATGAATGAAAACTGTATTTAACAGATAAACAGTAAAAGGCACTCTGCAGATTACATTTATATATAGCTGTTTTATACGTCAACATTGTGTCCCTGACCGTCAACAAAGAATGGCAGGATGTGATGTCATAAACAAGCGTCACCTCACTAGAATAATATTTCCAAATGGTCACACTATGTTATTTTTATAGAAAACAGTGCAGCTGCAACAGATAGCACTTTATTGATATTTTTCTGTATTTAAAAAAATAAATACATGATTTTCTGTTTTGAGAAATGGTCACACTAGTTTATTTTTTTTTGAAAACAGTGCAGCTGCAACAGATAGCACTTTATTGATATTTTTCTGTATTTAAAAAAATAAATACATGATTTTCTGTTTGATAAATGGTCACAATGTTATTTGTATAGAAAACAGTGCAGCTGCAACAGATAGCACTTTATTGATATTTTTCTGTATTTAAAAAAATAAACACGATTTTCTGTTTGATAAATGGTCACACTATGTTATTTTTATGGAAAACAGTGCAGCTGCAACAGATAGCACTTTATTGATATTTTTCTGTATTTAAAAAAATAAACACACGATTTTCTGTTTGATAAATGGTCACACTATGTTATTTTTATGGAAAACAGTGCAGCTGCAACAGATAGCACTTTATTGATATTTTTCTGTATTTAAAAAAATAAATACATGATTTTCTGTTTGATAAATGGTCACAATGTTATTTGTATAGAAAACAGTGCAGCTGCAACAGATAGCACTTTATTGATATTTTTCTGTATTTAAAAAAATAAATACATGATTTTCTGTTTGATAAATGGTCACAATGTTATTTGTATAGAAAACAGTGCAGCTGCAACAGATAGCACTTTATTGATATTTTTCTGTATTTAAAAAAATAAATACATGATTTTCTGTTTGATAAATGGTCACAATGTTATTTGTATAGAAAACAGTGCAGCTGCAACAGATAGCACTTTATTGATATTTTTCTGTATTTAAAAAAATAAACACACGATTTTCTGTTTGATAAATGGTCACACTATGTTATTTTTATGGAAAACAGTGCAGCTGCAACAGATAGCACTTTATTGATATTTTTCTGTATTTAAAAAAATAAATACATGATTTTCTGTTTGATAAATGGTCACACTATGTTATTTTTATGGAAAACAGTGCAGCTGCAACAGATAGCACTTTATTGATATTTTTCTGTATTTAAAAAAATAAATACATGATTTTCTGTTTGATAAATGGTCACACTATGTTATTTTTATGGAAAACAGTGCAGCTGCAACAGAGCACTTTGATATTTTTCTGTATTTAAAAATAAAATACATGATTTTCTGTTTGTTTCCCGGTTTCAATGGGTTAAATAAACGTTATTTTGAAAGCAAGCACTTTTGTCATCATTGTAGCAAAAAAGACAGGACCGCAAAAGTCTTTATCGTATGTAGAGCTGCCGCGATAACCGCATTACCGCGGTATCGCTGTTGCATCACGCTCACCGCAGAGTTAGGCTGAATACCGCGTCACCGCTGTTTTTTATCATAATAATAAAGTTGGCTTGCGGCTCTGCAGATATACCCTACTCGGTTCAAAGCGACCCTATTGGTCCAGCCTGGCTCTGCGGCTCTGCAGATACCCCCTACTCGACGCGTCACACTTTGTAGCCTCCGAACGAACACAGAACGCCGCGCCGCCATCTTTACTGCCTCGCTAAGGATGCATTTCATTCAGGATTTGTTTGCGACAGAACCAAGTGCAATAAACTAAAAAGAATGGATTCACTGTGTATTCTGCCTTATTTATTGATGAAACAAAACCGACATCAACCCAATTTACCACCGAGCGGAGAGTTTAGTGTCACAACAAGATCGCTGATGTGTTAAGTTTGTTGTTGTTATTACTACAGTCAGCCGATATACACGAGAGAGGTAACGTTAAACCCGGGTTTGCTTGGTAGAATACACAATGAGAGGTAACGTTAGCGTTGGCAGAATAGACGCAACGAGAGTCTGGTTAATGTTGTTATTGATTGATTGATTGAAACTGTGTTAAACTCTGGCTTGCTGCAAGCCCTCGGACATCTATGCCCACGGAGCTTTCAGTGTACACAAGCGAGCGGCGGCGGCCCCGCCTGCATCCCCATTCCCCACACGGAGACAAACGGAGTAGTAGTACCTGGCTGCAGTGGAAAAGGAACAAAGTACCAGGTGCCTAAAGCGGGTCGAGTCGAGTAGGTACTATGCAGTGGAAAAGCGCCATTAGACTAGAGGCAGGCTATAAGAGTAGACTACCAAAAAAAATAAAAATGCATTCAAATTTTTTTTTTTTGTGCGCACTGTGCGGTAATTACCGCGGCGGTAGGAAATATTTCGCAAATTCGTGCGGTAAGGAAAATATCAATACCGCGGCAGCTCTATGTAGGGGTGCCCTGGAATATTTTTTTGGACACAGGGGTGCCTTGGCAGCAGAAAGGTTGAGAACCCCTGCTGTAATGGACACCTGTGTGGGGTTGCTCGTGTATATGTGTGCAGTGGTCCTCAAAGTGGGGTCCCCCAGGGGTCCTTCAGGGGGTTCCTTTGTGTCTCCAAAGAAAATGGGGAATAGCTTAATTTTACACACAAACACATTTCTCTAGAATTTTCGCACAGTGAGAGAGTGTATTAGAATGACCTGCTCTCTCCTCTCTTAGCTCTCTCCACTTACAGTAGAGACAGTTATGAGTGTATTAGAATGACCTGCTCTCTCCTCTCTTAGCTCTCTCCACTTACAGTAGAGACAGTTATGAGTGTATTAGAATGACCTGCTCTCTCCTCTCTTAGCTCTCTCCACTTACAGTAGAGACAGTTATGAGTGTATTAGAATGACCTGCTCTCTCCTCTCTTAGCTCTCTCCACTTACAGTAGAGACAGTTGTGGAATTCTAGATTAACCCTCTCAGGTGTGCGATCACACCAGTGTAATAGTAATAGAGGCGTCGCACAGAATGTTAGTATAGTTCTCTTTCCTCCAGGATGGCTGTCTGTAACCATTGGTAACCACTTTCAAAAGATAACGCCTAATTTCTGTGCAGTGGTAGAGCAGGTAAAACACTGGAAAAGCATGTTATTGCTGTTTAAGATCCAGTAATAAGACTTGTTTTTGTTCATATATTTCTCATAAATCAACACAGGTAGCCTTGGCTGTAGTTAGTAGTAGCAGTTAGCTTCCTGGCGTGTCATTTGCTGTAGTTAGTAGTAGCAGTTAGCTTCCTGGCCTGTCATTTGCTGTAGTTAGTACTTAGTGCTAGTTAGCTTCCTGGCGTGTCATTGGCTGTAGTTACTAGTGCTAGTTAGCTTCCTGGCCTGTCCTTGGCTGTAGTTACTAGTGCTAGTTAGCTTCCTGGCGTGTCATTGGCTGTAGTTACTAGTGCTAGTTAGCTTCCTGGCGTGTCATTGGCTGTAGTTACTAGTGCTAGTTAGCTTCCTGGCCTGTCCTTGGCTGTAGTTACTAGTGCTAGTTAGCTTCCTGGCGTGTCCTTGGCTGTAGTTACTAGTGCTAGTTAGCTTCCTGGCGTGTCCTTGGCTGTAGTTACTAGTGCTAGTTAGCTTCCTGGCGGGTCCTTGGCTGTAGTTACTAGTGCTAGTTAGCTTCCTGGCGGGTCCTTGGCTGTAGTTACTAGTGCTAGTTAGCTTCCTGGTGTGTCCTTGGCTGTATTTACTAGTGCTAGTTAGCTTCCTGGCGGGTCATGGAGGGGAATGTTGAGCATCGGATGACCACTATTTTCTACTGGGAGGTCAGAGCAGCCAACAGGAGCAACACTACAGAGAGGGAGAGAAAGAGAGAGAGAGAGAGAGAGAGAGAGAGAGAGAGAGAGAGAGAGAGAGAGAGAGAGAGAGAGTTAAAGTTAAAGGGATAATTCTGATGTTTGGACATTAGTTGTATGGAATATGTGCTAGTAGTGTTGATGCAGTGTCATTAGGTTACTCACCTCCTGTGGTCTCCATACTTGATTGATTGGAACAAGGCCCAGCAAATCACCACTCGGGTCTCCATACTTGATTGATTGGAACAAGGCCCAGCAAATCACTCGGGTCTCCATACTTGATTGATTGGAACGAGGCAGGCTCAGCAAATCACTCGGGTCTCCATACTTGATTGATTGGAACGAGGCCCAGCAAATCACTCGGGTCTCCATACTTGATTGATTGGAACACGGCCCAGCGCATCACTCTGGTCTCCATACTTGATTGATTGGAACAATCACATCACAGCACATCACTCCCAACATGATTAAAGTATAAAAGACTTGAGAACCACAGATTTGAGTTTTTTTGGTGACGCTTTTGCCTGCATGTTATGGTTCATGTTATTCTTGCCTGTCTGGCGCCCTCCCGGTTGGCTCAGAACCCGGGCGGCGGGCCAGAACTCACACCAGGGGGCTCGTGAGTGAGCTAATGGCAACTAGAGATGTTCCGATACCATTTTTTCCTTTCCGATCCGATTCCGATACCTAAGCTTTGGGTATCGGCCGATACCGATACTTATCCGATACCAGTGCATACATAAATTAAAAAAAAAAAAAAATTATATAAATTTTTTATAAATATAATTTTTTTTTTTTTTAACAAATACTGTTTTATATATACTGTTTTTTAGTAATAACTAGAAAGTAATGGTATTTATTCAACAACAGGTGATTGTATAGATTTGTATTAGTATCATTAATCAATGAGTATGGGGCTTCAGCACTGCAGATATACCCTACTCCAATGATCCACACGGACATTATACGTTGCTGCACTCGCTACCCACTGGCTCTGCAGATATACCCTACTCAGTCTGTCTACAAGGCTCCGTTGAAGTAGCAGAGGATCTGTTGTGATTTTTGCACAATAAATATTCAACATTCTCTTTTGAGACTCCGCCTCAGACTCTTATCATTTGGCACTAAAAGCTAAACATTGTCGCCGATATGGCTGTCCGCAACATGTCATTAATTGTGTACGCGACGTGCAATTGTGCAATGACGACGTTACCGTTAGCTAGCATGAGCTACCGGTATATGGGAAGACCATAGAAGACTGTAACGTTACTGGTGACATTGTGATTTAACTTGGAATACTCCTTTGCCAACTTGCTGTACTTTGCTTGCAGGTCTGCAGCCATTATTGCTGGATTATATGAATAGCCCCAACTTTAGCCAAGGTAATGTTAAAGCTAGCTTTCGGTTAGCTGTTCAATGCTAATAACACCAGCCACCAAGCGAACCCATGAGCTCCCCGTCAACACCGCTCTGTCGGGACGATGACATTTAAGAAAGTATCTGCTGTTAAAATGACAAATGGCATTGACACTTTAATCGATTAAGCACACGTTTGTTTTATAATGCTTACTCAACAGACCACAGTGTTGTTGATAAATTACGTCATATGGTATCGGAGCGCAGCAATAGAGGGTACTCGCCGATACCGATACCAGCATTTTAGCCAGTATCGGCGGCTTTTCCGATACTGGTATCGGTATCGGAACAACTCTAATGGCAACGACTACACTACTAGCATAAGTATTCCGCGCCACTTATGCCTTGTCTCCACTAGCCAGGGTTTTAGCCGTGCCGTGGCCTGTCTGGCACACAGTGAGCGTCTCCATTGTCTTTAGAACCTGGGCCAGAACCTGGCCGGGACTGTTGTTGTATCGTCATGTTTTAGCTTGTGTGCCACGGTCGGTTGCCGGTGTGAATTCTGAAAGGTTGCAGTGCAAAGAGAGCATAAAGCGGCTGCTGGACTCAAAGAACTATTAGTAGGAACGTCTGGCCACTAAGTGTGTCTGACTCTTTTTTTTTTTTAATCCACTTTTTCTCCCATTTTCTATATATTTTCCTCCCATCCCAATTTCGTATCATCCAATTCAACCCTCCCCTGTCACGAACGCTGTTTCTTGCCTCCCACAAGCCGGCTGCAATGTGGACTAAGTCATACATAGCACAAGTCCCCTCCGGTACTTGAGGTAACAGCAGTCGCATCTTTTCACCTGCGCAGCTCGATCTCTCAGTGGCGAGGAGTAACGCGTGGGAGGCTCACGCTGCCCCCGACACTTCCTGATTCTACTGCGCAGGCGCACCAACCGACCTGTAGGAGTCGCTGTCCACAACGCCCGATCCCCACCCATCAGTTTCCCACCCCCTAATACGGCCAATGTGTATTAGTACGGACGACCAGCTAAACTGAAAGCAATGTGGAGCGCTGGGCTCGAACAGGCGAGCCCAGCGTCTCCGTCATTCGTGACGAGCGCCTTGCCCACTACGCCACGTAGCCGCCCAAGTGTGTCTGACTCTTAACCACCAAAACCAACAACGTATGACGTATATCATGCCAGTTACCTTGTGTATACTGTTTATTTTTTATATTCAGATTTTATTTTATTGACTATATTTATGTCTTTCTTCTATTACCCTGCCCATACCTGTACCCCCCCCCCCCTCCCCATGCTGCTATGACGCCTGAATTTCCCCAAGGGGATCAATAAAGTAATATCTTATCTTATCTTAGCAACCGGAGAGTTAGCAAGAAACGCAATGGAGACACAAACCCAACCGTACCATACCATGCTAGACCATGACCAACCCCAGCAAGGCTCAACATAGCTAATGGAGACAAGGCATGAATGTCCAAAAGTCACAACTATCTCTTTAAGACCCTCTTTGCAGCAACTGCCAAAAGAAGCAGATGAAATAGACCGGACAGGGGCTTACACAACCACCGTGCTATGACCAGCGTCTAGAGTAGTGTGTGTGTGTGTGTGTGTGTGTGTGTGTGACGTGTGTGTGTGTGTGTGTGTGTGTGTGTGTGTGACGTGTGTGTGTGTGTGTGTGTGTGTGTGTGTGTGTGTGTGTGTGTGTGTGTGTGTGTGTGTGTGTGTGTGTGTGTGTGTGTGTGTGTGTGTGTGTGTGTGTGTGTGTGTGTGTGCGTGCGTGCGTGCGTGCGTGCGTGCGTGCGTGTGTGTGTGTGTGCGTGCGTGCGTGTGTGTGTTCAGAATGGGGCTAAGCAGCTGAGAGATTAGCATTCCCCTCTCTTAGCTGGTCGGCTGAACTGTGAGCTCTGCTGTTGGGGTCAAGGCAGGCATATAGTAGCAGTACTTTCTAGGCTACTAGTAAGTTTGGACGAAGTCAGGTCAGAGTGACCTATCGCGTGCAGCAGAGCTTAGTATCCATTCCCAGAAGGTACAGATTGATTCTTTGATTGTTTTCATGGAAAATAAACGTTTTTCCCCTCCGATGACGTTTGCAAATGTTTTGCCACCGTATGACATGAAAATGGAGTTCCCTGGGAAAGATTCCTCATTTCAAACCTTTATTTCAACTTGCGAGACACTGAGGTTACCCCTGGTTTACAGCGGCGACGAGCTTATGAACCAAGACGCGGTTTATCGCCAATTTTATACACAATAAATAAGAATAAACAATAAAGAAATTTGAGATCATACTTGTAAACGCAGCAAAAGAAGGAAGAACCTTCAGCTTCAGAGTCAGTCGGAGGGCGTTCCAGGTGTTGGAAGCATCAAAGGAAATTAGCAGTTTTTCCGAGTTCAGAGCAAACTTGGAGGAACCCTGAGAACCAGCCGGTCATTTGAACGTGTAGAATAGGTTCCAAGATTCCATTCCAACAGTGTAAGGGAGAAGCTTACCAATAAGGGCTTTAAAAATAAACAAATACTAATGATAGTTACGCCATTCAACCAGAGAAGGCCATCCATCCTCTTCATAAAGATAAATATCATACCTGTGACCAAATTGACTGAGTGAGTGACAATTAAAAAAAATCTGATCTAATGAATATTTCGATATCAGACCGGTTTGAAATGATCATGGTCGACCCTGATGAGTTTGCGAGTACAGTTGAGAACGCTCAAGATTGAATGTGTGAACCTTCTCACGCTGACGGAGCGACTGGTTGCTCCACGACGAAACGGAGCAAGACGTTACTGTCCGATGGTTCCTTTTTAGACTAGAGGTTCGCCAGCGCCGCCGTGTGTTTACTAGGGGTGGGAATCACCAGTTTCATCATGATACGATACGATATCGATTCTTTGGACAACGATACGATATTTGCCGATATCACAAAGTCTCTCACGATACAATACGATACGATTAGATTCAGGTGCCTGCAATCGATATGAGATGATATCATATGCCCATTTAACACAATCAGTAACATTTAGATCAACAAAAAAAAGGTAATGAAAATATCATTTGACATTTGTATTTTTGAGCTCTTCCAGACATTTAAAAGAAAATCAATATTGTTTTTAATACAAATAGACCTCCCGTTCACTGTAAAGTGCCACGTTTTGATATATTGAGCTTTAAACTTTAAGCAAAATTTTTTGGAACTCAAAACTCACAACCTAAAACCCCTCCCTACCTCCCTCTCCCAAACCGTTCCTACAACAATTTGTTGATGTTGCATGATCATGTATAGGCCTACATTTATTATGTATTATATTGTTTATGTTTAAATAACATTTAAACATCAAACTCCTCTGACCTCATCTGGTCTTTCCAAAGACGCACGCACACACACACACAGAAAGGGAGAATGCTATGCTGTAACATCTACACACACGGAGCTACTGCTGTTGTTCTTGGGCGGATATGAGACTCGCCACAGGATTTTCAAAATAAGAGTATCGATATGAATCGATCTTATTACATCGCATCGATCCGATTTGATCATTGATAATTACATCGATGTATCGATCTGGATCGATGTATCGTCCCACCCCTAGTGTTTACAGAAACGGCAGCTTCGCTAACGAAACAGACGGCGCCGCGTTCGTCAGTTAAAAAAGAAAAGAAAAAAAAGCTTTCAATCATCTTTCAACGAGGAACCTCCGTCGGTTGGACAGCTGCTGCTGCGTCCGTCAGATTCTTTACTTTCTTCTACTTGTAAACAGCCACAGATGCTCCAAACATATACAACTGAGAGACACACTGCTAATAATACACACAACTCCGTAGACGTAAACATGCACACATGAGCCATGCACACACACACACACACACACACTTTCCCTCTGTCTCCCTCCCTGTCTCTCCTTAACTCTCTCTCTCTGTCTCTCGCACCCCCCCCCCCCTTTGCCCACGCTGACCCACAGCTACTTTACAACCTCTTGTCCCACACAAGCTCATCACTCAGGAATGTCATTAGCAATGTAATGCTAATGCTGCTAGGTGGGGACATGTTGTGGTTAGCTACAGTAGGCTACAGGCTAACAGGGTTACAACATGTTCTGGTTAGCTAGGTTACAGGCTGACAGGGTTACAACATGTTCTGGTTAGCTAGGCTACAGGCTAACAGGGTTACAACATGTTGTGGTTAGCTAGGCTACAGGCTAACAGGGTTACAACATGTTGTGGTTAGCTACAGTAGGCTACAGGCTAACAGGGTTACAACATGTTGTGGTTAGCTAGGCTACAGGCTAACAGGGTTACAACATGTTGTGGTTAGCTACAGTAGGCTACAGGCTAACAGGGTTACAACATGTTGTGGTTAGCTAGGTTACAGGCTAACAGGGTTACAACATGTTGTGGTTAGCTAGGCTACAGGCTAACAGGGTTACACCATGTTGTGGTTAGCTAGGCTACAGGCTAACAGGGTTACAACATGTTGTGGTTAGCTACAGTAGGCTACAGGCTAACAGGGTTACAACATGTTGTGGTTAGCTAGGCTACAGGCTAACAGGGTTACAACATGTTGTGGTTAGCTAGGCTACAGGCTAACAGGGTTACAGTCGGCAGGCTGAGTCGAGCAGCAGTAACAGTTATGGCACGAACACTATAGGCATTAGGTAATAATGCAGATATTGAGTGTATTTCTGTGAAAATGCGCGTGGCGCACGCCTCAAATTCCAACCGAAGCCGGTATCAGATATCATCGGTCTGATACCAGGCCAAAAATAGAATAGGGCCTATCAGTATCTGAGAATTTCCCACAATACTAAAGTCAGATACAGAGAAAGACGTCTAACGTGCGGGGAATCCAAAGAAAGTGACTTGATTTGTTGCAGGTTTGACACGTTGACATGGAGAAAAACTTATTTTATGTCAATAATATTTCTCCAATGACCCCAAAATGACGGTCCAACAGACACACACGCGCACACACGCGCACACACGCACGCACGCACACACACACACACACACACACACTCACACTCACACTCACACTCACACTCACACACACACATCGACCCGGTCGCGTGTAGTCTTTTACCGACACACTTGCAGTTCCGCGTTCGGGTTCTGCGATCTGATTGGCCACTGACGTTTCTCTCTGCGCCAATCGCGTTACGCCTAGTTCTGCTCTACTATCCTCAGTTAACGCAATTTATACAAATGGAAGTTTTGATTTCGCCGTAACGAATCATTAAAAAATATATACCGTTAACTGGAATATGTTAGTTTCTTACACATATGTTGGATTATGTAATTGGTTTGTCATGACAAACAAATATAAAATCGCGAATTAACCGGTGGTTATCCTATAGCCCTAGTTATATGTACATTTCAACAAAGTGGAGCCGCAGGGGACTTCCATAGCATACGCCTTCAAATCCAGCTAGCGTTGATGCTATTCAGAATTTATTAACATAGCTACAACAACACAGTAACAACACAGTAACGTTAATATAATTACATGCATCATTGTTTACAATGAACGGTGGGGCTAATCGAAAGGACTGGACACGGACAAGTTAAACAGCAATCAATTAATTTAATATAACAGGTAGTTCTCAGCTAACGTTAAAACCAACAAACACAGAACCGGACACACAAGCAGAAAAAGAAGCATCATTTTTACTTCCGGTCGGGGGGTTTCAAAATAAAAAGAGCGACGTCTAAAGCACCGGAAATACGTTTATTTTGTACATTATCTAACGTTAACACGAACCTAAACTAACTTTTCCCCCCGACCGGAAGTAAAAATGATGCTTCTTTTTCTGCTTGTGTGTCCGGTTAATTGATTGCTGTTTAACTTGTCCGTGTCCAGTCCTTTCGATTAGCCCCACCGTTCATTGTAAACAATGATGCATGTAATTATATTAACGTTACTGTGTTGTTGTAGCTAAATTCTGAATGGCATGGGGAGCTCCAGTAGCTCACCACGTACCGCGAGTGCTATTTCAGCGCCGTGGACAACCGTGCTCGTCACGGATCTGGGGCTGAGCGCGTTCGAATCCCGGACGGCAGCCGTGCCTTTCCCAGAGTGTCTTCCCCCCCATCTGAACCCTTTCAGCCTGCTTCTGTCGGTCGAACTTGACCAAGTATGAATGCGATGAAAAAGCGATAAACGCTAAAAAGAACCAGCTGACTGGTCAAAGTTTAAAAAAAATTCTGAATGGCATTAACGTTAGTTGGGTATGATAGCATTGAATAGCATCAACTCTAGCTGGATTTGAAGGCGTATGCTATGGAAGTCCCCTGCGGCTCCACTTTGTTGAAATGTACATATAACTAGGGCTATAGGATAACCACCGGTTAATTCACGATTTTATATTGGTTTGTCATGACAAACCAATTACATAATCCAACATAGTAAGAAACTAACATATTCCAGTTAACGGTATATATTTTTTAATGACTCGTTACGGCGAAATCAATACTTCCATTTGTATAAATTACGTTAACTGAGGATAGTAGAGCAGAACTAGGCGTAACGCGATTGGCGCAGAGAGACGCGTCAGTGGCCAATCAGATCGCAGGACCCGAACGCGAAACTGCAAGTGTGTTGGTAAAAGACTACACGCGACCCGGTCCCCTCTGGCTGCTTCTGACGCCTGAGCAGGAGACATGTTGTAATTCACAGCTCGGTAAAGTAAACAACATTTGACCTGATAACCATTTTATGACGCAGCGCTGGTGGGCAGCTGCCTCCTCTTCTGGTGCTGTCATCCCTCTCGTCTCTCATCCCTCTCTCATCCCTCTCACCCCTCTCTCATCTAGGGCTGGGCGATATAACGATAACGATAAATATCGCGATATATTTTAATAATCGATATTGAATATCGAAATAAAAAAAAAATCGAAAAATCGTTTTTTTTTATTTTTTTATTTTATTTTTTTTTACCTGCAACAGGGCAGTTTTAAGAGACAGTGGACAGACTTGTCTTTCTTGCCTGCAACTTAAAGTAATGGCTTTGCTTGTCCAAATGACAATACTGACCAAATTCAGATTTCTTTTTCTCTTGTCCATTTATTTTGTTTGCTTTCTAATTTAAAATACAGTTTGAAACCGTCTGTACACAGTAGGCTATGTGTGCTAGCAGAGCTAGACTCCAGTCACGAGTCACAGTGCACATGTGCGGTGGTTTGTCCACCAAAAAAGCGCCAAAAGATCGAAAATAAACTAGCAGAGCCAGAACTGTTCAACTCCCCTGGAGCCACAGCCAGCAGAGAAGCCGGTTTACTTTCGCTTTCAAACCAGCTGCAGCCTGAGAACTGGAGTGTGAGGGGCTATAACACTAAAGATGGTGGCAATGACAAAGAATTGCTGTAAAATAAACATACATCTGTTTTTTTTTTAATTTTTTTTATACTTATAACAATTCGATAATTATCGATATCGAGAAATAAAATAAAATTATCATATCGTTATCGCGATATGATTTTTTTCCATATCGCCCAGCCCTACTCTCATCCCTCTCACCCCTTTCATCCCGCTCACCTCTCTCACCCCTCTCTCATCCCTCTCACCCCGCTCATCCCTCTCACCTCTCATCCCTCTCTCACCCCTCTCATCCTTCTCGTCCCTCTCATTGGAAGGAATCGATGGGAAAACTTGATAGTCCTATTCACACACACACGCACGCACGCACACACACACACACACACACACACGCACGCACGCACACACACACACACAACTCAACAAACCCAATCACTGCTTAGTGTGTGTGTGTGTGTGTATGTGAGTGTGTTCGCTCATGCACGTGTGTGTGTGTGTGTGTGTGTGTGTGTGTGTGTGTGTGTGTGTGAGTTGATTACATGGCGATTAGCAGACAAAGGGCATCTTCAAAGGGCATTTAAAGGTCTGTGTTAACTCCACTTGACGCTCCTAATGTCAGGGCCAAACGCTGAGCCTTGCCGTTAGTGGGCCGCAGGGAAACAGGGAAGTAAACAGTCACACCTCTATCAGGCAGTAAATCAGCGCTACAGCCGTTGCTGAATAGACACATTGTTTGTGACACAGAACTTGTGTCAGTTCACTGGTTGCCAGAAGAGAAAATCGCTAGAATTTTCCGAGATAATTATTTTCGCCCGCAGATAGTGATGCACCGATGTGAAAATTGTGGCCGATACCGATAACCGATATTAATATTGCCGTTCTGGCCGATACCGATATTTACCGATGTCGATATCTCTGTATAGAAAACACTTTTTTATGATAATCAAAGAAAGACATATTTTCCAAAAACGCATATTTTTTTTACTTTTGTAACTTATCCTCAGAAATGTTTAAACCTATTTAAGGCAACCAAAAAAAATATATATATTCAAAAAAATATATATATAAAAAAATTAATATCGACTCATATCGGCCCTATCTTGATATCGGACCGATACCGATGTGTAAAGAAATGGCCATATCGGCCGATATTATATCAGCGGCCGATATATCGTGCATCACTACCCGCAGATATTGGTTATGGCTCCTCCAGCGCTAGTGACGGCGTCAGATTATGATATAATATCGGTCTGATACCGGGCTGAAATCGGTAACGGGAGAATTCCCCCCGATTCTAAAATGCGTTATGAAGAAATATGTATAACACGCCTGATGTCAAAGCAACAGGGATTTTTGTAACTGTTCCTCAACATATTTCCTCAGCATATCTTCCTGTACATTTTACATCTACATTTTACTGTACATTCTACTGTATATTACTGTATATTTTTGGCTATATATTTTAGAATGTAGGCTATATCTTTGACTGTATTCTTATTCTTATTTTAGATTTTCGACTACCTAAAATGTTTATTGTCAGCGATCTGTGGTGCTGAATTTCCCTCGGGATCAATAAAGTACTTCTATTCTATTATTACTAGTGCAGTACAATGTAAAGAGAAAAGAAGTTTGGCATCCAACCACAGTGCAAATGTAACAATAAAGTGCAATAGTAATATACAATGTAATGTAATTAAGCTGGGTGTAAGTAAATATAAATTAGTACTATTGAGTGTAAACAAAGGCTGGACTCAACTGCTCCCCTTCAACGCAGTGCAGTGAACAGTGAACTCAGATGGCTCTTCACCGGCAGGGTGGTGTAGTGGTTAACACTAGAAGGTCCAGGGTTCGATTCCCACTTGGGGACCAGGTTTCCGCGATGCCAGGTACCCAGGTGGGGTATCTCCCAGGCATTTCTGTGTGGAGTTTGCATGTTCTCCCCGTGCTCGCAAGGGTTCCCCCCCCGATAAGATAAACCCAATGGAAAAACATGCAAAACAACAGATCGCTGACGCTGTCGCGTCCCTGACGAAGATGGGCAGGAGCACTTGGATTGGTCCCCCCCGGGCGCGGTACCTCGCCGACGCCCCTGTCTGCTCCCGGCTGCCCTTGGGGGGGAAGGACGACGGGATGGGTTAAGCGCAGAGACTCAATCGCATCGGCGACCCTGAGAAAAACAATGCATGTGTGTGTGTGTGTATTCCTGTGTGTGTGTGTGTGCCGCCCATTGCATGTCCCATGTCGTTGCATGCAAAATAAAGACGTCTCTAAAGAGGTCCTGCATTATTAAAAAGAAAAAAATCAGGTCAATACTTATTAATGAATCATACTTTTACTGATGAAGAGCCACTGGGCTGGGAACATTGTTCCAGTAAAGGAATGCTGGAGTATGTGCATGGGCTCTTTTCTGGTTTAGTCCTTAGTGTTTTCAACCCAGCACCTACCAAAGGGACCTGTGTGTTTTCCTCTTATCATCAGGGGTCGTTTCATTTATTTGTTTTTGTTTAGAACCCTTATTTAACCCACACGGTTGTGACTACATGGTATGTGTCTTTTAAGACCATGCAGCCTCCAGAACGCCCACCCAAAACGAGGCCCATTCAGAGCCTTATGTTTTACGGCAGCTGTTGTTAAAAGCTGTTAGAATGTGTGTAGATAGAGTCAATGTTAGCTTTGTCACCCCTAATGGCTAATGGCTTTAACGGGGCTGTCTGGCCTCTCACAATGGGGGGTGAATGATAGTGTGCTGCCACAGTGTGTGTGAGAGAGAGAGAGAGAGAGAGGGGGGGGGGGGGTTGAGAGGGAGAGAAGATAAGATAGTGAGGCATAAAGAGAGAGAGAGAAGGTGAGAGAGACAGGGAGAGACAGAAAGAGAGAGAGACACAGAGAAAGAGAGAGACAGACAGAGAGAGAAAGACAGAGATAAGATAGTGTGGCATAAAGAGAGAGAGAAGGTGAGAGAGACAGGGAGAGACAGAAAGAGAGAGACATAGACAAGAGAGAGAGAGAGAGACACACAGAGAGAAAGAGAGAGACAGACAGAGAGAGAAAGACAGAGATAAGATAGTGTGGCATAAAGAGAGAGAGAGAAGGTGAGAGAGATAGGGAGAGACAGAAAGAGAGAGAGACATAGACAAGAGAGAGAGAGAGACACACAGAGAGACAGAGGGAGAAAGAGAGAGACAGACAGAGAGAGAAAGACAGAGATAAGATAGTGTGGCATAAAGAGAGAGAGAAGGTGAGAGAGACAGGGAGAGACAGAAAGAGAGAGACATAGACAAGAGAGAGAGAGAGAGAGACACACACAGAGAGACAGAGAGAGAAAGACAGAGATAAGATAGTGTGGCATAAAGAGAGAGAGAAGGTGAGAGAGACAGGGAGAGACAGAAAGAGAGAGACATAGACAAGAGAGAGACAGAGAGAGAAAGAGAGAGACAGACAGAGAGAGAAAGACGGAGATAAGATAGTGTGGCATAAAGAGAGAGAGAAGGTGAGAGAGACAGGGAGAGACAGAAAGAGAGAGACATAGACAAGAGAGAGAGAGAGAAAGAGAGAGAGAGAGGGAGAGAGAGAGAAATAAAGAAAAACAGTCCAATTAGACCATGAGTGTGAAAGCTGTTTTGTAAGTGTGACTTCATAGATACACACACACACACACACACACACACACACACACACACACACACACACACACACACAAAATATATATATATGTGTGATCTCATACTCATGCGGGTGTACCTCAGTGTTTGTGAGCAGGAGGGCAGGAGAGAGAGAGACAGAGAGAGAGTGAGAGAGAGACACACATAGAGTGTGAGAGAGAGACACACATAGAGGGAGTGTGTGTGAGAGAGAGAGACATAGACGGAGAGAGAGACGTAGACGGAGAGAGAGAGACACAGAGAGAGTGTGAGAGAGAGAGAGAGGCATATGGAGAGAGAGACATAGACGGAGAGAGAGACATGTACGTGAGACATGTGGTTACTGTTTAATTTAATGGACTCTGCTTCGTGACGACCAGGTTATTAAAATGTTTTCAACGTGTTTCACACGAAACAGATTAAAGATTCCAATCAGATCGTCACTCAAAAAGATCTTTAATAAACACAAAGTCTAAACACATGTTTAAAATATGACATAAAAGTACGTTTATAGACAGCGAAAAAAGACTTGAGCTGTGACTTAAAGGGACAGTTTGTATTTCTTTTTTGGACATTAAGTTGTATGAAATACGTGGTGTAGTGCAGGGGTCTCCAACCTTTTTTGCACCACGGACCGGTTTAATGTAGGCATTATTTTCACGGACCGGCCTTCAAGTTGTGGCAGATAAATACAGCAAAAATAAAATAACACGACCGGCAGAAAAACGGATGTTAAGTGGATGAAAAATACAACTCACCATAACGCTGAATCAGTGGGAGCCCTGGGCTTGTTTCTCTGCAACGAGACGGTCCCACGTCACGCTTTTCTCTTTCAAAAAACTCCAAAGGCTTATCTTTTTTTAATTTATTTTTTATTATCTTTTTCCTCCTTCTTTTTCCGTTTCTCTCCCCTCCCAATGTTAGTCGTTATGCCAATTCCCAATCCCCTTCCTGGTCGTTGCGCACTCTACCCCCTATCGTCGGTCTGGGAGGGCGGAGACTATCACATGCTTCCTCCGACACATGTGTACCCCAGCCCACCGCTTCTTTTCACCCGGCAGCGCGGACTCTCCCTGTGGGAGTGTAACGTGTGGAAGGTCACACTACCTCTCCTAGATCCTTCCCTTGCTGTGCAGGCGCCCCGACCGAACTGTAGGAGTCGCTGTTTACAACGACCCGGACCCACCCCGCCGGCTTCCCTCCCACTGACTCTGCCAATCGAGCCAGTATGACGGCCGGCCAAGCCGGAGGCAACGCTGACAGCCGGATTCGATACCAAAGGCTTATCTTTTAATCCAGGGTGCTTGGTCTCCATGTGCCGAAGCAGTTCTGAAGGCTTCATTGCCTCGTTGGCTGGCTTGTCGCCACATATTACATATTTTGTCTCTTCTACCCATGTAAAGAGTCTTTGAGCACCTGGAAAAGCGCTATATAAAATAGATGTATTATTATTATTATTATGCAGTGCTTATGCTTGGTGCGTGAGAGTCACCTGTATGTGATAAACCCGTATTTTAAGTATGACTCCTGGTATTGTCTGTTAAAAGAAGCTTTCTTTTTCTTGGAGGTCGTAGGCTCCTCTTCTGCCTCATCGGTTGGCATTTCCCCTTTTAGCAAAGAAGCTCTCCAAAGACGTTTGTTTTTGACACATTTTTCGCTATAGTTTGCGGGCTTATTTTTTGAGTAGCGCATCACGTGACCGAGACAAGCGTCTTGACGTGTCCAAGAAGAGGCACGCACAGGCGAATGTTTATTTTTCAAAATAGAACACCTTTCAGACTCAAATAATCAACACAACGGAAAACGATATAAATGATTTATCCTTTCTGTGCGGGGCCCGCTAACAAATGCCTCACGGACCAGTACCGGACCACGGCCCGGTCGTTGCGGACCACTGGTGGTAGTGGATGCAAAGCTCTTAGGGCCCTTTCTCACTCACTCATTCTGTCCGTTCCGGTC
>NC_140180.1:10941423-10953923 GCF_963971535.1 Notolepis coatsorum | reverse complement strand
ACTCGCCAAACGTAAAAAAATACTCGCATTTGGCGAGTAAAGTGGCCTAATTTCCTCCCCTGGTTGGGTCTGTTTGTTCTCTAGTGTTGGGTCTGTTTGTTCTGTAGTGTTGGGTCTGTTTGTTCTCTAGTGTTGGGTCTGTTTGTTCTCTAGTGTTGGGTCTGTTTGTTCTGTAGTGTTGGGTCTGTTTGTTCTCTAGTGTTGGGTCTGTTTGTTCTCTAGTGTTGGGTCTGTTTGTTCTGTAGTGTTGGGTCTGTTTGTTCTGTAGTGTTGTGTCTGTTTGTTCTGTAGTGTTGGGTCTGTTTGTTCTGTAGTGTTGGGTCTGTTTGTTCTGTAGTGTTGGGTCTGTTTGTTCTCTAGTGTTGGGTCTGTTTGTTCTCTAGTGTTGGGTCTGTTTGTTCTGTAGTGTTGGGTCTGTTTGTTCTGTAGTGTTGGGTCTGTTTGTTCTGTAGTGTTGGGTCTGTTTGTTCTCTAGTGTTGGGTCTGTTTGTTCTGTAGTGTTGGGTCTGTTTGTTCTCTAGTGTTGGGTCTGTTTGTTCTGTAGTGTTGGGTCTGTTTGTTCTGTAGTGTTGGGTCTGTTTGTTCTCTAGTGTTGGGTCTGTTTGTTCTCTAGTGTTGGGTCTGTTTGTTCTGTAGTGTTGGGTCTGTTTGTTCTCTAGTGTTGGGTCTGTTTGTTCTCTAGTGTTGGGTCTGTTTGTTCTCTAGTGTTGGGTCTGTTTGTTCTCTAGTGTTGGGTCTGTTTGTTCTGTAGTGTTGGGTCTGTTTGTTCTGTAGTGTTGGGTCTGTTTGTTCTCTAGTGTTGGGTCTGTTTGTTCTGTAGTGTTGGGTCTGTTTGTTCTCTAGTGTTGGGTCTGTTTGTTCTGTAGTGTTGGGTCTGTTTGTTCTGTAGTGTTGGGTCTGTTTGTTCTCTAGTGTTGGGTCTGTTTGTTCTCTAGTGTTGGGTCTGTTTGTTCTGTAGTGTTGGGTCTGTTTGTTCTGTAGTGTTGGGTCTGTTTGTTCTGTAGTGTTGGGTCTGTTTGTTCTGTAGTGTTGGGTCTGTTTGTTCTGTAGTGTTGGGTCTGTTTGTTCTGTAGTGTTGGGTCTGTTTGTTCTGTAGTGTTGGGTCTGTTTGTTCTGTAGTGTTGGGTCTGTTTGTTCTGTAGTGTTGGGTCTGTTTGTTCTCTAGTGTTGGGTCTGTTTGTTCTCTAGTGTTGGGTCTGTTTGTTCTGTAGTGTTGGGTCTGTTTGTTCTCTAGTGTTGGTTCTGTTTGTTCTCTAGTGTTGGGTCTGTTTGTTCTGTAGTGTTGGGTCTGTTTGTTCTCTAGTGTTGGGTCTGTTTGTTCTCTAGTGTTGGGTCTGTTTGTTCTGTAGTGTTGGGTCTGTTTGTTCTGTAGTGTTGGGTCTGTTTGTTCTGTAGTGTTTGGTCTGTTTGTTCTCTAGTGTTGGGTCTGTTTGTTCTCTAGTGTTGGGTCTGTTTGTTCTCTAGTGTTGGGTCTGTTTGTTCTGTAGTGTTGGGTCTGTTTGTTCTGTAGTGTTGGGTCTGTTTGTTCTCTAGTGTTGGGTCTGTTTGTTCTCTAGTGTTGGGTCTGTTTGTTCTCTAGTGTTGTGTCTGTTTGTTCTGTAGTGTTGTGTCTGTTTGTTCTGTAGTGTTGGGTCTGTTTGTTCTGTAGTGTTGGGTCTGTTTGTTCTCTAGTGTTGGGTCTGTTTGTTCTGTAGTGTTGGGTCTGTTTGTTCTGTAGTGTTGGGTCTGTTTGTTCTGTAGTGTTGGGTCTGTTTGTTCTCTAGTGTTGGGTCTGTTTGTTCTGTAGTGTTGGGTCTGTTTGTTCTGTAGTGTTGGGTCTGTTTGTTCTGTAGTGTTGGGTCTGTTTGTTCTCTAGTGTTGGGTCTGTTTGTTCTCTAGTGTTGGGTCTGTTTGTTCTCTAGTGTTGGGTCTGTTTGTTCTGTAGTGTTGGGTCTGTTTGTTCTGTAGTGTTGGGTCAGGTTCATACTGTGCTCATTTGTCCTCCATGATGGAAGAGAGAACAGTTGCTGGATCTTCTAAACAAGTCACAGTGGAACAGTAATATAGTGTTTAGTGCTTCCCCCCTCGACCAATCATATTTCAGTCTTCAGCCTATGCGATTGTTCCCGTCCAATCGCAATGGCAAAGGGTTACTTTAGTCACACGGGTCCGTGTGAACTCAGCCTATCGGCGTCCGGCCTGCAAGTTGCGATGGAACCAATAGAGAATGTGATTTTCTTCGTGGCGTCACGTGCAGACGGGGAGACGCAAAGAAAACATAGTGGAGAAGTTTAATACAACAGTACCTACACACTAGGGCTGACCCCTATTAATCGATTAGTCGACTAATTGGTTGAAAGGAGCCGTAGTCGACTGGCCAACCTCTTAGTCGAATATAATAAAAAAAAAATAAAAATAAAAAAAAAAGTATTATTATTATTATTATTATTTTTGTTCATTCTTTCCAAAAGAAAAGAGGCCTAGAAGCGTGGCTAACGCTAATGGCACGCATACCAGAGGCTAACTGCCTATGAAAACAGGCACAGAGGCACTGAAAGAGGATTTCACCCATCTAATGAACACACTAGACTAGACAAATATCAAGATGTATCCATCAGTGGACCAATTGCATGTTTTTGCAGAAGACAAGAAGCCTTCAGTCGACTCCTTCAGACATTAAGCACCCCCCACAGCCCAAATGGAATGATAACAAATAAAAAAAAATAAAAAATTTAAGTCGACCAATAGTCGACTAACGGCAAATTTTGGCCAATCCTAGTCGACCATCCAAATCCTTAGTCGGGGACAGCCCTACTACACACACACACGCACACACACACGCAAGCATGCATGTGCACGTACCAGTGTTAATTTTGTTGACTAAATTGATGACGAAAGATGTTCGTCAACAAAGGTTTTTTTCATGACGACAACGAGACGTGACGTCACGTTATTGAATACCATGTGGCGCTAACGAGACTAAATAGTTTATTAAATATTGTTGACCACAACTGAGCACACAAAAATGTAATTTACAAAAACCAGGACGAAATTTCTCTTCATGTATGTTGATATTGTTGACTAAAACAAGACGAGACAAACTAATTATAACTTTTCTTAATGCCATCGTCCCGACAGAACAGTGTGACGGCTGACGGGAGCTCTGTGTTATTAGCATTAGCTGGAGCTATTTGAAAAGCTAGTTTTAGCTGAACGTTACCTTGGCTAAAGTTGGGACTATTCATAATCCAGCTGCAGACCTGCAAGCAAAGTACAGCAAGTTGGCAAAGGAGTATTGCAAGGTAAATCACTTATTCACCACATTGTTTGTATTTCCATCTAGCTCGCGTTAGCTAGTGGCTAACCTAGCTCACTAACTGATCGAACTCTCGCACACAATTAATGACATAATGCAGACAGCCATACCGGTGACAATGTTTAGCTTTTAGTGCCAAATGATAAGAGTCTGAGGCGGAGTCTCAAAAGAGAATGTTGAATATTTATTTTGCATTAAAAATCACAACAGATCCTCTGCTAGGAGCTAACTGAACCGGAGCCTTCTGGATAGGAAGTGCGCAACAACGTTTAAAGTCCGTGTGGAACCAATGTACCAACAACCATTCTGTGGGTGAACTCATTGAGCTTAGTTGTCAATTAATGATACTAATACTAATCTATACAATCACCTGTTGTTGAATAAATACCATTACTTTCTAGTTATTACTAAAAAACAGTATATATATAAAACAGTAGCTGTAAAAATGAAAAGAAAAAAAGTTTTATAATTTATATAATATAAATTTTCTTTTTTATGTATGCTGGTATCGGATCAGTATAACCAGACCTAGACCACCTCTAACTTTAACCCCTAAGTTAGGGTTGTGACTTAGAGGTGGTCTAGGTCCGGATAGGGGTTAAGAGTTGGTCTAGCCCTTTACATCCATCTATCTAAATAATAATAATAAATTATAATGAATGCTTAACTACCCCTAAGTTACTCTAACCACTAACCAGACCTCTTCCATGTGGCACTTTAACACTGACCTCAGAATGTGATTTTATATAATGTTTTTATGCAAGCAGATTGCAATCAGTGTGTACTACTACTAGTACTACTGTGTGTTCTGTTTACTTAGTTTACAGTATCCTGTTATAGAATAAACCGCTGCCAGACACAGCAGAGAGAGAGAGGACAGACATGACAGAGAGGACAGACACAGCAGAGAGAGAGAGGACAGACATGACAGAGAGGACAGACACAGCAGAGAGAGGACAGACATGACAGAGAGGACAGACACAGCAGAGAGAGGACAGACATGGCAGAGAGAAAGGAAAGACACAGCAAACAGAAGACAGACAGAGTTCAGCGTCGTCTCTCTGGTCAGAAACAACGTCACCACATCCGTAATGCTCTCTTTGATGCATACATTGGACCATGTCTACACCAACATATACTGTAGGAGCAACAATACATTGGACCATGTCTACACCAACATATACTGTAGGAGCAACAATACATTGGACCATGTCTACACCAACATATACTGTAGGAGCAACAATACATTGGACCATGTCTACACCAACATATACTGTAGGAGCAACAATACATTAGACCATGTCTACACCAACATATACTGTAGGAGCAACAATACATTGGACCATGTCTACACCAACATATACTGTAGGAGCAACAATACATTGGACCATGTCTACACCAACATATACTTCCTGTGTATCACTTGTGCCACCGACTCAGATTCCCCTAGGTTAAAAAATAAATACGCAATTTAAATCAGAAAATGTTCCATGTTTCTGAAGTTTTTTTCCATTAACTAAAAATAGACAAAAATGTCATCCGTTTTCGTCGACTAAATCTAGACTAAAACAAAATTGAGACAAAAACTGACTAAGACTAAAATGCTCAGACATTTAGTTGACTAAAACTGACTAAACGAAAAATAAATGAAGATGACTAAATATGATGAAAACGAAAAAGGAGCACTTGACACATGACTAAGACTAGAACTAAAATGAAAATTGCTGCCAAAATTAACACTGGCACGTACACATGCACACTTGCACGCACGCACACACACACACACACAAGCATGCATGTGCACGTACACATGCACACTCGCACACACGCACACACACACAGACTCAAGACTCGCAAAACCATAACAAACCTCAAATGTCACACAAGACTACAAACCTACATGTAGGCATTCAAGTACACACACACACACGCACACACACATGCACACACACACGCACACACACAGGTTTTTTTCCGGTGCCAGCTGTCGAAGTGGAATCCACACGGCAGTTGGAATGTGAGAGGAGAGGAGTGTGAGAGATGTGGGGGTGGGTTTGGAAAGACGTTGTGAATTCTGAAGGCCTCAGTCTGATGTACTGGGTGTTTGTGTTTGTATATGTTATATTATGTGTGAGCTCTAGGATGAATGAGGTGCAGTTTTACACTTCTTGTCTCTTTAACATAAATAGGAAGGTGTAGTGGTGGTGTTACGTCATTGTTGTTTCCGGCCGGCCCACCTCGCTTGAAATTGCAATGTATTTCCAATGGACACATTTCTAAATCGTCTCGTTTAAAAACAAATAGAGCGTGAACATTGGCACGGTGTACCTTTCTGTGTGTATTCATCCACAATCTATAGCTCAACATGTAACAATTCTTCAATTAATCGTAAAATAATTATGTATAATTTTATTTCAACCAAAAATGCTTAAACAATAATGTTAGTGATAGAAGGGAACTCATTTTGTGCAAAAATGGAAAGCTTGCCAATGTTCATGAGGCAGAATTGTTACAATAGCCGATAATACATTTTCCCAATGATAAATCCCTATATGGGTGGACCGCACGGGAAACTAAAGTGACGTCAGACTACACCTCCCTATAAACAAAGAAATAACGTCAAATCAAGAAATACATTTTTTTTATCCACTTTTTCTTCCATTTTCTATATTTTCTCCCATCCCAATTTCGTATCATCCAATTCAACCCTCCCCTGTCACGAACGCTGTTTCTTGCCTCCCACAAGCCGGCTGCAATGTGGACTAAGTCATACATAGCACAAGTCCCCTCCGGTACTTGAGGTAACAGCAGTCGCATCTTTTCACCTGCGCAGCTCGATCTCTCAGTGGCGAGGAGTAACGCGTGGGAGGCTCACGCTGCCCCCGACACTTCCTGATTCTACTGCGCAGGCGCACCAACCGACCTGTAGGAGTCGCTGTCCACAACGCCCGATCCCCACCCTTCAGTTTCCCACCCCCTAATACGGCCAATGTGTATTAGTACGGACGACCAGCTAAACTGAAAGCAAATGTGGAGCGCTGGGCTCGAACAGGCGAGCCCAGCGTCTCCAGATTCCGTGGCGAGCGCCTTGCCCACTACGCCACGTAGCCGCCCTATGATTTGTATTCTATTAGTAGAAGTAGTAGTAATGAGGGAGGCGGCTACACGCAATCCAATAAGCACAATCATTCCAGACTGTCAACGGTCTTTGATTCTGGCAGTGACTGAAAAGGTACAGGCTGAAGCGTAATGCTTATACATGCCTGTTCTATATTCTTATCAAATTAAGCCTCAAAAACAAAAACAACATAAGAATTATTCACATAGCACAGAAATAGCTATACAAACCATTTCCCCCAAAACAAAATATTGAATTACTCATTCTTAAATGTACATCAGCATTGTTCCACAAGTTAAGACCAACAATAAAATTCATCTCCTTTTAATCCCTTTCTTAGCTTTTTGAACAGTAAACTTACAAAGCAAACATCTCAAATCATATTTTCTTTTATGTATTGAAGAAGACCATTGCACACAGTCCGGGAGTAACTTTGCTTTAGCTCTGTACATTATTTGCATAATTTTTTTTAATTATCTTTTTCCTCCTTCTTTTTCCGATTTTCTCCCCTCCCAATGTTAGTCGTTATGCCAATTCCCAATCCCCCTTCCTGGTCGTTGCGCACTCTACCCCCTACCGTCGGTCCGTGAGGGCGGAGACTATCACATGCTTCCTCCGACACATGTGTACCCAGCCCACCGCTTCTTTTCTTTTTTTTTTTTTTACTTTGACCAGTCAGCTGGTTCTTTTAGCGTTTATCGCTTTTTCTGGTCAAGCATGACCGACAGAAACAGGTTGAATGGGGTATAGATCGGGGGAAAGACACTCTGAGAAAATACGTCGAGTCCGGGAGTCGAACTCGTGTACCCCAGATCCGTGACGCGCACGGTTGTCCCCGACGCCGAAATAGCGTTCGAGGTACGCGGTGAGCTACTGGAGCTCCCCCCCACCGCTTCTTTTCACCTGGCAGCGCGGACTCTCACTGGGGGAGTGTAACGTGTGGAAGGTATCCTTCCGAACAGTAGGAGTCGCCGTTTACAACGACCAGGACCCACCCTCGCCGGGTTTCCCGCCCGCTAACACTGCCAATTGTGTCAGTATGGACGGTCGGCCAACCCGGAAGCACCACAGCTGGATTCGATCCCACTGTCTATGTGGTGGTAGACAGACGCTTAGTCCGCTGCGCTACCCGGCGGCCCTATTTGCATTATTTTACAATAAACCAAATCATTACATTTCACAACATGAGACTTTATAAACAGTGGATGTGTGTGGTCATAGTAAGCCAGCCTCATAAATGCTCCGAATGGCCCGCTTTTGCAGTAAGACTATTGGATTTACAGTTATTATTTTCTATTCTATTCTATTCTATTCTATTCTATTCTATTCTATTCTATTCTATTCTATTATGTTCTATTCTATTCTATTCTATTCTATTCTATTCTATTCTATTCTGTTCTGTTCTGTTCTGTTCTGTTCTGTTCTGTTCTGTTCTGTTCTGTTCTGTTCTGTTCTGTTCTGTTCCCTTCAACTTCACGTTATTCACGGCGATTTCTCAGAAATGGGTTTAAAGCCAGACTGAGACTCGTTCCCGGTGGAGATCTGCACTGATAAAAAAAATCTCCTGGAAACCGCATTAAAATACTGCTCCTTTATTTCAACGTAGATAGAAATGAATGAATAAATAAACAAATATACAAAGGTCTTGAAATGAAGAATCACAACACAGGACCATTTGGAGCTTTTGGAACCAACCGAAAATACAGTTTAATGTCAGTCCTCAGGTCTTTAGGTCTGGAGATAAACTAGGGCTGTCCCCGACTAAGGATTTGGATGGTCGACTAGGATTGGCAAAAATTTGCCGTTGGTCGACTATTGGTCGACTTAAAAAAAAAAATATATATATATATATTTTTTTTATCATTCCATTTGGGCTGTGGGGGGTGCTTAATGTCTGAAGGAGTCAACTGAAGGCTTCTTGTCCTCTGCAAAAGCATGCAATTGGTCCACTGATGGATACATCTTGATATTTTTCTAGTCTAGTGTGTTCATTAGATGGGTGAAATCCTCTTTCAGTGCCTCTGTGCCTGTTTTCGTAGGCAGTTAGCCTCTGGTATGTGTGCCATTAGCGTTAGCCACGCTTCTAGGCCTCTTTTCTTTTGAAAAAAATAATAAAAAAAAATAAAAAAATATTAATATATATATATATATTTTTTTTTTTATTATATTCGACTAAGAGGTTGGCCAGTCGACTACGGCCCCTTTCGACCGATTAGTCGACTAATCGATTAATAGGGGTTAGCCCTAAGATAAACAAACCTGTTTAAGCTGTAGATTTTACGCTTAGCAGCTTTTAGATAATAACGTGATATCATCTCCATAGAGTTATGTATCTGAAAGAATGTATTTGGTATGTTTATAAACTACTAGATACCAGTCACCTGACCCCCGGCCGCTCCAGTGGAGCTGCACACAGTGGCCAGCGGGGCTCGACGCTGACCTGTTCCCCAAGGAGAGAGAGAGAGAGGGAGAGAGAGAGGGAGAGAGAGAGAGAGAGAGAGAGAGAGAGAGAGAGAGAGAGAGAAAGAGAGAGAGAGAGAGAGCGCGCAAAAATCAACTGCAAACGATAATGAAAGTAAACTCACCCAGAGGAGAAAACCCGCCCAGGGTTAGTTTAACCCTTTCACCACCACACTACCAAAGGGGTTAACCCTTTCATCACTGCGACAATACAGAATGTTAACCCTTTCACTGCCACACGACAAAGGGGTTAACCCTTTCACTACCACACTACAGAAGGTTAACCCTTTCACTGCCACACGACAAAGGGTTAACCCTTTCACAGCGACAATACAGAAGGTTCATTTTTTCTTTTCTTTTATAAAGTCAAGTGTTCCTTTATTAATCCCCTTGGGGAAATTCAGGTGTCATAGCAGCATGGGGGGGGGGGGGGGGGTACAGGTAGAATAGGTAATAACAATAATAATAGAGCATAGAGCATAGAACATAGAGCAATGTAATACTTGTGATGGGGATGGTGTGGTCATAGTGATAACAGTAGTGAATGGCAGGATTCAATCAGACCGTAGTAATAGTGATGATAGTACGATATACATGTTCCATAACAGTGACATGCTGTACCAGAGTCCGAACAGTGTTTATAATTAACCCTTTCACTACCACACTACAGACGGTGGTTAACTGACAAAGGGTTAACTGTTTTGGGGCTTAGTTTTTTTTTTTTTTTTTTTTTTACCATGACGGGGGATGGATGGTGAGATATCAAGGTCACTTTCCGTCTGCATGTTGGATATCCATCTTCACCAGTAATCTTTTAGATTCCAACATCCTCCCACGCTACTCATTTTAAGGTGCTTTTTTTTTGGCGGATAAAACGCTGAGATGTTGGTTCCTTCTGCTGCTTTAAAAGCACGTCTCCTCTCCTCTGTAAACCAATGCTGTTGGTGGGAGCGGCTCTCACACATACACACAGGCTGGTCATACTGGTCCAGTGTATTATCCAGACTGGTCATACTGGTCCAGTGTATTATCCAGGCTGGTCAGATCATCAGATCAGTGTATTATCCAGAGGTGATCTCTCTGTTGTTCTGACCTATTATCACAATCAGACCACTGTGTTGTCAGGCCTACAGAGAAGAGTACGGAGAGAGAGAGAGAGAGAGAGAGAGAGAGAGAGAGAGAGAGAGAGAGAGAGAGAGAGAGAGAGAGAGAGAGAGAGAGAGAGAGAGAGAGAGAGGGAGAGGGAGAGGGAGAGGGAGAGGGAGAGGGAGAGAGAGACAGGCAGACAGGGAAACAGAGACAGAGTGAGATATAAACAGAGACAGATATATAAACAGAGAGAGAGAGAGAGGAGAGAGAGAGAGAGAGAGAGAGAGAGAGGAGAGAGAGAGAGACAGACATACAGGCAGACAGGGAAACAGAGGACAGAGTGAGAGATAAACAGAGACAGATATATAAACAGAGAGAGATGACTTGTCCACCACTGACAGGTACAAGTTGACATGATGACTGATTAATTTGAGGCAGTATTCTGGGATTGTCTGGATGACTGGCCCCCTGTGTGTGTGTGTGTGTGTGTGTGTGTGTGTGTGTGTGTGTGTGTGTGTGGTGTGTGTGTGTGTGTGTGTGTGTGTGTGTGTGTGTGTGTGTGTGTGTGTGTGTGGTGTGTGTGGGGTGTCTACCGTCCATCAACGCATCTTAGGTGCCTTTCCTCCATGCTTTGTGTGTCATGACAGATATGTGTAGCAACACACCACACACACACACACACACACACACACACACACACACACACACACACACACACACACACACACACACACACACACACACACACACAGTTTGTAAAAGGAAGCACTAAAGCGCTATTCTAGTTACTTTACGACTATATTAAAATAAACCAGATATTATTTGTTTTCACGGGTCATAAAGCCCCTCTGCAGCCATTAAAAGCAGCCATTTTGTGTCCTTAGTGAGCATTCTGTTTAATTGAACTTGGAACAACGAAATGGCGCTCGTCAAAACAAGCCCTCGCCGGCGTCCGGCGCTCGTCCTGTGTCTCCAGCGTGTCGCTGCAGCTGACGTCAGCGAGGAAGAAGAGGCTTTGTAGAAAATGTAGGTAATGCAGTTACAGCCAGTGGCAGAGAAAGAACAACCAGTTTTTCCTAAAAAGGCTACGTTTACACTGCTGGCAAAAATATTGGCCCAAATCAGATTTTCTCAGATCTGATTTTGTGGACAGTGTGGACAATACTAATCACATTACATTAACATTTACATTTAGTCATTTAGCTGAAACGCTTTTATCCAAAGCGACTTACAAGTTCTGTACGACAAGTCATCGGGGAAAGTCTATCAGCTGAGTAACAATGTTCATCAAAGTGTTGAGTGCTACAGTGTAGGTTAGTATATTAGGACAAGTGCATGACAGTAAGGTTAGTTTAGGGTTAGAGTTTTTCTTTTTCGAACATTTCAGATAGTGGTTGAAGAAGTGCGTCTTTAGTCGACGGCGAAAGATTGGACGGGTTTCGGCTGTCCTGACCGGGGTGGGCAGTAGTTCATTCCACCACTGTGGGGCAAGGACTGAGAAAAGGCGGGTTCTCCTTGATGACCCTCCCGGAGCTCGGACATGGAATCTGATCTTTTCAATTCTGATTGGGGGGATACTTCATAATGTGGTCCTAAAATCGGATACAGTCTGATTGGTTTCAATGAGCTGGCTGGCTCCAACTGCATTGAACTTGTAAATTAAACCATAAACAGTGTCCTCCGTGTTTAAGCCCATCGTCGTTATCGGTCAGTCGCCGCACGCGGGATCTCAGGTCAGGAGCGCTGATCGGTTCAGCACTTTCATACGAAGGTCCGAAATCAGATACAGGTCAGATTTCTTTGCAATGTGACCTCATTCTGAACACGTCATGTGACTTTCATGCAACTTTTACATCACTAGTCTAGATTGACATTTGTCACACTTTCTTTACGTCCATCTTCTTTTTTTAAATTTTTTATCTACTTTATTTTCCTCCTCCTTTTTCTGTGATTTTTCTCCCCATCCCAATTTACCTCCAATGCCAATTCTCCCCCCCTGTCCTGATCGTTGCTCGCATATGCCCCACACTGGCCGGTCGTAGGGAGGATAGAAGCCTTGCATCACGTGTCCCCTCCGATACATGAGGAGGCAGCCTGTCGCATCTTTTCACCTGCCAGCGCGGACTCTCATTGGCGAGGTGTAACGCGTGGGAGGCTCACACTGCCCCCGCCATTTTCCTGTCTCTGCTGTGCAGGCGTCCCCCAACCGACCTGTAGGAGTCGCTGTCCACAACGTCAGATTACCACCCATCGACTTCCACCCGCTAACTCTGCCAATTGAGTTAGTATGATGGCCGGCACAAGCCGGAGGCAACGCCGACAGCCGGATTCGAACCCGGTGTCCTCTTGTGTTGGTGACGAGTAGGGGTGGGACGATACATCGATCCAGATCGATATATCGATCTATTATCAATGATCAAATAGGATCGATGCAACGTAAAAAGATCGATTCATATTGCGATACTCTTATTTGAAAATCCCCTCGTGAGCATATCCGCCCGGCTGCAACAACAGTAGCTCAGCGCAGCTCAGCGCGTG